>NC_092634.1:49812132-50412132 GCF_039555335.1 Amphiura filiformis | reverse complement strand
CTCCAGCAGTTAAGGGTTTGTTCAATCTGACTAAGTTTAGGGATAAAGTTGAGTTCATAAAGAGATTTAACATTCAAAGAAAAATTAACACCTAAAGTTTTGGCATTACGTTTTGTTACCTGGAGAGATTTGATTATGTCTCACTTGCTTTTTCAACCAAATCAACGGTAATAACCCTTGCAGTGAGGGATCAACATTTAACCACAAATTGCCTCAGGCAAAACTCACATCCTGGGAACTAAATACCACACAAGGTCATTTTTATGCAACTCATTGACCCTTGTGTGCCATATACTGCCTCTTGCTATAATGACAGCCTGGTGATGTGGTCAACTCATTGACATAAACCAACCTCAGGAGGGAATTCAATTTTTGATCAATTCTCCTTAGGTAGTGAAATGAAATGGTATATTTCAATCCCGGAGGGGGTTCTTCCTGGTTGAAGGTATACACCTATCCGACTTCGCCATTACTGCGGTGTCCCCGATGTAAAACTGCGGTGTCCCGAGGTCGGGGGTTCCATCCATTATTTATTGTGTGCTATACAGAATTGTACCCGGAATGGTACACAACAGTGATATTCAATACACAATCATGAGTATTGAATTACGAATTAAATCTCCCGCTCTGGTACATCTGTGTTGCCGTCAATAGAGGGCCAAATGCAGTAAACGCTTCTCGGATTGGTGTATACGGGGATGTGCCACGATTTTGGGGTACCTTTTCAGCGATTTTGGTA
The DNA here is from genome assembly GCF_039555335.1 of Amphiura filiformis. NCBI lineage: Eukaryota > Metazoa > Echinodermata > Ophiuroidea > Amphilepidida > Amphiuridae > Amphiura > Amphiura filiformis. The sequence goes on along the minus strand of NC_092634.1, from coordinate 50,411,393 downwards.
TATCGATGGGGATTTTCAGCCCGGGTTTTCAGTAGAGACCAATGCGCCCAATTGGGCAAAAATGCCCTTAAAGCGCCCAATTATGGCAAATTTGGGTGCTTTTTCTTGAAAATTGGTATACTGATGGGTTGCAAAAACAGCAAAAAGTAGGTAGGCCTATAGAGAAAGTCAGCATCCGAAAGTCTGTGTGGCACACCCCGTACAAAATTTTTGAAGACCCCCCGGATTTCAATTTGCTATATTCATGGATACACATAACAATGTCAATTTTCGGTGGGGAATACACAAAGCGTTTGTGACTTTTAATGCAAGCGTCAATTTGAAGCCCCGGTTTGAAGCTTGAACCTACCCACCTCAAGCCTCGACATATTATTGACGTCGATTTGATGCCGATAATTGAGGTCATACTTTTGTTTACCTCAATCATCTGCATCGATTCGATAATATTTATGCAAATGCTGCAGAGGTGGGTAGGTTGACAAAATATTTTGCACACAAATATATTTAGCAATATACATCTTGACAACATTCAAATGCGCCATAGTGGTTTTTTTTTTCATATAAACCCTGTTAAAGATGTTTCCATGACCTTTATAATCCAAGATTTAAATGTTACTACAACGTTTTGACCAAAACCAAAACGTCTTTATAACGTGTTATGACATTTTACATGCAAAACATTTTGTGTTGACTGGATTTGTGGACTTGGTAGAATAAAAACAGGTTATGTCCACTACAAAGTAATACTATAGTATAAATGGTAGAATCACTGTTAAGGGTATACGATTCATTATCTATATCTGAATCAATATATTATTGAAAAATAACACTTCTGGTGTTTTGCAAAAGTTCATTCTACAAATCACATACTTTGAAAACTTGCTTAATTTATTGTTGTTAATGAGATATGTACGTTTTACAAAAGTGTTGTTGTTTCAGCCCTCTTTACAACATAAGAACCACAGGGCCTACAAAAGTATATTATTCTGTGATATTTGAATTCTTCTACATGCTCGCTATAATGAATTGAGCAATGCAATTTTTGCTAAAGCTCACTACCATTCCCAAGATGCTTTGAACTATTTTTTTCTGCTGCTTCGACCAACAATACATCGTATACCCTTAAACAGTCAATGATGAATACAATGATTATATCCACAGTGGAATATACGTCTTGTAATAATTTATCAGCAAAAACAATATAAGGTCATGTTCACATATGAATTATTTACCCGGGACCCGAGTTAATCCATGTTGTACCCGGGTCCCGGGTTCAAAAAATCTCTGTTCACACTATAGCCACTCTCATGAAGAAAATTGATTATTTTACCTAAGCCTACTGATGATGCAGGCGTATACATATTCTGTCATTGACTATTACCAGTATATATAACAGGCTCCCGGCCTATATGCTAATTTTTTAAATTTTATTTTCTACTTCCACCTAATGTAACTTATCGTGTGTTGCTAATCTTCGAGTATCGAGTTTCGAGTTCGAGTATCGAGTTTCGAGTTGAAATTTTCGAGTATCGAGTTGAAATTTTCGAGTATCGAGTTGCAATTTTCGAGTATCGAGTTGAAATTTTCGAGTATCGAGTTGCAATTTTCGAGTATCGAGTTGCAATTTTCGAGTATCGAGTTGCAATTTTCGAGTATCGAGTTGAAATTTTCGAGTATCGAGTTGAAATTTTCGAGTATCGAGTTGAAATTTTCGAGTATCGAGTTGAAATTTTCGAGTATCGAGTTGCAATTTTCGAGTATCGAGTTGCAATTTTCGAGTATCGAGTTGCAATTTTCGAGTATCGAGTTGAAATTTTCGAGTATCGAGTTGAAATTTTCGAGTATCGAGTTGAAATTTTCGAGTATCGAGTTGAAATTTTCGAGTATTGAGTTGAAATTTTCGAGTATCGAGTTGAAATTGTCGAGTATCGAGTTGAAATCTTCGAGTATCGAGTTGCAATTTTCGAGTATCGAGTTGAAATTTTCGAGTATCGAGTTGAAATTTTCGAGTATCGAGTTGAAATTTTCGAGTATCGAGTTGAAATTTTCGAGTATCGAGTTGAAATTTTCGAGTATCGAGTTGAAATTTTCGAGTATCGAGTTGAAATTTTCGAGTATCGAGTTGAAATTTTCGAGTATCGAGTTGAAATTTTCGAGTATCGAGTTGCAAATTGTCGAGTATCGAGTTGAAATCTTCGAGTATCGAGTTGCAATTTTCGAGTATCGAGTTGAAATCTTCGAGTATCGAGTTCAATTTTCGAGTATCGAGTTGCAATTTTAATTTTCAATCTGTATTGAGTAGGATAATGTCCCTCTCCGACATGATCGAAAGCACAAATGTTTAACCCTTCTCTATCGAATTTGTATCGTTCTCCACGGAATTCGTAAAAGCCCAATAAAAGCACTAGTTGTTCATAAAAAGGGGTAGGCCTACTAGTGGATAGTAACTCGGATATTACCCTCCCGACCTACATTGATAGAGAATGCACTAAATTAGTTTAACCCTTATATATACCGGGATATATTATTACCATTCTATTACGGAATCGTGGATAACGAGAAAAAGGAAAATCTGCATCAGAAAATTCAAACTAGAAAATCGTTCATTTTAGCGTACTTCAAGTTTCAAACTCGAAAACCTGCAAAATAGGCCTACTTCGAGTTTTATACTCAGAAAATCTGTAAAATTTTAATTTTAGAGTTTCATTTATACCTATTATAATGAATAGCAAACTACTTACCATCATATTAGATTAACCTACTCTAACGCAAAAGGAAAATGCATCGTGGTATCAAACTCCTTACGGATGACTTTAACGTAACCTAAAAACGCTTTTATTTAGTTTTAGCCTACTCTACTTTTATATATAGCTCGAAAATCGTTCATTTTAATTTCGAGTTTCAAACTCGATAAACCTTTAACATGAAAAGCCTACTTTCAGTTTTCATATTAATTAACCCTCGAAATCTGCAAAATTTTAAATGTTCGAGTTTCATTCATACCTCATAATGTAACGTAAACTAAAACGCTTCAGATCATTAGATTAACCATATAGTCCAACGAAGGGGTATCGTGGTATCCAGCTCGGGATCAACACCCCAACAGATAAGTTTACCGTAACTCAAAACGCTTTTATTTAAGCTTTACTTCAGTTTTTTATTGCATGAGAATGCTGCAAAATGTATCATTTGTAACGGAAAGTTTAACTCGAACTTCGTTCATTTGAGCGCATTTCGAGTTACAAACTCGAAAACCTGCAAAATGAGCGTTCTTCGAGTTAAAAATTCGAAAACCTGCAAAATGATTAATATTCAGTCTCGTCCATATTTACTATATGAACAAAATAAGTTTAGATCAATCTAATTAACATTTGGCCTAATAATATGTTTTACCACTTTGATTAATGCCGCATGTGCGACAAATGTATCATTTGCAACAGAAACGTTTAACTCGAACTTCGTTCATTTGAGCGCATTTCGAGTAACAAACTCGAAAACCTGCAAAATGAGCGTACTTCGAGTTCAAAACTCCAAAACCTACAAAATAACCAATATTCGAGTGAAATCCATATTTACTGTATATGAAAGGCAAAATACTTCAGATCAATCTAGATTAACCTTTGGCCTAATAATATGTGTTTACCACTTTAATTAAGGGTCGCATGTGCGACTAATGTATCATTTGCACCAGAAAAGTTTAACTCGAACTTCGTTCATTTGAGCGCATTTCGAGTAACAAACTCGAAAACCTGCAAAATGAGCGTACTTCGAGTTAAAAACTCGAAAACCTACAAAATGATCAATATTCGAGTGAAATCCATATTTACTATATATGAAAGGCAAAATACTTCAGATCAATCTAGATTAACCTTTGGCCTAATAATATGTGTCTACCACTTTGATTAAGGGCCGCATGTGCGACAAATGCATCATTTGCAACAGAAAAGTTTAACTCGAACTTCGTTCATTTGAGCGCATTTCGAGTAACAACCTCGAAAACGATATCAAAATAAAAATGCTTGACGAGAAAAAAATTCGACAAATGACTCCAAAATATAGGAACTGTATACAAGTACTAAATTTAGAATACGATGATATGATCATGGTTGTGTTGTTAGTGTCTAAGTAGGCCTATATATGTTTTCGGAATAGTACATTTGTCGCGCATATTTAGGCAAATTAATCTAAATTGATCTGAAGTAGGCCTATGTTGCCTTTCATATATAGTAAATATGGATGAGACTCGAATATTAATCATTTTGCATGTTTCAGTTTGAAACTCGAGTAGGCTCATACCGCTCATATCAGCGCTTATTTCGCAGGTTTTCGAGTTTGTTACTCGAAATGAACGAAATTCGAGTTAAACTTTCCTGTTGCAAATGATACATTTTTAGGCATGCGGCCCTTATTAACCCTCGTCCTACCAAGCCTTTTTTACTACGTATCTTAACAAGGGGGGTGGTTACAAAGCACCCCACACTTGCGAAGTATTTTGCCTTTCATATACAGTAAATATGGATTTCACTCGAATATTGGATATTTTGCAGGTTTTTGAGTTTTTAACTCGAAGTACGCTCTTTTTGCAGGTTTTCGAGTTTGTTACTCGAAATGCGCTCAAATGAACGAAGTTCGAGTTAAACTTTTCTGTTGCAAATGATGCATTTGTCGCACATGCGACCCTTAATCAAAGTGGTAAACACATTTTATTAGGCCAAAGGTTGATCTAGATTGATCTGAAGTATTTTGCCTTTCATATATAGTAAATATGGATTTCACTCGAATATTGGTTATTTTGTAGGTTTTGGAGTTTTGAACTCGAAGTACGCTCATTTTGCAGGTTTTCGAGTTTGTTACTCGAAATGCGCTCAAATGAACGAAGTTCGAGTTAAACGTTTCTGTTGCAAATGATGCATTTGTCGCACATGCGGCCCTTAATCAGTGGTAAACACATATTATTAGGCCAAATGTTAATCTAGATTGATCTGAAGTATTTTGCCTTTCATATATAGTAAATATGGACGAGACTCGAATATTAATCATTTTGCAGGTTTTCGAATTTTTAACTCGAAGAACGCTCATTTTGCAGGTTTTCGAGTTTGTAACTCGAAATGCGCTCAAATGAACGAAGTTCGAGTTAAACTTTCCTGTTACAAATGATACATTTTTCGCACATGCGCATGCAAAAAAGAAATGTGTGCTAAAGCTTAAATAAAAGCGTTTTGGGTTACGGTAAACTTTACTCTGTTGGGGTGTTGGATCCCGGGCTGGATACCACGATACCACCCCTTCGTTGGACTATATGGTTAATCTAATGATCTGAAGTAAATTTAGTTTACCTTACATTATGAGGTATGAATGAAACTCGAACATTTAAAATTTTGCAGATTCTCGAATTTAAACCTCGAAGTAGGCTCATGTTAAAGGTTTTCGAGTTTGAAACTCGACGTATGCCAAAATGAACGATTTTCGAGCTATATAAAAAGTAGAGGGTGCTAAAACTAAATAAAAGCGTTTTAGGGTTACGTTAAAGTCATCCGTAAGGGGAGTTGGATACCACGGTACCATGCACCCCCTGCGTTAGAGTAGGGTTAATCTAATATGATGTGAAGTAGTTTGCTTTTCATTATAATAGGTATAAATGAAACTCTAAAATTAAACATTTTACAGATTTTCGAGTATAAAACTCGAAGTAGGCTCATTTTGCAGGTTTTCGAGTTTGAAACTTGAAGTATGCTAAAATGAACGATTTTCTAGTTTGAATTTTCTGATGCAGATTTTCCTTTTTTCTCGTTATCCACGAGCCCTTAATATAATGGTACGTGTATATATCCCGGTATATATATATATAAGTTAACCCTAGTCTAATTTTAGTCATTCTGGTATCAATGTAGGCCTACTCGGGAGGGTAATACCCCCGAGGTTAATACCTATCCACTAGTAGGCCTACCCCTTTTTATGAACAACTAGTGTGCTTTTACCGGGGCTTTTACGAATTCCGTGGAGAACGTAATAACAAATTGGATAGAGAAGGGTTAAACATTTGTGCTTTCTCTTCATGTCGGAGAGGGGATATCCTATAGCCTACTTCAAAAGCAGATTGAAAATTAAAATTGCAACTCGATACTCGAAAATTGAACTCGATACTCGAAGATTTCAACTCGATACTCGAAAATTGCAACTCGATACTCGAAAATTTCAACTCGATACTCGACAATTGCAACTCGATACTCGAAAATTTCAACTCGATACTCGAAAATTTCAACTCGATACTCGAAAATTTCAACTCGATACTCGAAAATTTCAACTCGATACTCGAAAATTGAACTCGATACTCGAAAATTTTAACTCGATACTCGAAAATTTCAACTCGATAACTCGATAAAAATTGCAACTCGATACTCGAAAATTGCAACTCGAAACTCGAAAATTTCAACTCGATACTCGAAAATTTCAACTCGATACTCGAAAATTTCAACTCGATACTCGAAAATTGCAACTCGATACTCGAAAATTGCAACTCGATACTCGAAAATTTCAACTCGATACTCGAAAATTTCAACTCGATACTCGAAAATTTCAACTCGATACTCGAAAATTTCAACTCGATACTCGAAAATTTCAACTCGATACTCGAAAATTGCAACTCGATACTCGAAAATAGCAACTCGATACTCGAAAATTTCAACTCGATACTCGAAAATTTCAACTCGATACTCGAAAATTTCAACTCGATACTCGAAAATTGCAACTCGATGCTCGAAAATTGCAACTCGAAACTCGATACTCGAACTCGATACTCGAAGATTAGCAACACTCTAATTTATCTAGTTGCTTCTGTTTTGGGTTAAAAACTCACAAAAATAATTGTTACTTCTTGATTCGATAATACTAGTAATTTGTTTGCATGAAAATAACTTTCTTATCTCAGGAATAGATGTTTATTGATTTTATTGCCAAAGAACTGAATCATTCTTTTCCCAGTGCAGACAGACACAATAGAAATGGGGTGATAATCTAGTAATGCGGGTCAAACAGTGAATTTCTGTTCACACTACAATTGACCCGGTCATACCTGGTTTGACCCGGGTTTTAACCTACTCTTTCCTAGGTTGAAAAAAAATTGACCCGGGTCGATTTTTTTGAGGTTTTTTCCTGTTCACACTTATAACCATGCACCCGGGTCTAACACGGGTTGTACCCGGGACCCAGGGCAAAACAGGCATAGTGTGAACACGACCTTAGTGAAAAAGTTAACGGTTAAACCACATAATACATTATAATATGATTATAATAAGCTCATGTACAGTGTATGTAGCCTACTTCAAACAAAGATAGTTATTTGCCTCAAATGTAACTTGATCAAAAACTAAATAATAACAGTAATATTTTATTAAAAGTGTATAAAACAGTGCATGACTGATGACTCCTTGCTCTCTTCAATCTTGTGACTGAAATTTTGAAATACAATAATGAATTGGGAATAAAAGATGTCAATCAGGCACGTTGCCAACAGTGGCAGCACCAGGAATTTTTTTCCGAGGGGCATTGAGGGGCAAAGTCAATTTCGGGGGGCCAAATCAACAAATTTTACTCAAAATTGCCGCAAAATGTGGAAATTTTAGTAATCTTGGGTTTTTACTGGGGGGAATTACGATTCAAAATTTTTGCGCTCTGCACACTTTCTTCGTATTGAAGTTTTTGCCCCCTTGGCGCCTTCCCGCAATGAATAATTTGTCGTCGGTCTGTGTAGGGGGAGGGGGGGGGGGGGCATAAAAATTTTCATAAGGGGGTCGTAAAAAATTTAGCCCAAGATAGGGTGGGGGTCATAAAAAAATGACATCCCCTGAAGCAAGCAGGAGCATAATTATTTAAACTTTTCTGTAGGCCTACTGTTTTCCTATAGCTTTTGTAGTGTTATTTACAAGGTGCCCCATCAATGTGTGCCAAAAATTCCTAGTACCCCCACCCGGGACCCCCACCCACCCCAACATAGGCTTGCAAAATATTGCCCCCCAGCTTGTTAAAAAACAAATGCCCCACCCCATTTTACCCTCCCCCAGGGCTCATAATTATTGCACAGCCCCTAAAAGAAATGCTTGTTTTCATAGTTTTAAATCCTATCGATTGCCGCGCCTTCCCCAATAATGCCAGTTGATCCTTTTATTGGATGGAATGACGATGACGTGATTTTTATACCCTTTCGACACATTTTCTGTAAAATTTTTGTGGCTGGGTTGCCGATGATACTTACCCACATATATTTACAAAGTTATGGAGTTGCTCTTTGTGCTATCACGTTTCTGCTCATCGTGGCCAATGATTTTTATAGGAAATCATCATTTGGTGCATGACAGCAAATGATCCCCTCTTTTATTAATAGGCCTAGTTCTGAAATGATTTCACAGAAAGGTTTGTCCCCCCCAAAAAAAAAAAAAAATTCCAGGGAGTAGTGTCGTTAAAGTGACTAAAAATGGGACAAACAATTGTATATGGGAACGAAAATTTGACTTCGCCCTCTCACACAGAAAACTGGCTACGCTGTTGAAAAAGGGGGTTATTTAGTTGAGAGTGAGGTGAATGACTGAATGTGCCTACACATTCCCATCAACCATTCTCAGCGAGTCCCCCACCCTAGACGTGTACTCCCATTCACCAAAAATGTGTCCCTAACTCCCTCCCTAGTCCTTTCTAAAAGTACAAAACATTTCATACAATTTTTAAAATATTTAAGAGGATTTGGCTATATAGGCCTACCCAACATTGCACTTCCAGCCTACATCCAACATGATAAGGTGCGATTTTTTTTATTTTTAGTTTTAGTTTTGGCTTTTTTTAGTTTTGTGACATGTAAGTTATGAATTCAAATGTTTTGTTTTTGGCAGAAGTATAGTTTGTAATATCTGCAGCCCCCCCCGTTTATCTTCAGTAGATAGCAAACCCCACAGCTCAATACAAGGTGTTAACTAGTAACAAACGCAGGGCGCATGCGCGAGCCGGGAAGTTCAAGCTTGCTGTAGAATCGGTCCCTACACATGTACGACACGTTTGCAACGCCCCGACTCAGGTGTCAATTTGTGGATTAAATTAAATAAAATTTAATATCTTTTTTTCTATATGTCCGTTTCTCCGTCTCCCGGAGAATTGACTTGAAAACACTATGAGGAATACTCAGTTAATTTTTGAGGACAAAAATCATGAAATTGGTGGTGTACGGGAATTTTTTATTGCCAAGTTTTAATGCCAAAAAATATGATTTTTTCGAAATTTTTTTGACCGAAAATTCGACCCTTTCTCGCTTATCTGATGAATTTTCAACTTCTTTTTGACATATGTGCTAGATATGACTTTGGTGTTTATATTCCCTAAAGTAATTGTTGTCATTTTGCTTAGTTTTATAAAAAGAAGTGATTTTCTGCATGGAGTCGTTTTGATATTCAGCTTTGTTTACGTTTCAAAACCAAAACTGAATTTCCCGGCTCGCGCATGCGCCGTGCGTTTGTTACTAGTTAAACAAGGTGCAATGAGCCTCCATCTGCCTATAATTAATTGGTTACGAGCTGCCTTTAAAGACGCCATTGGGCAAAAAAATTACGAAGGAAAAATTGTTTTGTTGGGCGTTATTATAAATCAAGCAAAATTACGCCGGTCTTGGATCCAGATCTCCTATTTGCGGCGACTTTTAGCGTCCAAGTTGTGAATCATCAGTTGTGTTGCTTGAACAGCTAAAGATATAATATTTATGCAATGCATTGTCGTGACGTGTTGTTGTCGTTCATGCGTTGGTAAGCTTACCCTAATAAGCTAAAGCCTGGTCGACTGAACATGCTGAATGAAGGTAACTTTATCAAAGTTTATGACTTATAATATTTATACACATGTGAAGGATCTCCTTGTTGTGTGCCGGTCGGGAGTTGTGTTTATTTGTTGTCATGTTTAATTGTAACATTTTGGGTTGGTAAACTGTTCATTCTTTCTTACTTCTGAACTGTCAACAAAATATGCTTTTATGTAGTCCGAATAATCAGACCCAGAACAAAATATTAATTTCTGACATGATCGTGTACTGGGTCTGAACTGTTTCCATATGAAATCCAGGGTTGCCAAAACTTTTTAGCCCAAGTCGCGGGTATTAGCCATGAAATGTCGCCCAAATAGCCAAAAAAATCGCCCAAAATTTTAAAGTCGATTTAGGGGGGGTTCTACACCCCCGTTTTATTTTGAATTTTTTGGAAAATGCTGAAATAAATTCTAAAAAAAAAAAAAAAAAAAACACTGAAAAACTGGAAAAAATAAAATTTAAAAAAGTTGAAGACAAATTTAAAAGTCGATTTGAGGGGTACTATACCCCCCTTTATTTTGGAATTTTTGGGCAAAGCTGAAATAAATTATAAAAAAACTAACAAAAAATGAAAAAAGTTTTTAAAAAAAGAAAAATTAAAAGACGGCTCGGGGGGTCTACACCTTTCTTTTCTATTTTTTTAATGCTGAAAAAACTAACAAAAACTGATTTTTTGTTATAGGCCTAGGCCTACTGTAAGGAAAATTTATTTGTGAATTTTTGTGGAAATATTGAAATAAATTATAAACTAATATTGAAAACAAAATGTTTAAACTGCAAATTGAAATAATGAAAAACTAACGAACATTTTCAAAAATGTAAGAAAAAAATTAACTGCAAGGAAAATAAAATGTTGACTTTTGACAGGGTTCTGCACTATCTTTTTAATTTTTGGAAATGCTGAAACAAATTACAAACAAACGAACAAAATTAATTTTTTTAAATGCCAGGAAAACAAACATAGGCCTACAAATATTTGCCTTCAGCTGAGTGATAACAACATGTGCATGTACTATTTTTAATCAAATTCAAAACGGCTGGTACTTTTATCATCATGCCGTTTTAAAAGAAAATGTGCGGTAGGTGTTTACACATTTTATTTCAAAAGAACCGCCATGTGAAAAAAACCCCAAAACTTATGTTGAAGTAGACTGAACTTGGCACCCCGCTGACACTAAGAAGCTACTTAAGTCAAAAGTTGTCTTAAACCACTTGTGAGTATTTAGATGGGAGTATTCTAAGGATAATCCTCCAGCTCAAGTGGTCTTTAGCAACAACATGTGATGCGATTAACCAGCCCCCCTCCCTGTGCGTCCCATTGTCATGGGAAGCACACACTGACCACAGAGTGTTTTGTAACTTTTGCTTATTGAATTAGTTGTTTGGTGCTTTTGTTGAATGACCATTGAAAGAATTGGAAAAAAAAATAAAAAATTAAGTTTTGAAGTCGGCTTTGTCACAAATCGCCCAACATTTAATACATTTCGTGGTGAGAGATTTTCAAAGTAGCCCAAATGTCGCGAAATCGCGGGAGCACTTTCTTTGTCGCGGGACGGAAGTTGAAAATCGCCCAATCGGGCGCCGAAATCGCGGGTTTGGCAACCCTGATGAAATCTTGATGGCAAATTGGACAATAGAAGCACATGGTTCTACGTGACAGCTTTTTAATCCCTATTCAGGTTACGTGAATCACGCTATTGTGGACCATCCTTCTGATACTTGAGTGTTTGGACAAGCGGAACGGTCTTTTGTCTACCTCTCTGTTTGTAAACAAACCAGGAGGTCGAAATCGTCCTACTCGCCGAATACGAAAGTCAGCGTAATAGTACGGCACTAGCTTTTAAATGTTATTGCTGGCAGCCAGTGATATTTCATAATTGCAAAGTTCACAAAGGTCAAATGAGACAGCTATTTTGTCTCAAAATGATACAGAAATGTATATTTTCATTATTTGCTAGAACAGTTTCTTCTTTTGGCTGCCCGGGTGTGGCTGTACATGTACAAAATGTAGGTGGAACTAGTGCCATACTATTACGCTGACTTTCGTAATCGGCGAGGAGGACGATTGCGACCTCCTGGTTTGTTTACAAGAGGTAGACAAAAGACCGTTCCGCTTGTCCAAACACTCAAATATCAAAAGGATAGTCCACAATAGCGTGATTCACGTAACATGAATAGGGATTAAAAAGCTGTCAAGTAGAACCATGTGCTTCTTTTGTCCTATTTGCCATCAAGCTTTCATATGGAAACAGTTCAGACCCAGAACAGGATCATGTCAGAAATTAATATTTTGTTCTGGGTCTGATTATTCGGACTAAGGTGCATGCGCATATTTTTTGGGGCGCCAGCCCCCCAGGGTAAAAGCAGGGGGCGGCCAAAATGAAGGGGCGGCGGAAGAAGAAGGGACGGCAAAAACAGGGGCGGCAAAAAAGAAGGGGGCGGCAAAAAGAATTAGTAAGTAAAAAAGGGCGGAAAATTTAATTTTGATAAAGCATACAAAATTTTGAAAAAATGGTACTATTCATCAAAATGTGCTGCTTTTAGGGCGCTAGCCGAGAAAAAAAAGTGGGTCAACCTTTTCGGGCTGTTGAGGAAGGGCGGCAAAATTGAATTTTCTTCAGCCCCGGGTTGGGGCGGCCACGGCACGCCACTGAAGGTGGAACTTAAGTAATAGAGGCCAATAATAAGGCATGCCATGGCAACTTTTAATCATACAGTAGATCTAATGTTTGAAAGAGGGCACAATATGGTGCTCAGCCGAAATGTACCCTGATTGTAAAACAACCCAAATGGACGGCGAAGAAGGTTGTAAAGCCATGGTACGCCAGAACAGTGGCAGATAGTTCGTCGACGATGTTGTGTGATGTATTTTCACAATTTGCCACCAGTGAATTTGACCAAGGAAATGACATCTAGGTGATGCATACCACCTTAGGTCAATGGGTAGGCCTATATACTGTAATAAAGCTACTTTTGGCCCTTTATGTTAAATGTATTTAAATTATCGTAGGCGTATTATATTTCTATATAATGTGTGGTATAAATGTGCTGGTTAACTAAATAATTCTTTAATATAAATGTAGACCTTAAAATTCAACATGATCAGATAATTAATACAAGTAGGCCTTAAATTTCAGCATAATCAACTACAATGATGTCCGCGCTGCCCTGGCACGATCATACGCCCTCTATATTATTGTGGGCGGAGTCAACCTGGCTAGAAGTTGCCGTGCTAAACCAATCAGCTAATTCTGAGGAGTTGCGCATGAGCAATGAGACAGACTTTTGGCGTCGCTTTTTAAAACAAGTAGCGTCATTCCGACAGCAGACTTGATTCGTGAGAGACATAGTTTTTATTTAGCTCAATTATTTAGATTTACAGTTGATTTCTATTTCAACAGACAGAAGATCTGCAGGTGAGATGTAAAAGGGTTAGAAAAGCCACTGCCATGCCGGCAGTGGCCCATGCCAAATCCGGTATGTGGTACTAAATTTTAGGCCTAATTAATGACTAAATCAAATCTGGACATGTAACTTTTTATGTATTGTAAGCCGACTCGCTGATGATATGGAGGCTGATAGGCCTCCTGCAGGTTCCTGATGGAGATGTGGTTACTACAATGGCTGTGCAAAAGGTTGAGTCTTTGCTGTATAATATCTGGTATCTTCAGCCGTATGACCCATTTATGAGAGCTTCTTTGCTCCAAGGTGTCAATGCACATTTAAGATGACTGATACTGCCGGATGAAGCAAAAGGTTAACCAGGGTTTTTAATATTTGGTTTAAGCTTAGCATAGACTGTTTGGCCTATGCAGTGTGCGTGCATCGGTTAAGCTTTAACCTCAGCCATTGTAGTGAACCATATCTCTGTCATAGAACCGAGCCATGTACTTTTAAGCTAAATAACATCCCCCTCATTATTATAAATCAAAATCTTCCTGTGTCAACATTTGAACATCAAAAAGTAAAATAATAAACAACCCGCATGAACGCAAATGGAGTCTTGCCAAATTATCATTATTTCAATACTGTATGCACGCATGTCTAAGGCATGATGAAGCCTAGGCATAAGCCGCGTGATATTTAATGCATGTTATCGAATAGGTATTTAATGCTTGAGGTCGGCTGGCCTGGTGCTCGTAATTTGGTGTTAAAAATAACACCCTCTATTTTTAAAGACTCCCTTTCTGTATCTTGCTACATGTAGGTTGCGTTAAACTTTAGGCCTAAATAACAGGTAGGCATTTGCTCTTTGTAAGCTTATATATGTATAAATGCCTTGTCATTTCTATCCCTCAGTACAGCACGTAAATCTACACCAAAAATATTGTATTAACTTACGGCATTGACTACGACTTTGTGTAGACAGCTATTGCTGTTGATGGAATCCATTGATGGAAAGAAATAATAATATGAGAACTGTGAACATTCTACATCTTGTGTTTCGTCTGCTTACTATTTAGGCCGTTCATTTTCATGTTGTCGACCCCAGCACGGGTCCGGCCGTCCGTAAACATGGTCTAACGCCCTCATAATATTCTCATAATCCCCCCGGTTTTCCTGTTACAATACATGTAGTGCGTTGCCAGGCTGTGTTCATTATCTTCAATAGCTATTGTCAAGCTGAACAATGTACATTTTCAAAATTTTGAAACATGCTTAGCAAGTGGACTAAAAATAGGGATGACCATCAAAATTTCATGTTGCCTCTACATATTACAATGTACTAGTAAAAGATTGTTTTCTGGATAGAACTCATCAACAGAAATATTTTGGTGCTCAAAATCGGTCAAAAACTTTTCGAATTATGAATTTTCTGACCGGACATTGGAACGAAATAAAAGTCCAAAAATAGCAATTGGGAGCAACATTGGCATTTAAGCATTTACTTCCCCAATTTTTACAGAAAAATATCGAAAAATAAAAGAAAGAGCTCAATTTAGAAATGTCTGTGCAAGCAGTGCACAGCTGAGCTCCCAGCATGTCTATGGGAGTGTTCTAATAAGTTGATGGTTCATTGGTCATCCCTGGCCAGCCATATTTAGCATGGTGGCCATCTTGGAAAATAAAGCAAAAAATTTAAGTAAAGCCCTGCCTCCTCCTTTTTTTGAGAAAGTCCAGACTAGAAAAGTCTTGTTTCTGTTTTTTACTTGGCCTTACCAATACCATCCTGAAATTTGACGATCCAAATTGATGTATTTCCAATCATGGACAAATAGGTGAATAGTAGTGTCTATTTTCAACATTCTGGGTACCGGTAGGGAAAGAATGAATTGTTGAATTCGATCTGTTTTACTCCCATACCGCTGCATGAACTTAAGAAATAGGTCCATAATAATAGAGGGCGCTATGATAATATGTACGCTTAAAACAAAAATATTTAGAAATTACTTTTGGGGGGCGAAATAAATAAAAAGCAAAACCTATTCTTGTCAATTCAAGCATGATACGAGGAACATGAAAAAAAAATGAGAGAGCATGCCCCCCACTACAGAATTAATTAATTAATTTTAAAGATAAAATAAAGAAATTTTTTTTTTCCATAAAGCAAAAAAATGCAAAAAAAACAAACCATAATGCGATTCACACGTACCAATGTATTGGCTTGCTAATTGTGCTAATTATTCACATTTACGCTGAAAATGTTCTTGTTTTCTCACATAATCTATGCATAAAGGGGACAATATTTGAAATTGCATGCAAGTTTGAAGACAATCCATACTAAACTGATAGGGTTATCCCCCCCCCCCCTTTAATGAGCTTTCTGTGTTACTTTCTACCTTTTCTAGGATTCTGAAAACTGACCATTTAAAATCCACACTACCCATGTGGAAGATGTTAGAAATATCTTGCACAGGGGGAGTATGAATGTCAGATGAAATAAAACAATAACAGCTCCATTTGAATTTTGTATTTTCCCTATGAGAAAGATTCATATTACTGAGGAAGTGGAGGGTGAGTTTTAAAGATTCTCACCCTAGTTCTACAGGGAAAATGTTTCCAAAATCTTCCAAACGAGTATGGACTGCAAATTAATCAGTCCATTTAAGGGGGTACTACACCCCTGACCAATTTTGTGTCTATTTTTGTATTTTTCTCTAAAATTATAGCGCATTGGTGACAAGTAAGAAATGTATAATATAGGGGCAAGGACTACAACTACTGTACTGGAAATTTTATGTCAGCACAGACAACAGTTGGGGAATTACAGTCAAAAATGAGGGAAACCCATTATTTGATCAATAAATCAATAACGACTTGCCGTGAGTTGCTGAATTTTCAGTGCAGTAGTTGTAGTCCTTGCCCCTATAATATACATCTTACTTGTCACCAATGCGCTATAAATTTTGAGAAAAATACAAAAATGGGCACAAAATTGGCCAAGGGTGTAGTACGCCCTTAAGGGACATTCACAGAATTGATAGATAATTGGCCAGTTAGCATTCAGGTTAGGTATGATACCATCCATTGATGAGAGGATTTGTAATGAATAATGTTGATGAATTGTTTTTATTTTTAGGGGTTAAATGGAATTCTTAATTCTAATAAGTTTTTGTTTCTATGTCTTCCTTTTCCAAGATTGATCATTAGGTGAGACAAGAAACCCACAATACTAAAAACCAGCTCTTCATCATCCATCTAATATACCAGGTCTTCATCATCCATCTAATAATACTAATACATAACAGTAACATGGACATCGGAAAGGTTCAACGACCAGGCTCCCTCGCCAGTCAATCGCATCACCAGAGTGCGCTGTCACAGCAGTCTACCAGGACGACACGTCAGGGTAGTCGGCACAGCGTAAGTGGGCCCATGCCTTCTCCCATAAACCCTGTCATGCCCTCCCAGCATGCCTTTCAACAGTCCCAGCATGCATTACAGCTTCCTTCTTCTCAGCATGCTTATCAAGGTGGTGGTGGCAGTTCATTGCCTGGATGGGGTTACCAGTCTCAAATGCAGAAAAAGAAAAATGGATCGGGTCAGACTACACCGGATGGCAGAAAGGTACGGATTGAGGTTGATTAATCAATGTGACATGACATAATCTGATCAAATTGTGCTAGAGGGGGCAAATTTTTTAATGAATTATCATTATCAACTTATTCAGTAATCATGCTGAAATCTTTAAGTCCCTTATTGGTGAGGGTTTTTTGCGTAGTGAAGTCAGTGACATAAAAACAACTCTATGCAGCTGTTTCTTGGGCATTTTTAAACTTGCTTGTGTGTACCAGAGGGATAAGGGCTGTACAGGGATGTTCCGCATTTTGGGCTATTTGGTATGTTAATTACCCCCTTTTTCTACCTTTGGTATGATATATGTCATAAAATTTCACTAAATTTCCTAATTTTTCCTAAAAATAACTTAATTAATTGCACTATTATAGGTACTGGATAAAGCATGGAGATACCCGAGACCCTCAATCGATAATAAACCATGAACCAAGTCAGCATGAAGGGAAATAAAAACAGGTTGTGTTTTGATTTCCAGTATCAATTTCATATTTTGGAACCATCTTGGCATTTTTGATGTGTTGTGATGTTGAAAATTTCACATAATTATCAATTTAAATTTGAAATTTAAAGAACATTAACTCTTTAAGGTGGCTGTGTACTCTCAGACATGCATGTAGTAAAAGTGCAATAACTTTGTAATAAAAAAAAAAAAACATATAAAAGTATACATTTTTATGAAGGCAAGACATCAATAAATCTTAATACAAATACAGATTTGGGGTAAAAACAACAATTTTGAAGAAAATCACAAAAAAGTGAGTTTTTGGCAATATTTGTTAGGTACATCATAACAAATAAACACTCTTTCCAAAATATTTTATTTTGTTTTTAGCTCAATCTTGAGGCTCCATTCCAAAAAACGTTTTTTTTATTTTTTTGATATTGGCCTTATTTTTTGAGATATTGACCATATAAGGCATCAAAATGAACTTTTAAAATTCAAAACGCCTATTTGCACAAAATGATGCCTAAAATCGGAAATAGACCAAAATATAAAAAATGAGAAAACCGTTTCTTGAGTCGATCATGCTTTTTACGATGATCATATTTGCTTACCTATAGATGCTGTATTTATTGAGTTATCGTGTACCTAAATCGTCATTTTACCGAGAAAATGAACATTGAAATAATGGCTGTTGAAGTTTAAAGTGGTCACATTTTGCACTTTCATCGAATCTCACAGGAGAATGCGACAGTTTTCGTTTTGTAACTTACATTACGTGAACATTGGGTAAATCCACAGCCCTTGAGAAGTTTGAGCGAAATCCATTCATAACTTGATATTTAAATCGGGGAAAGAACTTGAAAAACCCACATTTTATCAGCTAAAACGGAGCCATTTGACCACTAGGTTTTTGTGAAATCAGTGCTTCCGTGGTGTTTCCATAAGTTGCGCCGCGCATGCAGATAAGCGTCGTGTATGCGTCCGCGTATTTGTGCGTTCACAAATTGCGCGATACGCAACGCGATGAGTTGTTATTGCCGCGTGTACCTTGCTGGTACAACAAAGATTTTCTTTCCTTTTCAATTTCAAACACGAGTGGAATAGTGAAATAAAATCCTTAAAATATTGCAGTTGGAGTTTACAAATCTGGATTTTCATTCCTTGTATTTATAAAAAACATAACAAGGTACAAACATATCAAAAAACTCAATTTTGAGAAAGAAACAATGGCTAGAGTACACAGCCGCGTTAAAGGGTAACACATTGAATTGGGTTATTCCATTTGAAATGGATTTCAAATGGAGTCTGGTACGGTAACCCAGTTTTAAATGCACATTCCCTGTGTAGAAGATTAAGGTCATGTCTTCCATAGGGGGTATGCATTTCAACTAGAATAACCCACTTGCAGTTTACCAGCATCACTAATATCAAAGTGAAGATCTGTAACAATACCATTTAAAATTTGTCTAAAATTAATGATGCCCATACTCAATCATGACTCATACTACCCCTTCTGAACCCCTCATAAATATTATACTTCTCATTTCAGTAGTACGTGTAGTGAACTTTGTCCATGCATGTATTACGTTTTGATGAACTTTTTTTTGCTTTATTTGCTGATTACAAATGCATGACTCATGGGGTGCATGATTTAAGAATTCAAGTTCTTCCAATGAAAATTCCTTACAGTTGACTTTTCCTTGTGCTGTGCTAGTATAGTGATGCATGTTATAATTCATAAAGGATTCACACAAAAAACTGCCCTAAAATTACAAAACATATGGTTGCATAACTTAGTGAACATTTCATCGATTTGAAAAATTCAGAAACTTGTGAAAAGAGGACACATTTATTAGCTAACCTAATCGAAGTTGCCCCTTTTCAAAATAATTTTCTTTTTTCCTAAAATAGTCACATTTTCCAAAAAGGATGTTTTCAGACAAACTTACAATTGTAGCTGAACTGAAGCATTGCAAAATAGTTAGCACTTTTCATTATCATGACAATTTTGTGATTCATCCAATATGTTTGAAACTCATTTTGGTTTATAAAACATAAATGAGCAATAAACTGATGAACAGGTTTCGCCAACTGTCTTGACCAAAAATCATTTCCAGAAGCTCCTGGAATTTTTATTTATAAATACTCAAATCCTTTGCAAAGGCAAATGATTGGTCAGTTTTGGGGCAGAGGTGGTCAGTTTTGGGGCTTTGTGACTTTCAAATATTGCAGTTAAAAACATTCAGAAGTTTGTTTATTGTATCTTGATAAACTGTCGTTTAAGTGTAAAAGGTTCTCAATCAGAAATATTATTTTCAATTCCTGTTAGGAATCTTGGTCACTCTGGTGTGATATTTCTAGATATTTTTGGAACCAGCTACACTCTTGTCTGGTTTTGAATTGATGATGCTACCAAATTTCAACCACCCTAATCACAAAGTACCAAGTCACAGGCACAGGTCTTGTAAACCTTAGGTCCTGTGTTTGATTCCTGGGTGGGATCAGTTTTTCTGTGTGTCCCCTTTATTATTTGCACGGAGAACCTGGTAAAAAAAATAATGTTTACCAATCTTCCTTGTTGCCAATGAAACACCACACCAGAGTTAACAAGGTTTCTGACAGGAATTGAAATATTAAGGGATCTAAAATGAGCGTTTATTACTTTGACAGTATTTTTGTGGGACATGAGAGCACCTCAGACTATCGAATTGCATTCTGAATACGAAGCATGTCTTTCTGATATCAAATAATTTTCATTTTTTGAAAATTACAATATAATACAAATTTTATGACAAATTATAAAAATTTGATATTTTTCAAATTTTTGATATATAACAGTCCTCGAAGTACATTATATAAATCTAATGATATATTCTTAAAGTGTATGTAGCAGGAAGGAAAAAGTTTACGGTCAATTGAAAATTTTGACCTTTCATATTAAAGATATGGATTTTTTCCCAAAAAGACCTAATTTTTTTTGGTGTTTTGGGAAAAAAAATCCATATCTTCAATACGAAAGGTCAAAATTTTCAATTGATCGTCGGCTTTTCATCCCACCTATATACACTTTAAGTACAAATCATCAGATTTATAAAGTTTACTTCAAGTACTGTTAAATATCAAAATATCAATTTTAATGATTTGCCATAAAATGTGTATTAAATTGCTAATTTCAAAAATCAAAATTATTTGACATCAGAATGACATTCTTCGTATTCAGAATGCAATTCGATATGTCTGATGTGCCCTAATGTCCCAAAATAAATACTGTCCAAACGTTCATACCCCAGCCCTTAACTGAGTTAGTAGCAGTTTGTTGAATATGAAAAAAGAACCTTCTCCGCTTGAATGAACTAATAATCGATCCTGATGAATCTTTTTCAAAAGAGAATTGTAATTTATGAAAAGCAGTGATTGGTCAATGAAGATCACATGAGCAATTTTTCATAAGTGATGGGTATTGATCAATCTAAAAATAAAACATTCATGAGAATTCTGCAGAAGTGATCAAGTCAAATATTCAGTTAAATCGAATTTTCCACAATTTAATTTTCCCCACAGGCTAAGCGCAAGACCAAGAATGCAGAGCTAGATTTGGACCGACCTTGTAAAGAACATAGTTTCATCACAGATATCAACGATGTCCGTAACATGCAGGAGGGACTGCTCAAATTGCTAGATGACTTTGATTCAGGGAGAGTGCAAGCATTTGGTGAGAGTTTGCTTTTGAATATGGAAATTATTTGGCAATATTTGTTGACTTCTCTCTTAATGGCCAAATGAAAAGCTGAATAATAAATAACTGTTGCTTTTGTCTAGCAATTGGATTGCATATTTCATCTAGTCTATTTAAACAGGAAGCCCCGCTTGGCTAGTTCGCCACAGAAGAACTGACTTACACCTGTTGCTTTGATGACAGACAGAACAGAATTAACATGGATACATTTTAACCTTGACTAATTCCCTACGGAACTTGAACCAAAAGCGGGGCTTCATCTTTAACAATTAACAAACAGTTTGCAAGTGGTAAAATCGTAAGTCAGTTACGATCTTCTGTTTTTGGAAGGAGTCTTGAAGATGGTCGCACATGAACTAGCACCTGCACTCAGATTTCTTTTTCTGATCAATCGTAAAGTAAATTTTTTAATGTTTTCCAGCGACACACATAATTATAGTAATGGACATTTACAACAGGAATGCACCTACAATTTTTGACTGACAAACAGCACGTGAAACAGTTTGATCAGTTTCAATATGAAAGTTGAAAGGCTTTCTGATATCACACCTCTGAGCTATACTTCCATGTAGAGCTTGATTGCGGGCACATATTTGATCTAGGCTAAGGAAGGTTCTCCTACATTAGTGATAACATGATATGGGATGTGCTGTATACCAAACATATTATAAGACTTACAACTACAAGTTTGTTCTTGATATGTTTTCAGATGCCCATTGTTCATTTGAGAAGATGGATAACATAAGAGATCTACAGGAAAAGCTTGCCAGGACACATTTTCAAATGGATGCACAACTCAGGGCCAAAGGGTAAGGATATAGTCTCTTTGTTTCTTGAATTTTACTAATTCAATATGTTTGCAGCCATATCAGAAACAATAAAGCAACCAAACTAGTAAACCAACCATACTCTGTCATCTTTTTCCCATACAGGGGTAACACCCAGGAAGCAATGGAGCTAGCAAGTTCAAACATGGATCATCTTCTGTCAAATGTAAGATTTACTGTAAATTACTTGTGATATTTAAAGTCATACACTTGCAGGGGAATTAGAGACAAACATGGGAAGGGTTTTCACTCCCTAACTCCCTAAATTACGTTGATGTGCCTTCCAATTCCAAAGCATGATTGTAGAATTAATCTACAATAACATTAAAGCAATTGTAATATGTGTAGATTCTCAAACACAACTTTGCATTCAAGCTGTATTTCAGTTACTTATTACTTAAAATTAATTGCTATTGATCAGGTATGCCTCCTGGTTTTATGCCAAAATATTTGAAAAATGGAGATATTCCAAACAATAGAAACTTGGCCCAATCAGAGATTCTGGTAGCAGTTCAACCGATGGTTTTGTAGCCATCCCCAATCACGTATGGACAATGTTTTTTTGGCGTACAGCTTTGATTATCAAATCCAAAGTACATGTATATATAATTTTAAATTTGAAAATACATGTATCTTTGATGATAAATTGCTGATCTATGTGAATTGTCAAATGTTATCATTCATCTGAATGAATAAGTACTGTAAAACACTTTAATTTTGCGGCAACTTTATTTCGTGAATCGCCAATATTAAAGCCACATTTTCGCGGCAATTTAATTTCGCGAATCAAAAAAAAAAAAAAAAAAAATAGAAGCTTAAAATGCACTGTATGTAACGAAGTTTCCGAATTCATAACCTCAATTTTCTCTTGTTTTCGGGTAGAATTTTCATCTTACCTTTCCCAACAGAATGTTGCAATTAATTTAGAAACAAAATATGCCGGTTTTATTCTCGGAACTTAAATGCAAACTATGAAGAAAATTATTTTAATTTGCGAACTTTGAGCAACACGTTTTACAATGGACTCAATGGAGGCTGCCATTTTGGATATCCCACCATGCCCGTTGTACATCCTGGAAACACAATTTTTTTTTAAACTTTATTTTTTAATCCTACAACACTAAAAAATAATATTTTTATAATTTCTTAGGTGTGAAAAAAATATTTAAAAGCATTCAGAAGTTATTTTGACACAAATGATGTGAGGGAAATGAAACTTGTGCCAAAAACGTCAGAGTCACTATTTTCAAAGAACCAGATGTATCAACAACATAAGCAAATCAATTCTCCAGCCAAATACGTGAAAATTAAAGTTTTTTGGAACTTATGTGATCCTTCATTGTCATGATAAACGAAGTTATGTTAATGATGTTACAAGGTAAATGACTAACAAATAATAATTTATGCCATAACATTATGATTTTATGGTTAAAAATAGTAATATTCAAGATTTAATTGGTTAAGTTAGGGTTGCCAAATTCGGCACCAGTTACAAGTGTATTTTCACAAACGTAATTTCGCGGCAATTTAATTTCGCGAATTGGAGGTGCTCACGAAATTAAATTGCTCGCAAAATTAACTTGTTTTACAGTATGTTAGTGTGAATGAAAGGGAAATTGTAATGGTATGAAATGATTCCTATTTTATAGTTGTTAACTTGTGATGATTGTTATATTTTCTTTCTTTCTCTCTCTCTCTTACAGCTGGATCAGCTTAGCATTGCAATGTATCCTTTTTAAAATAATAGCATAATCAATTTACAACATTTTGTAACCATACTTTTGAATCAGGGCTGTTAAGAGCTGGCATATTACATGCATGTGTGAAGCACACAAATTACATTTTGACACCATAATTTATTATTAATAAATTGTCCCCCTAATGAAATTTCATGGAAATGGGTTAATTTTGGACCCCATGTGTGCTCTCAAAAAAGATGAGTGAGTGCCGGGACCAGGGTTATTGACAGTGAGGCTATTTTGCTTAATTGTCAGTCTGGTCTGTGTTAGGAAGTCCAGTAACTGGTCAGGTCATATTTAATACGGTCTGAAGAATTTATTGAGTCGAGGTCCTGGGCAATCTTTAGCTTCAACTCTTAGAGCCCCTTTTAGATAGCACAGGGTCTGGGTGCTCCCTCCACAACCACCAGCCTGTTTTGAACATTTATAGTTTCTATGCAACAATAGCTGAACCTGTACTAAATGTTCATTACTAATTTGTTTGAAATATCATACATTGTTAATATGTTGTGATATGTTGAATTTTTGAGGTTGATTTCCTTAACTTGTGATCATCATAGTCGAAGTCTACATCCACCACGAGATGAAGATGATGTGTTTGTATCCCAGCCAAGATAGCATCTATAGATGGATCTCAGGTACTACAGAGTAATTAAATTATGTTAAAGCTTAAGTCGCTCTGCTTGTAAAGAAAATCTTGGACCAATGAAATGGACATTCCTGGAGTGGAGAAGGGTCGAGACACTCTGAACACAATTCTTGAGTATAACATTGGGTACAGTGGTAGCTGCCATTTTGACACTCCATCCATATGCAGTCCAATGAAATGGGACTTTCCTGGGAGTACAGAATGTTGAAATGAAGGAACTCCCGACAGGAATTTTGATTTGGATACATTGAAAGGTACTTTCCTGATGAGAGTATGGAATACGAAGAGACGAAAGTGGCTGAATTTCTTTCTTTGCACACAATGGTGGCATAGCATACAGTGATGGCTGCCATTTTGTGATGCATATAGTTTGATCAGCTCGTAATCGTCAGGCCTAATAATATTGCGGATTATTATCAATATATTTTACTTCAGGAATTGTCTTTTGACATCTCACCAGAAGTATCACAAATTATTAATTCAAGTCCTAACTTTGTCTACTCTATTTAACATGCACAATATAGACCATTAGACCAGACATGTCAACTATATCACTCTTTAACGTGGGTCTACTTTTCAACATAGTAGTAAAATCCAAACAATTCCCGCCAAGAAAATATGCTACACCTCTTTTTCTCCAGAAATGGTTTTATGGTCAATATGTTATAAAACAATTCTTGGTTTTAATCAGGGGTGTGAGAGTTCCTCTTTTCAGCTGATTTCCTCTTTTTTTGTTGCCAAATTTATTTTAAATAATTTTAGCCCATATTTGGCATTTTACCCAAATTTTGCACTGTTTTGCACTGCCTCTCACACCCCTGGGTTATTACACGTATTAATGTGCAATACAATGAATATAAATAGCTTGTAGTGAGTGGTACGAAAATGAAAATTGTAGTCATTCTGTGTCTTATGACAAATTTTAAGTTTTCTGCACCCCATATTAGCAGTTGATAAGAGCCCTCAGTTTTCCAGACAAACCAGTGTTAGCCCAGTTTTCCAGACAAACCAGTGTTAGCCCCAGTTACCAGAAAGCCTCTTAATTAGATTTCCACAACTGCCTAGAAAGTCTCAGTATATTTAGACTAGTATCAGAGGGGATATGTCTAGGCATTTGATCCAAGTTGTTTACCTTCTTTTTTGGGTGGAAAAATATAGGTTAGCTTTGGCACAAATTTTTTTGTTTGTCCATATTTTCATTGGAAAACTCCTACTAAACATGAATTCATCCATGTGCTATAGTCTGTACATCTACCTCCAGTCACCGGCACTAGCTTTGAAGTTCAGTGTGTGCTGTGTTGGCTTAGCGCGATTTCTTGTGTGTACATATGCAGCACGTTGATCGCAGGCGTAAAAGTATGTACAAGCACCAAGTAACGCAGAACACGCTGCACTTCAAAGCTAGTGCCGGTGACTGGAGGTAGATAGACTATAGATGATTTATAGGAATTTCAATGAGCAAGGCAATATAGACTACTCAGTATCATAATGAAGGAGATGGTGAGAACTGGTTTCCCAAGCTGATCTTGAGACCATGGGTCTACTATTTCCCAGAGACCATTTGAACCATGATATTGAAATGTTGATTTAAAAAAAAATGACAGACAAAAGAAAACACAATGGAGTTTCAATTTTGAATATTATAATTCTTTTTCTTTCATTCAGTTGTTATTTTCTTTCTTTCCTTCAAGAACTTATTGTTACATCAAAGTTACATTGGTCCTTAAACTCTACAATAATCTATTTTGATATTTAGTAAAGAAATTATAAACATTTGGTCATGCATACAACATATATCAAGGTATGTACTATGTGATTCATTGCTAGTGCCATTATAATTCTTTGACTTTATTTTTCAAATGTAGCAAATATGGAAGTGAAGTTCTGATTGGCTGATTGAATCAGGTGACTAAATATCATAATCTTATTGGCTGATCAAACAAATTCACATGACATCACATGAACCAATCAGTGCTTTCAATGCAACCATCAACCAAAGATTGGTGACAGTATTGATGGGATTAATCCATAACATGTTCATGGAAAGTATTTTTTTAATAGTGTGGTATAATTTACATGATACACCAAATCTTTGGCTCAGTAAGACAAAGCCATTTGGGTGCTTTATGTATGATAGTCAGTAAGACATGTCCCCTCTTGCACAGCATGTACTATGCATGAGTGAGCTAATGAGTATCACAGGCAGTCATACATACAACATGAAATAGTAATGGACATACGTCTCTGTGCCACTGAGCCATCGATTAATGTGAAATTGAGAATGAGAATATATATATATGTATACAGTATTATGATTTTAATTTAATAGGTTTTTATTGAAACAAAAAGACACTTACGAATCGGGAAGAATATGAAAAGCATTACAGAAATAACTTGCATGTATATTAATGTTACACTTATGAAAATGTTGTTTATATTGTAAAATTATAATGATATACAAATTAAAGGACCATAATAGTCTATGTGAATGAACATGAGCATTATACAGATGATGTGCTAGTTTGTTTTATGTACATAATAAACTGCATCCCTATGTTTAACAATACATAATACTGATTATGACGTATACCATTGGGTAGAACATAAGAAATAGTTACGGCTACATGTTTATTACACTTCACTGGATTGGATAAGGTCCAATTTATTCAAGATCTGAAACATGTTCTAACCACCCTCTAACCCTCTGCAAGCCCAAACTTGACACAATTTTTCAAAGACGTTAAATTTGGTATAAATTGCGCAGTTGCAGTTATATGCAACAACCTGTAGATCTACAAGCTGAAATTACATATTGTGCAACTGGGGGGGGGTTTTCTGAAATAATACATCTTACAAAAGTTGTACACAGAATGACACTGTTTTAAAATAATGGCATCCCTGGCATTGTGACTGAGTGGCAATTCCTAATCTTTACAAGGCAACTTATTAGCCAATACTACAATTTACAAAAACATTAATAGTACCGTAATTTCCAGTATATAAGCCACAGCCCATATTGTGTGTGGAGATGATAGGAAAGTACAGTATATACATGGTGTGGCTTGTATTGTGGAAAATACCCAAATTTCAACCTGAAATATATTAAGAGCATAATTTTAAGTATTATGAACACACTGGTCTGTGGTCTATACTATTAACATCTATATTGCAGCTTATGCCCAGAACACTTGTTAAGTGTTTATCTAAGCTGTGTTTGTAGTACCTTTACTGGACATGTTAGAAAAAAACACTGTTTTCTAAATGTTAAGGCCACATAAAATTATTTTTGGATGTTCGTCCAGAGGATTTCTATAAATTGATGGAAGGAGGTGGGTTTATATTTCCAATGTAAAATTAGAATTGTTAGTAGTTTTTAGGTCTTTTGCAACAGCTTAAGGAAAACGGACCAATTTTATTTTAGTGAAACGCTGAATGTGAGATTCTGAGGGATAAACCCCAGTGATTCTTGTTCTCCAATAAACCTATTCATCTGTATGAGGGTTTCCTAAAGTATTCCAAAGTATTTCTAGAAAATCTTTTTAAAAAATCTGACCAACCCCAGAAATTGAGGAGGGAGGGGAGGAGAACCAAAACAATAATTTTATATGGCCTAAAGTGAAAATGAAAAGGTTGATTAGGATACACCATAGAGGTATAGGTATAATATAATTTGTGAAGGATAGTATACAGCTCATTGGAAGTCCAGTAATTACAAGAATAAAAAAAAACCAGAATTCCCACGAAAAAAAGAGTAAATTGTTGAGAGAAAATCAGAGAGCATGTACATGTAAATTCATTTCTGAGGAGGAATAATTATTACATGTATACAGATTTTGTCATCAGAATAGTTAGAAAGAATAAATGTCAAAATCTAAACAATATTTATTGCAGATCTTTACAAAAGATAGAATAAGTACAACTGTTTTGTTATACCATAGGCACTATAGAAGATCTGGAAGATACATGTGATCACAAGTAATATCAAAATAACTATACAACAGTCATATTTCCTACAACATCCATTTACGTACAAACAACATAATTTGCACAATATTATAACTTATTTAATCATTTATGCCATCAATATATAATTGGCAACTAAAACTACATATAGAAGTGCATGGCACACCACATAGTGTTGGCTGGTGAGAGTTCAAAGGTCACAACCACTCAACCTTTCACTTGAGGTCAGGGGTTAAAGGTTAAAAAAGTGAAGGGGTGATCTATGTGCAGAAGGTGACTAGATTGTTGAAACAAAGAATGTGATAAGTGCTGGCTGATGGTTCAAAATTTTAAACCAATCAGACGCAACCCTTCAGGTCAAAGGTTAGGTCAGAGGTTAATTGTAGAAGTGAAAATAGTAAGCATGTGCAGGACCTGTAGGTGTCTAGTTGAATACATGTATAAGAAGTGCATTTACAGGATTTGACTACACTCAAGAAAGTTCGATACTAGTTGTAACATTATTTAGTGTCTATATGTGTGTAGTTCAGATTAATACTACTGATATTAATTAATTAGGAGATTACAATGCTATAACATATGGTTGACAATATCTATGATATAGTCATAATGATTTGTACTATGTATTAAGCATTCAATTATAATATTTGAAATGCCAATTTACTTCAGTACTCGAGAAATTACAAACAATTTCAAGCACTATGACTATTCGTTGCGATTGGTCTAGCTACTTATGAATATTCAGCACCATCCATCAGTTTTTAATGTAATGCATTCCCGTACACTATACAACCTCAATCTTCAGACACAGTTCCAAAACTCCATACTCTTCTAGTATAAATAAATAACAGAGACTGTAAATGTTGAGCAAAATTAGCCTCAACACCCAGATATTTACAAAGTTGGTACTGTGTAAATGTATGGAGTACCTTGAACTGTGTCGTGGAGGATGATGTAATACTGATAGGTACTGCATGTACAATTTTCAGCCTCTAGCTGTTTGGGGTTAGTAGTAGGAGAAACAGGTTACTAGGTACAAGTCTTTAAGGAATTATATTCACAGATAAACTTTATTTCAGTAGAAGAAAATCGAAATCACGCTCACCAAATTCATGAAGAAACAATTATTAGTCACTCACTACTTGTTGGCAGATGAGACAGGTGCGTGGAGGGTCAAAGTTCAACGCTCAGTACCGAGTAGTACCACTGGGGTACCACCTGCATCTTGCTATAGTAGAATAGTATACGTTTTCAGTGATTAGATAAGTTCACTTAGTTCAAAACTTAGTTCAACTTATGCACTTTCCCCCAGAATAATACCCCTTTAAAGACTTGTGCTATTGTTAGTATATGAAAGACCTCAAATTTATGTACTATATATACGATTCTACTTCAAATTAATATAAGGATCTAATTAATACGGATAAATATAACATGTTATTTAAAAAGAAACCTAAAGAAAGCATTACATACGATGTATACTGGCAAGATATTGCATCAACAGCAAACGCATGCACTGCAAAAACAAGTGTTTATATTTAAACACCATATTGTGTTTATCAGAGCAACACTTAATAAACACATAATTCATGTTAATGGTCTAACACTAATGTTAATTTTTCTATACTAATGTTCATAATTAACACTTGGTGTTATATTACAAACATTAGTGTTTGTAATATAACACCAAGTGTTAATTTATGAACATTAGTGTTAGACCATTAACATGAATTATGTGTTTATTAAGTGTTGCTCTGATAAACACAATATGGTGTTTAAATATAAACACTTGTTTTTGCAGTGTGAATTTAAGCAAACAAAATACATATAAATATATCGTGATACTCATTCATTATTCATTACATTGTCACTAATAAATTATAATTGTGTTGTTATTATAAGCTGACTTTTGTGATCTTTACAAAAATTTCACCCACCTTTATGTTCGATTCAAATTGTCTAATTACTTAAACGTGTTAAAATGTATTTAAACATGTTAGAGAAAAGTATCAAAATATGAAACGTTTTAGTAGGTTTTCAGTGTTTTTTTTACTCGAAAAATAAGCTTATAATCAACCAATTAACAAAAACTACACAATCAATCAACATTACATCATCATTCAAACAGGGTCTAAAACTCAGACTACATGCAACAGATACAGTAATACATCGTTAGTCTTGAGATAAGTCCTCTCTACCTACTTGTTGTCTTTGCAGCAATACAGTGGCATAATATAGGAAAAACCTCGTGCGCGAGAAGTTCCAAAAACAGAAAATAGTTCACTACATTTTATGGTTAAAATATAGATTTAAAACATCAATTACATTATTCAAATACAAATGTCAATTACGTTATTCACACACATCAACATAACATTGCAATATTACTATAAGGGAGCTTGTAAAAGCAAGCTTGAAGCAAACATTAAGTATTACAAATAAAATTAGGGAAAAAAGAAAATGTTTAATATTTCAGTGCGGTGTTAAACTATTTTACTACTAATATAAGCAATTTATCATGGCAGAAACTCCTCCCAGATATATCCAGATATATAAAGCGCAAAGCGCATCTTTTTTTTACTAAACGTCATACTGAAAGGTCGGCTGACAACACGCAGCTATGGCAGGCCACTAGAGACAAAAAGGTATACATACATTTTGCCACCCATATGACCAACCATACATTGCATCATGGATGGTAATTAAAAAGAGGGAGGTTTAAAATGTCATCACGTTTTGATTGATGAAACGTGTAAATTCAATTGATGAGAAAAAATTTTAATTGCTGAGAAAAACGTATATAACAGGAAAACTTGTTTGTTTATTTGTTTGTTAAAGACTGTCAATTTTGGTATGAATGCGGCTTTTTAAAAAACAAAAATAGTAAAATTTTGCAATTTCGCGGATTCCGACCTTTCAGTATAACCCAATCTATCTACTTTTGTCTCCTGAGTTGTTCTTGCTTTCATAAGCTGCTTTAGCTGCAAGCGCACTAAATTAAGGGCTTCGCTATAAGCAGTTTAAACCACTTTATAATGGTTAAAACTATACTATATTTTAGCATGCATTTATTTATAAATGTACTAGGCCTACTATACTATATACTAAACTACTTTTTAATAATTTGCGGTAGAGCGTGTGCGTGCGTGCGAGCAAAAATAAATCGCTGCGTTGTATGAATATGAAGTTCATCATTTCATGTACGTTATGCTATAGGCGTGCGTAACTAAAATGCGTAAGCATGCGTGTGTGCAGTTTGCGCGAAAACGGAAAGCGTGCATATATAGCGCATATCAAGCAGCTGATTAATTATAAGCTTTTTTCGAAATTAAAGTTAATGCAAAACAAGCGCAAGTATATTTTACGGAATAATTTGTGTAAGTTACGGTAATACTGGCGAGTGGTGAGAAGTTGGACTGAACATGCTGAAGCAGTCAGTAGCCATGGTAACAATACTTGTATGGTAACCTATGGATGCAGAATATTTAATACTTTTTATGCAAAAATACTTTGTTTGGCAGGATGTTACCTCTAATAAGGCATTTAAACTAGCTAAAATGAAGTAATTTGAACTAAATGTATTATATAAAAAAACTAAAATATGATGTTGGCCCCAAATTGATGATTCAATTATGGTTGCCATAATTTATCGCCTTCTGAGCAAGACTTAAAAGTGAAGTAAAACAAATCTACATCATTAATACTATAAAATTATGTTAAATTATTACCATTTACCATTCGCTTTTATTGCGAAAGGTATGCGTTACCTAAATTCAGTTTTGGCAAACTGGTCCAATTCACTTTGGTAGAACCAACTAAACAAACGCTGGCCTCCAAGAGAATTTCTTCAGTATAATTTGTCTAGATATCAATTTTTTTTATTATAAGTAATATTTCAGTTCATAATATAAGTGCACTACATTTAAATCATAATTTCTGTCATTTGCGAAAAAGCGACGCGGCGGCGAGATGCGAATTTACAAAATATTAGTTGCCCATGCAGCTCCCTGCAAGCATAAAATAAAATAATGCGAGCGCTAGGCGGCAGCGTTGCTATAATCATGACAATAACAATTAATAATAATAACAAAATAAATAAACAAAAAATGTTAATGCCCATAATTCATAAAGAAGAAAGAAAATGTTTTCCTTTCTTAGGAACAGAAGAAGAAATGCCCCAATCCCGTCCAAGTCAAATCTGAGTTTTATCCGAAATTATTGCTTCCAATATTATTAATTATTATGTTTTGATGGATCCAAGTTGTGATAATATTGGATCCAAAACATAATAATGATAAAATTGGATGCTTTACGCCCAATATTTATTGGTCTCGCTATGAGTTGTAAAATATTGGACTCGACTACGTCTCGTCCAATATTTTAAAACTCATAGCTCGACCAATAAATATGGGCTCAACCGATCCAATTTTATATCATAATTGAAGAAATACATACTTTTAATTTGACGTTCAATATTCGATGCGACAAGTGGGCTTCGTTATGCAATCTATGTTCAGACATGTTAATTGACGTATGTATCTTGACGTAAAATTGACAATGTATTTCCACCAGATATTTGACATCAAATATAATTGATTTTTTTCGTCAAACATTCGTTAGAAAATTAAAAAATGAATTAAAACAGATTGAATAACGAATACTTGTTGCATCGAATATTTGACGTCGAATAAAAAAAATATATGATAAATCAGATTCAAACAGATTACATTTCAGATTTGACGTACATACAATGTATGCACAATTTCATGATTAACTAGAAATCTAAATCTACTATCTATACATGGCCTATCGTCAAGATCCAGAGAACACCAAACTAGCTGCGCAGAGCAAAACTATTTTTATCGCGGATCAACAAGCGATCGACTAACTTGCATTGTATATAGCATTTCAAAACTAACACAAATCAAAGTGATAGTTCAATTATTGTTAGTGCAGACATAAAGAATTATTTTACAACATATAAACAATTGACGAGTTATACCAAGCTCCACTATTGAGTTGTTTGGTCATGTGGGTTTTTTTATAATGCAGTTTTCGATTCTTTTGTCGTGTGGTCCATCTTCGTTTTGAAACATCGTCAGAATATCCATGATCTACGTTCAGTCAGCAACTAACTTCTTCAACTTGAACTTAGACGTTGACTTCAGTGCAGGTTGGAAGAAACTCCAGCACATCTTCTGACTGGTCATTCTTGTGCGGCTATCTAAAACCTATACAAAAGAAACATAACGTGAAATTGAAATTTATTAAATAGGCGGTATAATACTAATAGGCCTAGTAAATTTCAGAATAATTTTATAATCAAACCATAAGATCATGCATTCCTACATAATATGAAAATGATAAAATCTTATTAATGTAGACTGTTTACCGGCTTTACGTAATTTACGTAATCATTGTATTTCCAGGTAATATCAATATATTAATTACTGGAGTAAACACCGCAAAGTGTAAACACACGCACGGAAGTGGGAAAAGTAAAGAACCAATCAGAACCATTGATGATGTAAATACGGTACACGACCCCCATAAACACGGAAGATGACCGTATCCGTACAATTTTGGAAATGTACAAATCAACAGTGACACAGTATAATTTAAGTTATTTATCAATGTGATTATGTTAATGTTCGTGATAATGATGAAAAGGGGGTAGGTTTATCTGCCGACGCCCGGCTGTTGCGATGTAGGCCCCTATGTATAACGTATTAAGAAAGCTCTCAATTGACGAATTAAATTCTATGAAATTCTTTCAATTCTGCTGCCTTTACACAAAATTTACAACAATTATTTTGGTTACTGATTGTTTCAGTTTTATTATATTTCTGCCTCATGCATGACATATGATTCTCTGATGATTGATAAAGCTTACGCACAAAGGTCTTATCAGCAAAATAACAATGCATGAGTTCATGGTTTTATCAACAGTGAACGCATTTAACCTTTATTTATGTGTCTTCCTATACGACTGTTGCTATTTAAACTCGGGTTGCCAAGGCCTAATGATGTTGCATCTAAT
Organism: Amphiura filiformis; assembly: GCF_039555335.1. Lineage (NCBI taxonomy): Eukaryota > Metazoa > Echinodermata > Ophiuroidea > Amphilepidida > Amphiuridae > Amphiura > Amphiura filiformis. The sequence continues at coordinate 50,377,139 of NC_092634.1, read as the reverse complement.
TTTAGTCTTTATCTTTTATGAACAAACACTTTTTGCGTTTGTTTTACCTTCAAATATTGAAAACGGACAAATAATTAAATAGCACTCAAGTAAACATACAACAAATACAACTGCATGAATAATTTACTTTTTAGTGCTTATTTGTTGCTGAACGTGGTTAAGCCTATGATGACTATCCATGCAACTCTGACAATTTGTATAATTATTATGTAGTCCTGTATAAATCTGAAAATCACATTTTTGTGGCTACACGCACATAAATAAAGACCTTCGACCATACATTATTAAACATCGTTCTGTGTAATGTTGTTTTGCATGGTCGATTTCTGGTAAATCGCCAAATGAAGAATGAGTCACAACTTCACACTGACCTCAGGCCTCAATAATCGATAGAAGCCAAAATAATAAACCGTACATATATGATCATTATATTAAATTAAAGGTTGTGGTTATGAAGAAGAAAACATTGTCTTCAGTAGCACAGGAAGGGTGTAGTTATTTCGAAATTCCAATCCAAGTCCTCACTAGATTCTTTGTATCGATTTATCCATACATCATGATTTATCCATACATCATGAAAACAAATTATATGTATAATTATTATTATATGTATCAAAATATAAGGGTTAGGCGTAGTTTTTGGAACACGTCCCATTTCTTGAAAGTTGTCCACTTGTTTGCGAATCGGAAATCTCACGGCATAGAAATGATTTCTTCTAGAGGTTATTGTTTCATTGGTGTCCGACCTCAAGTTCTCGAGTTCGCGTAGAGTTACGTTCTTTAGAGTTTCTCAAATCAAACTACGCAGTTTCGTGGCATGAGCATTTGTTTGAGCCTGGTTGAATCTGAGACCATTTAATGGTTGAATCCCGGGTTGAATCGGGACCAAGTGTGTCTCCGCACGGAGTAACCTTTTAAACAAACAAACGTACCTGTCCTGCATGATGAACATGAAGTAGCTAAGATGTCCCAATGCCAAGATCATAGTATGTGTTCCTGCCAACTCCATTTAATGTGGTAGGCCTACTGCTACACTTCTTGGCAAAAGCTGTGGTGCGAATCATGGTGTCAAAGGATATGCCCAGTTCAGTGGTTCTCTCGGTCTGCTTAGGTGCGTCTTGTGTTGAAGGATCGAAACAGGTCCTGTGTGTGTAAGAACAAAATGATCAGAAATAGAAGTTACAGACTATTTCAGAAAATTGGGGTAGTAATCAGAAAAGACCGCGCACACATTATGCAAATGATGATGAAACTTTCCTTTGTAGTTCGGTCCATTTGGATTAACAAGTCGCCTGTTTCCAAAAATAGTATTCATCAAATATTATCAAATATTAAATAAAAGGAGACATCCTTACAATGTTGTCCAAATTTTATGAGAAGTGAAAACGTGTGTGTCACTTGTATGAGCACTTCCTCACGTTTGGCGAATGAAATGAATATTAAATCGGTTTGATCTCTTTACATGGATGTCAATGACACACACATTCGAGGAAATACTAGATCAGAATATAATTCATTCCCGGCATGCATTGGTGAAATTGCGCTAAATTACTCGTGGAATATTGCGTTACTTTGCTATTCGCTGTAGAAGTGATGTAGCAATTGGATTAACTACCATAGCAATAGATGAATACAATTTTTGACTACTAGTATATCGCCCTGCACTACAACGTTCACGCATTGAACCATATCATGCTGATCACACGCACCTGTATAAGATTTAGTATCTTTGAAAAGAGCGGTATTGTATTCAATTTATAATTGCATAGGCATATACACAGGTGATGAGTGCAACCTGCTTGTAGTGCAGGGCGATACAGTCAAAATTGTATTCCTCTATTGCCATGGAAGTTAATCCGATTTATTACTTTCTACGGCGAATAACAGCTTTACATGCACTCTAAATAAAAATTACTCAATAAATTGAGCAAAAGGGAATAGAGCAACAAAATGCGTGAATAGAACTCAGTGTTGATTTTAATAAAGTAGGCCTATAGTCAAATTAAGGGATCCAAAATGAGCGTTTATTGCGTTTCGACAGTATTTTTTGTGGGACATGAGAGCACCTCAGACCTATCGAATTGCATTCTGAATACGAAGCATGTCTTTCTGATATCAAATAATTTTCATTTTTTTTAAATCACAATATAATACAAATTTTATGACAAATTATAAAAATTTGATATTTTTCAAATTTTTGATATAGGGTACCTGCAGGTAATATGGGACCATTAAGGACGTTTAGCTTATTTGCATAAAAACTAAAGAAGATATGCCCACAAGAGATTGTTATGATGAACAACCTGTCCTTTAAGATTAATAAAACAGGCAATGTTACCTTGTTTTTATGTTTGTTTGGACGCTATGACGTCAAAATGACGTCATCGTCAAGTGTCCCATATTACCTGCATGTGCAGGTAATATGGGACACTGTGTTATCTCCATGGTGAAAATCAAAAAGTTCAGAAAATCACTCTTTTGTTCTAAAAACATTTTTGTTACATGATTTTGAATGTTTTATGCAAATTTCTACAAGAAAATTCAATTTTCTAAATAGTTTTGCTTTTCGCATTGACAATGCACACAATTTCCTATGTGTCCCATATTACCTGCACCCATTCAGTTGAAAATCAGAGAAAATAATCATTTATAAAGGAAAGTGCCACCTGTCAGTGGAATTTTACCTGCTGATAAGCTTAACCCATCACCTAAAGATCATAAAAAATGACAAATGCTCCCTCAGTACCAGAGTTTTTGGATACACAATCATAAAATGTGACGTCATTGATTTTATATCAGGCCAAAAAAACGACATAATTTTTTGGGCAATTTCACTCTTGTTGGCATTGATTTCCAAGAGTTTGATACACAGACTCCAAAACTGCATTTCTTGAAGCACAATTGATGTCTCTAAACACTTAACAAATCAACTTAAAGTGTTTACCTTCTCTAAGCTACTTTTTGTTAAAATGAAAACAGGTGTCCCATATTACCTGCTGTCCCATATTACCTGCACTTACCCTATAACAGTCCTCGAAGTAATTATATAAATCTAATGATATATTCTTAAAGTGTATGTAGCAGGAGGAAAAGCCGACGATCAATTGAAAATTTTGACCTTTCATATTGAAGATATGGATTTTTTCCCAAAAAGACCTAATTTTTTTGGTGTTTTGGGAAAAAAAATCCATATCTTCAATACGAAATGTCAAAATTGTTCAATTGATCGTCGGCTTTTCATCCCACCTACATACACTTTAAGTATAAATCATCAGATTTATAAAGTTTACTTCAAGTACTGTTAAATATCAAAATATCAATTTTAATGATTTGCCATAAAATGTGTATCAAATTGCGAATTTCAAAAATCTAAATTATTTGATATCAGAATGACATTCTTCGTATTCAGAATGCAATTCGATATGTCTGATGTGCTCTAATGTCCCAAAATAAATACTGTCCAAACGTTCATACCCCAGCCCTTAAGTAGGCCTACATTATTTAGTTCCTTTTTGTTGTTCTCTTCCCTTTACTCAACATTGAGTAAATGTTACAATTTTTTAGAGTGTAGGATGGTAATTGAAATGGAACATCAATGAAGTTTTATGTAGGGCCTATAATAAACCCACACATTTATTGTTTATAGACATTAGAATAGTGCATGATGGGAAGACACGATTATCTCCTGTGGGGAAACACATGGTAAATAAACGTCGTCTGCTAGCCCTAGCCACTCCGTCAAATATACGTAGGCGGAAACTAATTGCAGCATATCAAGTGCACGTTTTATTATTGTGTTATGTCACCCACATTGCTGCAAATTGATGTTGGATGCATTGTTATTGTTATGTATTGACTTTTCAATGGTGCGCTCCAGAATTACCAGTCAAGGACAGGTTATCTGAATTATTAATGCCTCAGTTCTATTACTTGGTAGACTCTCACTGTGGTAGACTCTCAAATACATTGGGTTTACATTTTTGCATAACATAATCGGGAACATAATAAAGCTTTTCCAAGTACAGTAGAAAATGTTGTTTTTAAAAGACTGGTATTGTGTTGTTGCATTGCCTTGTGGAATCTGGAATTCATTCACAAATTCTTGTACGAGCGGAAGTTCAATTATTTGATATAAACTAGTTTTCATAAGGCCGAGTAAAAAAACAAACATGTTTCTCGTCCGCGCCCTCCTCATTTTTTGAAGATTTTTCAAATTTCTTTTTATTTTGTAAACTTTCAGTTATAACTTGTAGAAAAAGATGTTTCAGAAGTTGAAACTTATTTTACGGTTTTGTAAATGCATAATACATCATTTAAAAGAGTTTTGTGATCACTAGAGGGGTCTACCTCTCAAAACAATAAAATAAAAGGGCCTCCTCCTTTTCTCAGATATCAATCTGCATGTCGAATACCTGAAACATGGTGCCAAATACAGGTATTTAGCGTCATTTTCCAATAAAAATAAAAATAAAAAGCCCTCATTCTCCTAATTTTTAAAAATCCGGACGAGAAACATGTTTTTATTTTTACTTGGCCTAAAAGCAAAAAACACATCGAACCAAAACATTTGCTTTCAACCATGTTCAAGTTCACTGTAAATACAAAATATTGATTTCAAATAAATGCTTCGCTATTTAGCCTATACGATAGGAATAGGCCTAGTTTTCAAAATAAAAAAAACCATACATAAAGGTTGAACACCTATAATTAATATCTTATGACAAATTACAGAATAATTGACCAAAATTGTCACTTTTACCTGAACAATTATTTGTAATATTAACCACACGTAGGTTGAAGGGGAAATTGGTGGTGGTGGTTCACCCAGACTTGACTTTATGAATGTACAACGGAGTTGGTCTTTATTGTATGCTATTGTATAACAAGTTCACTCAAACTGCAATGATGGCATTTTTCTTTTATGTTTGTTTGTTTGTTTTTTTGTTTGTATGATGTTTTCTTGTGAAGAGTTGAACATGTTGAAGGCAAAGGTCCGAGTTGAAGGGATAGGGCAATCTGGGCAAATACCGATAAATGAATGCAAAACTGCAAATTTACAACAACAAAATAGTCTTGTTTGTGAGTTTGTAAATTTTTACTAGCAGTGTCATTAAGGAATTCAACCTTTTTGCACATAATTCTTGATATAAATGAGCGATCTCAGTGTAACCTTCATTATTGAATGTCACATAAATGTTGGTATGTTTCACTGGCTCATGATCTTGTACGGTTTATCAGGTCATGCAATGAATCAAGATTGGTGAATTGAGATATGGCTTTTACATCTATAGGTTTGTGACTCATACTTTCGGTGAGGCTGAACCGCAATATACAGGGTGATCCTAATTTGGTCACCGTAGAAAATGTAGACACAACGGTGCACACCGACACCGCCTGGCTAATAATTATTTGGTGCAGAAGGGACACTAAAATGAATACACGGGATCGATACACGTGAATTGCTATGCACGATTTTGATATCAGACGAAAATCTTCTGATACCGGGTTAGAAAATGATGAATATCTCCCGTCATGATTTTTTTCTCAAGAAACCAGATTTGGTCTCATAAACTTGGAAATACGTGTTGAACAGATATGATAGTCGCTAGAATGCGCTTTGAAAATTGGCCGTGCGCTTTGAACTCAAAATTTGACCATTTTATATTGCGTTGGTCCTGTTATGGACTACAGCGTGCAGCGTGTAGTACAGCTGCACTCACTGTAGGCAGTATAAAAGCCGATGACCATTGACCTCAATGGGGTATACAAGCTTAATCACGCACAACCAAGATCGATTACCCGGCTATTGTGAGTAGCCTTAGTTATGTCCCTCGACTAATTATTAGTTTAAAAGAGCTTTAAAGGTTTGAACCAAATGGCTAATCGTGGCTGTGGATTTAACCTACCATGGCGATTCCTGCCATGAAGATATAGGAGTTATAGGGTCGATGACACTGTGCGGTGTAGCATAATACACCCCACCCCACCCCACCCCACATATTCGTTAACACGCCTATCAAACAGTCTGATGAAATAATAACATTTTAAAGTGTAAGCCTATCGACTGCTCAATGTCAGAAATGGTAGGTTTTATGGCAATAGCTCATAGCTGCTCTGTGAACATTTGGCGCCAAATCTACACATGGCAGCAATTGCACTGCACTTACCTACTTCTGGCACTGATCAGTCGATTTGTAAAATTGTGAGCCAGCCACTATAGCAATTGGTTATTGCAGTTGAAATCCATACACCCCCTATATGGAATGGAAAACAGGGCCCTAATCTCATATACAGGGGGCGTAGGCATTAAATGGAGACATCCATTCAGGTAACCCCCATTTGAAATTCACACTCCCCATATCTTCCATGGATGAGCTGGGGGTGTATGGATTTCAACTGCAATAGCCAAATGGTATAATTTAAATTATATACCAAAGTAATACTTTGATATACCGTTGTCGTGATTACCTCGCAAGAGTACAGTGACTGTTATGACAAAAGAAGTGACCTCACTGATATTAAACTTTTTAACAATACTGGACTGGAATCATAATAAATGCTTTCTTGTTATGCATGGGTTTCGAAATGGCACCGCCAGCTATACTACTAGTACTATACCGATTTTCCACTACTTGAACGAAAATGCTATAATTCTGAGATTCCTGGTTATCATAGTTAGCTGGATGATAAACTCCCGAGAGTGTATGCTAATTACTCTTTACCTGACCTTATTTTTCATGAATTACGCGGAATATTATTACGTCAATTAGTTGAGGGTTGAAAGCTAGATAACATAATTCCGTCAAACACAATTTTTCCCTGTAATTGAAAACTATGTAAATTGGACAATACATGGAATCGAGACTCATCCATTACCTTATACCCATTAAAAATCGGACATTTTTGGGTCGGGTCAATTTCGTGGTATAAGCCTTTAGATTAGATTGTAATGGTCAGTGAACTTGACCAGCTGTGGAGGTCACGATGATAATTACTGATGACCCTTATACTTTAAAGGTGGACAGGCCACACAGAATTTAAATTTTCACTTGTCCGCCGGGAAAATGCACTTTTAGGGTGATTCGAACCATAGACCATTTGTTCGAACTGAGCTCAAGCATGTGTAGGGATTGTGATTTACGTTTTTCTGCGTAGTGCATTTGTATAAACAAAAGAGAAAACCTAAATATGGACCTATACCGGTCTATTTTTATCGATTTTGCATAGTTCTTGAGATATTTTTTTTAAAAGTATTTCAACACCATAAGCTTCCCCATTTCAAAATATACAACAACGACAGGTAAAAACGAAACAAAATTGTTAATGAAACGTTTCAAAAGTTATTTTTACCATTTAAAAACAAAACAACAGACCTTTGCATTAATTTTGCCAAATTTTGAAATTAATTTTGAAATATAATTTTACGTAAAGACTTAAAGATAAAATTAATTAATTAGACCAACATGGTGTTTGTTTGTGTCTTGTTATAACATATAATTCGAATCAAGAAAGCCTTTTGTGAGAAATCTATAAAATATGCAGGTATAAAGCTTTGGAATGATATTGATTCTGATATCAAGTGCTCGTCATCAGTGAAGCAATTCGGAAAAAGTATAAACAACATCTTATGCAAAACTATTCTTAATTGTATACAGTCTTTCAATCATGTGTACCTCACCATTATTTTGTTCATTAATTTCATTAATTTACTTTCAATAATTAGCTTTTGATATGTGCATTTTGTTTTTCTTTGTTTTTCCTTAAATGTTAACATAGGATATGTCATTGATAGACATGACAGCTGGTTGGTTCGACTCAGCATTTTGTTGTCTACCAACCTGCTGCCATGTCAAATAAATGCCATATACCTGTATCAAGGGGTTACAGAGCTACAGGCCTTTGGGCCTCTACTGTAATTCCTTCACTCATCGTTGTATAATGCCTTTCCATAGTTATTATATATGTATTATTATTTATATCTTTATAATGTAATATTATTGTAATATTCTTGTATCATGTATTGAGTGAAAAGATAATAATAAATCTATCTATCTATCTATCTAGGCCTATCTATTAAAGTGGCCGCAATATATTTGAAACAGATTTTACTGAACCAAAATTTACTCCTTTGGAGCACCCTGTATATACGAGTGAATTAAAGTTTACATGCCGATATTGGCCACTTTCTCTCTTTGCGTGCGAATGCAAACCGCAGAAAACACATCAAACCAATAATATGGAATCACTTAATTATGAAATATTAATATTATGGAAGTAAATATTTAGTCAACCAACATATGAGATATATGCAGTATTATATTAAATTGACCCAGTCTGTATAATCTTGATATCGAGTTCTTTTTTTTTTTTTTTTTTTTTTTTTTCATTTTCGAACCGAAAATTCAGTCAGTTGTTCAAGATAATAATAGGCCTAAAGCATGACGTACTTTTGATTTGATATGTTGATATCCATTATCATGGAAATAACTTAGAGAATAATGCTCTTATTTCCATGCTATTATCAAACGTAAAAAACAAGGAATTGTTATTTAATCATATAAATGACTGTCATTTAAGCTTTAGGCCTGTAAAGTAAAACCAACACGCATTTTCCATATTTTGTTTTCTACTTAATCCCACGATTCACGTACTTCTTTATTTTTACACAATTTACTCCGTCGATCCATTATTTTTGGTCGAGAGAGTTCTTTCACTTCACTCTTAAAATAAAGATGTAACTTAGAACTATTTCTTAAAGAACCTTAAGTATTTAATTTAAGGACACATCGGGAAGTTAAGTGCAAGTAGTGCGAATGTGGGTTCTATTTTATGGCTATTGTACAAAGAATCCTGAAAGGGTAAGGATTCGGAATAAAGCCGTTCCTTGAAGGTTCTCTAAGCAATTATTAATGTAAGTTGTAACCTTGCTTTTTTTTGCTTCTACAAAGAACCATCGAGAACCAGTGTAGTTCTTTGTCTAACAAAAAGTTCTTTAACCAAGGAAATGGTTCTTTGTAGAAGCTTAAGCTTGAAGAATCTTGAAGGAACGCTTAATAAAGAACCCTTCAATGGTTCTCAGTACTAGAACAGAAAAAGAGTTCTTTAGCCAAGAAGATGATTTTTAGAACCAGAAAGGGTTAACACTCCTTTTCACTTTTCTTAACTTTGCGATATGTCCCTATGAATTTATAGATATAAAAAAAAAGGCCTATAATTTAATTCTCTAAGGTTCTTTATATTAGAACTTTTTAATTATACAATTATGTGGAATCTTATAGGGTACAATATACGTGACAAAAACAAGGTTCTAAGTTGCACCTTTTTTCTAAGAGTGAATTGGGAAAAGTAAATGTTTCAATATTTTCCTGTTCGATTTAAACTAAATGTTAACTATGGTAATGATTATGTAAAACAATATTAAATGGTCCTTGCATTATCGATTTAATATTTGAATAACTTCAATGTTAATGATCTTAAGGTTATTGCTCCGAACTCATTTCAGTCATTTGTGGTATTTATCCTCACCTGCGTACCGTAAATATGGTAAAGAAAGCGTTTTAGACCCGTAAGCATGTTTATTATAATGTTTTCTATGCGTGCGTATTGGACAGGGTCAGGTCAAATGTTCCTTGTCCAGAAGTCAAAAGGCAAAATTTGTCCGCATTTTTTTCTCTCATATATCCTTTTCTGATTCTTGGTATATAAAAAGTGATACATTCGTAAAATACTTTTGATCACTATCATAACCATCACATTTTGCATGATTTGAAACGTGAGAATTTTGAATAAAACATTTTTAATTTTGATTTGTGAAAATGTCTGTCGTTATAGGAGTCATGAAATTAAACAATAGGTTACTTGACTGAACAAGTTGGTGTGACGCTTTTCATGGACTATGATTACTTTATTCACAATATATTTTGGACTGAGTTGTCACTCGTCAGAATTAAATATTAGGCCCTATGCATGTTTGTGGTAAATTAATAAATTAACTGTTAATTATAATTTGCCGCAATTAACATGATGTGATTTTTGTTGGCATGTTTGCAAAAGTTGTGGTCTTATCGTGTAGGCGTAGCTTGCGACTGTGATGCATGGATCCCGATATTGTGGCGATACCACATTATGCGAAGAGTGATGTTCGTATTTCGGGATTAATGTTCTAATAAATAAATGTAATTTATTATATGTTTCGACCGAAAATGATATATACTAGAAATCGTTAAAGCAGGCTTCCCTGCGTTGTTGAGCTAAAATGGAATCGATACTCTTCTTTCTTGTAAATTCAGAATCAAACCCTGCGTGCCGAAAAAAAACAGTTCTGACTGACTCCTGCACGGCAAAAATGGGGTGGGTGGGTCAGTTCCAGATCTGGTATAAACTTAGGTACCACGTCAAAATATGACATAAATTGTGTTTTATATGTAATATCACATCCACTTGATGGATCCCCGTTGCACCCTTTGTCCAAGAACTGTGGCAAATGTATAGGCCCTTAACTGTCAAAATGCCGAAAATCGCCATTATGCCTTCAAACGATACTGGCAAGCGACATGACAGGAGTGTGATTACAATTATAAGTTTATTATAAGATGTAAATTATTTTAATTTCATTACAATAATTAAATCGTAAAAGAACCCTATAACGTAAATCACAAACCTTACCTATATCGAGAGATCTAGAAGAGAAGGAGTCCAAGTTCACGATACTTTCCGAAACTGCCAGCTATGGGTGGAAATTTCAGACGCATGAAAATGTATTCCAGAATCAGAGTGCAGTCTATTATATATCCAGAGTTGTGCTATCTACATGGAAAACTACGAACTAACATCATTTATACCGTCAGTTTGTTGGGGAGCCGGCATCAGCTTCCGGCCCGCCCAGCCACTGACAGTGGCGGGGCCCCGTCTCTGTCCTAGCTGTCCGGCCGGTTGGCTGCCAGGCCGCAGCCCGTTTAAGCTAGTGTGACGGTTCTCCCCAGCCCAGAGGTAGATTGTCTGAATGTGTTATTTCTTGACTTGGCGGTTTTATACCAAGAGTTATTTTTTAGCCAAGGGCGGAAGTGCAAAAAAGTTCACGGTCGAGAGCCACCCGGCGAGCGAAGAATAAAACTTGAGATTAGGGGAGCGAGAATATCTAGGTTAACGCGGCCTTCGCCTGACCGCGAACCCGTTGTCCGTGTCCATCCGAAAGGACAGTATAGAATTTTACAAAACACCCTGTTAAAACAAAGATCCGTATGTCAACCATGGTCAAACACAAAGAGAAAACAGAAAACGAGTACCATCGAAAGTTGATCATCCAGTAAATGGGGTCAGATTGAGACGTTGCATTGGACGGTTTATTTACCAGGTTCGCTCCTCATCAAGAAGACAGGGGTCATATAAGGACACCAAACTTCATAGTACATGCCTTCGCTGACATGCCGCGACAGCAGAATTATATAAGCAACAACCTTGAGCTACCTTGGTTGAAAATTATATAATCTCCATACGCTACCAATATGATTATAAACAAACTCTCTTAAAACCAAAGATTGAAAAATCAATCTTAAAGATTGTGTTGAGGGAAAAGTCTAAAATTAGATTGAAAATGCAATGGAATTTAGTTTGAATTTTCAATTTTTAAGACTGATTTCTCAATCTTAATTTGGACTTTTCCCTCACCCCAATCTTTCTATTTAAGAGAGTTAAGATACTTTAATGGAGCAATTTCTTATCGTATTTTTAAAATTTTCTGCATTTCAAACCTTTAACACCACCTGCCCTTCGAATCATTTAAAACCAATTTTGTTTTTAACAACTTGATGACACTGATAGAGTTAATTAGATCAATCGCTTCTACAATTGTAAGCACGATTAATTGATAATCTCGTTGATCAATATAGTGAATAAGGTTTTTCATTAAAATTGGTTTAATTAACATTAATTAAACATCATAAGACATGTATAAGAGCTTATAAGAAGCTTGAAACCATTTCTTTTAAGGGGGTACTACACCCCTAGCAAATTTTTTGCTTATTTTTGCGTTTTTCTCTAAAATTATAGCGCATTGGTGACAAGTAATATATGTATATTATAGGGCAAGGACTACAACTACTGCACTGAAAATTCAGCAACTCAAGGCAAGTAGTTATTGATTTATTGATCAAATATTGGTTTTCCCTCATTTTTGACTGTAACTCCACAACTGTTGTCTGTGCTGAAATAAAATTCCCAGTGTAGTAGTTGTAGTCCTTGCCCCTATAATATACATATCTTACTTGTCACCAATGCTCTATAATTTTTGAGAAAAATGCAAAAATAGGCACAAAATTGGGCAGGGGTGTAGTACCCCCTTAAACCTTAACAAACAATTTGTGCTCGGCGATTGCAACCCCTTTTTTCTAATTTCATTACTGTTATTGGGTCGTATATTTGGGTTGTTATCAAGTTTTACGAAAGTCGAATAACTTTTTCCATATTTTTTAATAATTAAGTTGGATAAAAGCTACCTAATTTAACCGAATGATAAGTTGGTCTCATTAAGGGCTGGGGTATGAACGTTTGGACAGTATTTATTGTGGGACATTAGAACACATCAGACATATCGAATTGCATTCTGAATACGAAGAATGTCCTTCTGATATCAAATAATTTTGGTTTTTGAAATTCGCAATTTAATACACATTTTATGGCAAATCATTAAAAATTGATATTTTTGATATTTAACAGTACTCGAAGTAAACTTTATAAATCTGATGATTTATACTTAAAGTGTATGTAGGTGGGATGAAAAATAGCGACGATCAATTGAAAATTTTGACCTTTCGTATTGAAGATACGGATTTTTTTTCCCAAAACACCAAAACAAATTAGGTCCTTTTGGGAAAAAAATCCATATCTTCAATATGAAAGGTCAACATTTTCAATTGACCGTCGGCTTTTCCTCCCTGCTACATACACTTTAAGAATATATCATTAGATTTATAAAATTAACTTCGAGGACTGTTATATATCAAAAATTTGAAAAATATCAATTTTTTATAATTTGTCATAAAATTTGTATTATATTGTGATTTTTAAAAAATGAAAATTATTTGATATCAGAAAGACATTATTCGTATTTAGAATGCAATTCAATACGTCTGTGGTGCTCTCATGTCCCATAAAAAATAGTCGAAACGCTCTAAACGCGCATTTCAGATCCCTTAAGTTTGTCTCATTAAATAAAGTATAGAATATTATTTGATGTTCATGTATGAAATTTCTAGTGTCTTTCACATTGCATGTACATTGAAAATAATATGGTCTTATTTTGATGCCCTCGCCTTGAACCTCTGATGAATTATCGTAATTGATTTGTGCATTTGATTTCAACAAATGGTTATAATTGCCTACAAATCCAATTATCGATATATTTATTGGACAATTATTAGTCTAACCCGATAGCATATAGTTTATCTCCAGGATGATCCTTTATGGTTTCGATGATTCTTATTATGTGCAATAAAAACAATCAGTTCTTATAATTATTTTAGTTGGGTATTCTTCATGCTCTTATTAAGGGCACGGAGGTAATGAACGTAAACACCATAAACTAGATCTCTCATGCAGTTCATCATGAACCCTGTGGTATAACGCCATAGGTACCAAAGGTCTAACAAAGGGCACGAGGTTCAGAACGAGTTCAACTATGTTACCAATGTCAATATGCTATTGTAAAAGTGTATCGACCATTTATTAATTGATCCTAATTGTTTACCGAATGTGTGATCTTTAGAATTGAGTAACAATGATAATGTCATTTTTGTATGTCCTTCAGTTCAATTCCGCGCTTCCTTCCGTTGTTCCTTGTATTGTTTACCTCTGCAACAATTGTTTTCTTTTGTTAAAAAGTAAGTCATTTTGTGATCGTATTCAATTTCAATTTGTTCATATGTGAGTGTATCTGGTTGAGTTGGGTTCTGGGGTTGGTTCGTATGTAGGCCTAGGCATATATGTGACTCCTCGCCACAACTGAGCCCGGATGTCGCCAATCATCATTTTTGAGATATTCAACCAAAATATTCTGCTTGAAATTAGCTTTAAAATGATGTATATCATGTCTATAGTACTTGACATTTAAGTAGTGAAAATCAATAAAACAGTCAATAAATCCTTTCTTTCCTATTGTTTATTGTTAAGTTCGATGGAGCATATCTCAATAGTGGCACTGGCGACATCCGGGCTCAGTTGTGGCGAGGAGTCACATATGTGTTGCGAGAAACGACTCATAATGCTTTGATTTCTGGTCAACTTGGCGAGTGAAATGATCACACAATGGAAGACAGTGGACGTAGTAGAGTAAGTTTTCTCGTTGGGGTATTTTGCATCCGCGCATACATTGTAAGGATTCGCATTTTCGAAGGAGCGACACCAAATCGCGTAATCGGCACCCATTATCGAGTAATCGGCACCCAATATCGAGTAATCGGCATCCAATATCGAGTAATCGGCACCCAATATCGAGTAATCGGCATCCAATATCGAGTAATCGGCACCCAATCAAGTAATCGGCACCCAATATAAAGTAATCGTCACCCAATATCGAGTAATCGGTGCCCAATATCAAGTAATCGGCACCCAATATCGATTAATCGGTGCCCAATATCGAGTAATCGGCACCCAATATCGAGTAATCGGTGCCCAAATTGATATCGAGTAATCGGTGAAATCTGAGCAAAAGATACTATACACACACGTTATGTTAATTTACAGCATTTGAACGATTTAATTTCTGGTCAAATGAGTTCAGTTGAATTCAACTTTTATATTTTTTTATATTCTGGTCAAGATATCAACCCTCTAAATCTTTGAGCTTAAGGCCACACTTAAGGTTAATTTTTAATTACCAATAATAAATCTGTTCATTATTTTACCTTTTTCTCAAGTCAATGCAATCTAATCAGGGTACACGATTAAGTTAATGAGTTATTCTACAGTTCATGAGTTCAACTATACCCCTATTTATGTAGTAACATGAAAAAAATACATATAGAATGAAACAGGTGCAAACAGGTGAGTAAATGGGTAATTATTTAATCAATTAATGATCAACTTTTTACATGTTATTTTTAATTGTTATATACAGCTGCATGTGTTGTTTAATCCTTAGCATAACTTAAGTAAATCAGGAAGTTCAATTGTGTAACATGTGTAAGTATAAAGTTAACATTTTGTTTAAAATGATTAGTAGAGTTGAACTTTTGCATATAGTTTACCATGTTTACGGGCAAGGCTTACCAAGTACGACTTACAAAAGACAATGACCGGTATAATGTGTACGATGTAGTAACGCCTTATTTACCAAGTTAAAGGGCATAAGTATTTTCACTACCTCCTTATATTATTATTTTGTATTGTTATATTTTAGCATCATAGCTTCTGATAATATAATTATAACGCACGTCAGGTCATATATAAAATCCATCATTAATATGATTAATAACCAATTTCGGTATCTAGTTAATCATGCTGACATTGGGTTTTTCTTGTGAATATTCTTTATGATTATACCTTTTCATATAAATAATGAAATATCAGAGCATTTCGGGTCATACATGATTTAGGCCTATAAATCCGCAGAAAGCCAGAACATATTCATTTGTTCAATTGGCGCCAAAAAGCAACGTTTATACTACCTGCATCTTTTCATAGGGAGTTTGACCAAGAACTTTTCAACCACGAAGAACAAGTGACCAGCGCTCTAATTGTACAGGTTGACTATAATTAATAGGCTTAAGGTCATGTAATTGCTTAGTGCTTCGATATTATATATGAACACTGATGAATATAAGGGCAAGGGTGGGTGAAGAGCCATTATCAGGGCCGTTGTATTAAGGATACTATAATTTAATATACAAATGATTATGAATACACATGGAGAAATTACATCAAGTTGTTTTCTTGGATATACTTAGGCCTAAAAAATTGTTTGATTGGCTTAACCCACATAATTAAATCTAATTCTGTGGCGTTAACCCGCCCCCTTAGGCCCGACCCTAACTTTTTTTTTTTTTTTTTTTTTTGTGCAAAATTTAATAAAATAAATAAAAATAAATAAATTTTTAAAACAAAAGAAGTATAAAAGTTCTAAACTAAAGCCTTTATCATATCAAACGAAATTTACAGCTTAAAAAGTAAAAAAAAAAGAAAACAAAAAAGAATCCCGACCTACCTACCCCTACCCAAATTGTTTTCAGTTTATGTTACGCCAATCAAACATTTTTTAGGCCTTAGCGTGGCATATTGTAAAACGTGTGATTTTATTTGAGCGTACATTTTGATATTTACTTTTCTTGATCGAAAAATCAAACTTTGCACAAAAGGTTCGATATATTTAAGCAGCAACATCTCCCGGATATGTGATAAAAATAGTAAGGTCGATACGTGCCCTTAAAGGTTGGTTCAATCAGTCAAGGTGAGCAATGTTTTGGTCAGCTTATATGTCAATACATAAGTGACATTCTAGATTTTAAGAGACATCATTGATGGATAATTGAGCTAAATTAATTAAGCATTTTTTGACGCGCCTTTCCTTAAATATGATATTGTATTAATTTACCAAGGGTATATTATGAAGATTATTTAAAATATAAGCGGAAGCATTTAACTGTGGTGGGAAAAGGGATTTGACAATGTGGCGCTACAATTTTCAATGTCACAACGTGGGCTATTATATAAAAAAAATAATGCAAACATGAAATATTTGAATGGCGCCCAAACTATTTGTGCCCAAATCGCTCCCTCCCCCTTCGACCTGCCACCCCACCCCGGTGCCTAGCCAGGCGGATCCGGGGGGCTGCCCCACAGACATTTTCAGGTATAAAATGGGGACGGCAAACAGTAAATTGTCCTTAAATAAAAATGGGACAAAAAATTGACATATGCCGATACGAAAATTGGCTTTCCCCTTACTCTAAAATCCTGGCTACGTCACTGCCTAGGTCTGCCAAAACCTTTTTTGTGTGTCGGAGAGACCCACTTTAAATTCCCATTCCAATATGCAGCAAAAAAGGTCTGTGTTTTTTTTTGGGTTTTTTTTTTTTCATTTTAAGACCTGTATTATAAAAAAAATTAAAAAAACCGCATTTCGCATTTGACTCTTTTGACCTGCTACATGAAACAAACATGTTTTTTGGGGCCTAACACGAAAATTGTATGGGAAAACTTATGTAGGCCTGTGTAGACCTGGTTGGTTTGGTACTTCGTTTTTTCGGGTTTTTGTTTGTTTGTTTGTTTTTGTTTTTTAATTTTAGTGGGGTTTATTGTCTTCTTCTTCTTTTTTTTCTCTCTTATTTTTTCATTTTTTTACTAAAATGTTGGTATTTGTCTTGTTGACAAAAACATTCTACATTACAAAATTGACATACAAACATTTGTACATGTACAGCGGAATGTTCTTAAAACGTTTTTGTGATATATTTTGGGCAAATTTTTTGGTAAAATATTTTGCCAACAACAACAACATTCTGTTTAGAATATTTTGTATCAATTTTTTATACCCTTAAACCTGACATTTAAATATTTTCTGTAAAACGTTTTGTGTTTGCTGGGTATGCGAGAATGTTTAAAAAATAGATGAGTAGCCAAATTTAACCACACAAATAAATATTAATACCTATATTACCTTTTCGTCTTCAACATATAATATTGAAAACTATTAAAATTAGAATACAGGCGCAATTATCTACATCATGATTTGAGGTTCATATATGGGTTAGAATATAAGGCTTATAAAAATATATCAATCGGTAGGCCTATACAGGCAACATCCATAATAGAAAGCGTGTATGAATATTGTGGTTGGACTGAAAATGCATTAATTATAAAAAATCATTTGTGGTTTTATGAAGTAATGCGTTTTACATTAATATGAGATTTTCAACTTGAATCAGGTAGATGTATAAATGACATTGACCGCTATATGAACCCAACATAACGGAACACAGCAAGACTCTTGCTCACTCGCAACAAAATTGCACCATTGGTGTTGGTTACTAAAATACACCATTGACCGAGAGCCTCGATTCTTGAGCCGGCCTAGGACCTTGGGTCCTCATGCTCAGCCTCAGACTTCACTGATGGGTCGCAAAAACAGCAAAAAGTAGGTATAGAGAAAGTCAGCATCGAAGTCTGCGTAGCGCATCCCCGTAAAAAAAATTCGAAGACCCATCATCCCCACTCCCCCACCCACCCTACGGGACAATTTTGGCCCATGATCGGGGTGAAAATGGTTTTTAGCGGGCAAAAAATTTGCTATTTTGGCCCATGATCGGGGTGAATTTTGATGGAAAATGGGCTTCTTGCCCCTTTTCTTTTCCTTTGCCTTCATTCCGATTTTCTCTTAATTTTTCTCTTTAATTTTTTGTCAGAGGGGCACTTTTCTCTTTCATCTTTTGTCGTGGGTGGGGGGCACTATGTTAACTTTGACGAATGTTATGTCGAATATTCCTGAAATTTGCGCCGCTAGTACACATCATTAAGGTCGCAATCAGTTTCATATTCATCACAAATAAAGTAAATCTGTCCTTTATATTTTCAATCATTAGGCTATACCGTTAATTTTTGACCGTAATTTTTACGTTATAGGTAACTGCCGACTAGCTAAGTTTTTACAAGTATTTTTTTCATCGTAGTGTAATTATCTTATATAGGCCTACAGTAGATTGCCGAAAAAGTACGGTAGAATGCCAGTAAACTTGTATAAAATACGTAATGTTTTATGGTAAAATACCGTAGAAACCCGTCTATAAGGAATAGAAGCGACTGTGATGATAGCATATTTCACGCTAGCGCCCTCCACAATATTATATCATTATGGAATTTGAGCAAATCATTTACCGACACAAGCAGGTATACAATGTATTATTTTCATCTTTATTTCGCATCTCACGAGCATAGCTCACTTGGCAAGGCATAAGACTTTGGTTCTTTAGATCGGAAGATGGTGAGTTCGAGCCTCATCACGGTCACACAAACTTTTATAAACAAAATATTGTTCAAACTTTTCATTTATATTTTCTTGCATTTTCTAAAGACTCCTTTCGTGATCATTTTTTTTCATATTTAGTTTAATTTATTCTATTGTTTTTCTTTTATTGTTTCTTTTCTTTGTCTTTTTTTTCTTGTTTAATTTTATTTTTCTTTATTTTTCTTTGATTCATATAATATTGGCAGGATAAGGAGAGGAGGGAACTAAAGACCCATTCAGTGATTTGCTCATCCGGACGATCGTAAAAATCATCAAAATTCACCTTTGTCATTGTCATAGATGTGGTAACATAGCCTGCTAGTGACACATAATATACATTTGGCTACATTTTATTATACGATAAATACGAATTTATTAAACATGGTAACAAATATTCTCTAGCAGATCGGTTATACGATGGAACTGGTAGGCATAGGCCTATTATAAATTCGGGATATTAAATATCTTCCTGACGAGACAGATCTGCACATGTGGTCAAAGACGATTCCTTACTAGCCACAGACCGTCCGCTGGAATTAGTTGAATCGCTATGGCTGTTGGTCGGACCTCTCATCTCTCCACATCGATTGTGACCTATAATCCCCGACATTGCCCTTATGAACTCACATCCTCCTGTTTTATTCCAATACGCTAGCGAAGTTACGTAATAATCGGATTAACTACCATAGCAATAGGTGAAAACAATTTTTGAATATACCGCGTTATACACTGATACGTTCAGGCGGTACCTCTTCATTGAACCATATCATGCTGCACCTGTAAGATCTTTGAAAAGACCAGTATTGTATTCAATCTATGATTGCAGACATACACAGTACAGGTGATGAGTGTAACCTGCTTGTAGCGCAGCGCGATATGTTCACAATTGTTTTCACCTATTGCTATGGTAATTAATCCGATTAATTACGCAACTTCACCAGCGTATAATGGCCGAATAAATTCTGACCATCACTTGGCTTGTTGGATTCGTCTATACTACAATTCGCTGTCGAAGTGACGTAATAATCGCAATAACTACCATCAAGCAGATTGCACTAATCACCCGCGTATGTCACCAAACATAGATTGAATACCACTCTTTTCATAAATACTAATCTTACATGGCGAGTGATTAGCATTTCTTTGACAACTATGGTTTAATGCATAGGTGCCACGTGAACGATGAAGTGCAGGGCTATATATTCGAAATTGTATTCATCAATTGCTATGGTAGTTAATCCGATTAATTACGTCACATCGACAGCGAATAGCCTATAGTATGGGTTCAAGTGGAACAAAAATAGTGTATGTCCATTGCTAGCTATGGTAATTAATCATGTTAGTGTTTACATCACTACTTCGGTGAAGACAAGAGAAGTGTGCCTTCTCTACCAACGCCTGTGATATAACAGGTGCAAGCGAAACAAAATTGAATGACCAGAATAGTTTCCTTTGTCAGATGAATTGATTGAAGTTTTTGAAGACACTCTATTCTTGATGGGACAATAGATTCAAATATGGAATAATTATTATTCCTCATCTATTTTTTTTATTGAAAAAACTGCAATTGTGGCAACAGAACAATATTTATTTTGATTTCATTTCAAGTAGAAACAAAATCGTGCTTAAGCCAAAAACGCACCCTACCTCAAGAATTGGGATGGCACAAAGGTGCAACATAGGTTTTATTGCAAAGACGAGGACAGACAAGTAGTTACAACACATCTGTCTAACCGTGGGTTTCGCTATTATTTAGAATAAATGCTTTTACTAGTTTCTATAAAACCACAAAATAACTAAAAAAACTATAAAAAAAACTAAAAAAAAAAAAAAAAAAAAACGCACCTAAAATTAAAAGTAGAAAGGTAGATTTGAAGAAAGATAAAAAGAACATGTCAAAAGTTAAAATTAAACGAGAATGAAAAAACGGAACCGGTGCCCGGACCATGCTCTCTTCAGCATGTCTTCAGTTCCAAAGTCTGACGCTCTATCAATTGAGCTATACGATCCTGATATACGAAACAGTCGTTATTATGTCAATACAATTGATTGGTGTTACAACATACTTAGATGGAATGCATAGCCACCCAGTGCCAGTATATATTTGCTCAAACTCCAAATACAACAAGCAACCAATTTTATTGAGGGCGTTTCTTAGGTATATCCTTGTAGACGGGGTTTTACGGTACCTGGCAACTAGGTTGCCAACATTCTACCGTTAAAATTAGTTGTTGTCGTAACTATATAGGCCTACAATATACGAGGGTCATTCAAAAAGCTCTACCTCCATCATCACATCTCTGTTAGGGAGTGTTCAGAAATACTCTGGTGGGGGGGGGCTGGAAAATATGTAGGGGGGTCAAAAAATTGTAGGAGTTCTGAATAGGGGGGTTAAAAAGTTTTGGGTGTATGAACAGGGGGTTTAAAAGTTTTTGGCACGTAGGGGGTGTAAAAGTTTTCAGCGCGCTGCGCGCAAATGTTCTCATATTAAACCAGAACAAAAGTAGGCTACATTTGATCCAGTATTACAAATTGTCATCTAGAACTCTAGAACTTAATTTTGCGGTTTGTGTCAGTTTTTTCTGGTCAGCTCTTTAAATCACTAAAAGCTGCAATATCTTTGCTCTTCTTTAGTGTTGACAATTTTTACAATGTTTCATTTATACAGATTATTCATTTATTATCACTGATATATACAACTACATCATGTTGCATTACAATTATAGGCGGAGGAAACTTGGAGAACCGGGGTACACGCCCCCCCCCCCCTAATTTTTTCCATGGGGGACATCCCCTAAAAATCCTGAAAGAAGAAAAAATAAAGCAATAATTGCCATGTGCAACTTTTTTTTAACACATCGATAAGCACCATGTTTTGGGCCCAAATAGGGTAAAATTGCGATCACGCGAACTGGCCCATCAATTTAATAGCAAAACACACCATTTTGGCAGTAGTGTAGACAGGGGCGGAAGGGCCCTGACAAAAAATGAATGAGAAAAGTGCCCCTCTGACAAAAAATGAAAGAGAAAATCTGGAGCAAGGAGACCCTTTTCTATATAAATTCAACCCGATCATGGGCCAAAATAGTGCAAAATACAAAATGTTTGCACGCTGTGTGCGCACATTGTCACAATAAAGGCATTTTCCTCCCATCATGGGCGAAATACACAATTTTTGCATGCATTTTGTCCCAATAAAGCCTTTTTTGAAGCTCAAATACAGGTACAGTCTCTCTAAAAAACAAACCGGTATATGTATTTGCAACTGCAATTTATTTTCTCGTCTGTGCCCCCGAAATTTTATTCACCCCCGACCAAGAAAACTGGCTACACCCCTGTATTTTGGGCTAAAATAGTCTTGTTTTTGCGCGTTTCGCCGCAACAAAAAGTCGCAGTAAACATAGGCGTAGATCCCGGGGGGATGGTACATACAATCATCCCCCCAATGTTGACAACTGTACATGTATGTGTGTTTCTGACCAATTTAAGCTCATATTTGGCCATTTTAGCTCCCAAAGTACAAATTTTTGCGCGCTTCGCGCACATGTAATCCACTTTTACATCAAATTTCATTCGTTTAGCTTCCAAATGGCAAAAATTTTAGCGTGCTACTTTAAAACATTTCCACAATTCCACATATTTTATATCAATGACATGCGTACAATTAATTTCATTGCACTTGAATACAAATTTTAGTATCATTAATGCCATTTGAATGCTAGATGAATTGAATTAGTAGAATATGGTACATTATGATGGGGGGGGGGGGGTCAAAATAGTTTTGAACCTATATGAGGGGGGGGGGGTCAAAAAAGTTTTAGGTCCATTAAGAGGGGGGGGGGGGTCAAAAAAGTTTTGGGTTCGCGAAGAGGGGGGGTTAAAAAAATTTTCGACATGAAAAAAAAAAATTCCAGCCCCCCCCCCACCAAAGTATTTCTGAACACTCCCTTATCTATACGTGCCATGCAATTGAAATTACTCATGATTCTACTCTTAAATCTATACAAAATAAACGTTCTTTGATGAATATGTGATTTTTGGTTTTTAAGATATGTTGGTTAAAGCGAATACAGATTTAGTACACCGGACACGGTTAAAAACAGAAAAAGGTTTAGTAAGGATCCAAATTGTAGCTTTGGATAATCTTCATAAAAATGTTTTCAAGCTGTTGTTGTTCCACTAAACTGAGGATAAATATTTTGGTCCTATTTGAGCTCCCTGGCAAGCATTTGGACTTCAAAACAAAATGAAACATGTTTTAGGCAGGAAGTAGCATCGAAGGGTTCAGCAGACACACAAATTTTGGTGAAATTTGCCAGATTTCGACTAGACCACGTTTGACATTTTTAAGGTAGGTCTAATTCGTAAGTACGTCCTATTTCAAGCAATGGACGCATCTTGACGTGAAAATTTAGATGAACAGTTTGTTAATAACCTTGTATATCAAAATACTGTGCATAGGAATTATCTGATTTTAACTTCATGAACCAATTTATAATATGACTTGAACCAAGAAGTGCTCACCCGATCGAAGCCAACAAACTCTGGAAAAGGGTCGATACGAGCACGTGTCGGGTTTGTTGCGCAAAAGACATGATAGCCAGTAAACTGTACTATCTGCAAGCATTAGATATTAAAGCCATAATGTACGATCTTATAATATGAAATTGGTTATTTTTTTTTTCAAACCAGTCCTGGTTTTTGGCATATTTGTAATGTTTACACATGTCCCAACTTGCACCTAAATGGAATCAGCCAAATGTGTTTGTAGGTCAACAGAGCACAGCTCGACAAAATGTCATAATTCAATTGAACTGCGTGTTCGGATTAAAACGGCCAAAATAACCAACAGGGTTTCTTTCACTTTACCTTGCTTCAGCTCAAAATGGACAGCAAACACAACAAATTTGGCCGATTCCATTTAGGTGCAAGTTGGGACATGTGTAAACATTACAAATATGCCAAAAACCAGGTTTAAAAAAATAATTATTACTAGCATTATTTCAGCATTTTGAGTAGGCCCTACGGTATATAATAACAAATTCAAAATTTGAAGGAAATCGTACAATACGGCTTTAATTAAATTATTTGAACAAAAATAAAGCAATTTAATCATTTTCAGAAATAAATCTGTTATGATTTCCACATAGATGTTGGCAACCTTTTTACTCAAATTAGCCTTTCTTTTCAGACCGTTTCCGACGTACTAAATATGTATTCACTTTAACTAACGCATCTTAACACCCAAAAATCACATTTTAATCAAAATAACTATTTTGTAGACGGGATTTAAGAGTATAAAACCAGATAATTTCAATATCCTGGCACGCAAGATAAGAGATGTGATGATGCATGGAACTTTTTGATTGACCCTCGTATACAAAATGGGATTCAACATGTTCAAACACAATCTGTATTAAGTTTAGATATTTGCTATTTGAAAATTGGAAGCTAGATGCAACACTTTACACACAAAAAGAAAATAAACAAAATACAGTCTAATGGTACTACATACCTATTTTCAGTGAAATACCGTATAATTTTACGATAAATGGGCCGAACTGTAAAAATTACGGGAAAGTGCCGTGTAGAGTAATAAATTTTACAAAATGAGCCTGCCTATGTTTTGTGTACGTTGAATGTGGCAACATTTTCGAACATGAACACGAAAAATGGGCAATTGGTTTGACAATAATTATTATAATTATATTTGAATTTGATTAGTAACATGATTGTGTATTAATCTTAATTACAGAAAGGAACAAAAGATGGCGTTTTCCCGAATAAGCCCACAGCCCAGTAACTTCAGTAAGCCCGTTTTGTTTAACAATCAACATTTTGAACATGATGATAAAGCCAATTTACCATTTCCTGGATTTCCTTTTATCATGAGTATAAATCAAGAGAGGGCGGTGTATCAACATATCGGTGAAGTCAGGCGGTTTAGGACACGCATCACATGACGGTACAAGGTGACTAAAGCTATGAGGTTGTAAGCTATTCAAAAAAGAAATTGAAAAACAACCAATGAAGTTTAGTTGTCGAACTCCAATGGTTTGAGAATAACATAATTAATTTTGGTTTAACACCCGGGTTTAACAACACTAACACATTTAGAATTGTCGTATTTATGAAAATGGCGACACCGCGCGCATCCGACTGACTGCCACCTCCTAAGGCAGGGTATGGAGTAGCCTACTTGAAGGGATAAAATTAGACCTATAGGCGATGACCAAATGTAACCATGCATGGTATAAACGTCACCGTCTCAACTTTTTGAAAAATTACGTGATTTTGACTTACGAGAGTCAATGAAACGGATGCCAGCAAAATGCAATTTTGCAGGACTATAATTTATGGTGTAAAAACTCAAATTTAAATCAAATGCACATGACTTGATCAATCTATTGGATAACGTTTTCTTTTGATACAATTGAGGATAAGGTGCTTTGTGATAATGAAATCTTGAAATGGAGTCCCTGGAGGTGCGCTAGATTAAATCCTCCAGTCTCGAATATACGCACTGCCGTTGCACTCACGGTGCCATGTTTGTCCGCCATTTTGCGAGTGAGAGGCCAGGGACTCAGGCTAGAGGTGCGCATGAAGCCAGCGAGAGTGACAATAAGTATAGGCCTAAGCTCTGCTGGGTCGCCTCGCCATCACAATGCAAAAAGTTCTACGCCCAGTCCAACCAGTGGCGTAACTAGGGGGGCAGGTGAATCAGAACTATGCAGATATAGGCCTAGAGTGGTAGAAGTACAGGGTGCCAAAAAAAAGAGGCCCCTCATTGCGCCCTCTTTTTCTCCTATTTCAGAAAAGTTGATTAAGAGCCAATCTCCCTTATTATGTACGGATTTGCGATACAAAAAAAAATAGAATTGTCTCTAAAAAATAATTTTGGTACATATTAGCACCAACAACTCACATGTAAAATATGAGCGTGCACAGCGCCCTCGTTCAGCTTGAAAAAATTCTTGAAATTTCAGCCTCTCTGAGCCTTACTTGCAAATGGTAAACTTTGGAGGTGCATAACATCGTGCGCCATCATCATCCCAACCTGCATTTTGCATTTTTTAAAGTACCAAATGGTTACATTACAAAAACCAAGAAAAAAATTGGGATCTTGATGGCGCACAAAATCAACAAATCCAATGATTTGATGAAAAGCGCCCTCGTGCAAACTTCAAAGCATCATAACGGGCTGCGCCATCAAGATCCCAAGTCCGAACAAGTTTGAAATTAAAGACCTCCATGGCAAGTTTCATTTTTCAGCAAAAATTTTTTGGGATTTCGATCGTTGGCGCACAGAGTTAACAGAGGTCAAAGGTCAAAATTTCCTATTTTCGCACATTTTTGCACGCCTGTATTATTGCGCGCCAACGTCACCTGACTCTCCGAATAGGATTTCATCAAAGAAGAGGTAATTCCTGCAAGAACTGAAAAATTAGCTTGGGATCTCTTGATCTTCATATTTTTCTGATTTTTTGAAAATGGACTTAGCCTCATTTTGGAGGTCAATTTGACCTCTTTTTCCCACTCGCTGCACAATGTGGGCTTTTTACTGCATCACAAAAAGATGCGCCAACAAGATCCCAATTTTATTTTTTCATCGTCTAGCTTCTTTGGCGACCAGTAGACAAAAAACAAGCAACAGCTAATTGGGATCATGTGGGCGCACTAATATAAAAGAGGTTGAAGGTCACGCTTTGTGCCAAAGTGATGCATATTTGCCTATGTACAGCACGAAAGTGGAACTTTGACCCGCAATAAAATTGTGCGCCAACAAGATCCCATCTTACTTTTTGGATGATTGGATAAAGGGGCTTATGTATAACTGATAACAAGTAAAAAAAAGTGGGATCATGTGGGCGCACTAATTCAATAGAGGTCAAAGTTCATACTTTGTGCCGAATTAGCATTACTTTGCCTATGTGCAGCACAAAAGTAGAACTTTGACCCGCAATAAAAATGTGCGCCAACAAGATCCCATCTTACTTTTTGGATGATTGGATAAAGGGGCTTATGTATAGCTGATAACAAGTAAAAAAAAAGTGGGATCATGTGGGCGCACTAATTCAATAGAGGTCAAAGTTCATACTTCATACAAAATTAACCGATTTTAGCCTAAAGTTGCCGAATTCAGCAACCTTTCACTCAAATTTTGCAAAGTATTTTGACAAAATTTTTTTTACTCTCACCAACTACCATGATGGAATCAGCATCATCTGAAATGCACTCACACAAGTTTCTATGAGACATGTCTGGTGATCCCCATTGAAAAAAAAATTCAGCACAAAGTATGAACTTTGACCTCTATTGAATTAGTGCGCCCACATGATCCCACTTTTTTTTACTTGTTATTAGTTATACATAAGCCCCTTTATCCAATCATCCAAAAAGTAAGATGGGATCTTGTTGGCGCACATTTTTATTGCGGGTCAAAGTTCCACTTTTGTGCTGCACACAGGCAAAATAATGCCAATTCGGCACAAAGTATGAACTTTGACCTCTATTGAATTAGTGCGCCCACATGATCCCACTTTTTTTTGACTTGTTATCAGTTATACATAAGCCCCTTTATCCAATCATCCAAAAAGTAAGATGGGATCTTGTTGGCGCACATTTTTATTGCGGGTCAAAGTTCCACTTTCGTGCTGCACATAGGCAAATATGCATCACTTTGGCACAAAGCTTGACCTTTGACCTCTTTTATATTAGTGCGCCCACATGATCCCAATTAGCTGTTGCTTGTGTTTTATCTACTGGTCGCCAAAGAAGCTAGACGATGACTAATAAAATTGGGATCTTGTTGGCGCATCTTTTTGTGATGCAGTAAAAAGCCCACATTGTGCAGCGAGTGGGAAAAAGAGGTCAAATTGACCTCCAAAATGAGGCTAAGTCCATTTTCAAAAAATCAGAAAAATATGAAGATCAAGAGATCCCAAGCTAATTTTCAGTTCTTGCAGAGAATTACCTCTTCTTTGATGAAATGCTATTCGGAGAGTCAGGTGACGTTGGCGCGCAATAATACAGGCGTGCAAATATGTGCGAAAATAGGAAATTTTGACCTTTGACCTCTGTTAACTCGGTGCGCCAACGAAATCCCAAAATTTTTTTGCTGAAAAATGAAACTTGCCATGGAGGTCTTTAATTTCAAACTTGTTCGGACTTGGGATCTTGATGGCGCAGCCCGTTATGATGCTTTGAAGTTTGCACGAGGGCGCTTTTCATCAAATCATTGGATTTGCTGATTTTGTGCGCCATCAAGATCCCAATTTTTTTCTTGGTTTTGTAATGTAACCATTTGGTACTTTAAAAAAATGCAAAATGCAGGTTGGGATGATGATGGCGCACGATGTTATGCACCTCCAAAGTTTACCATTTGCAAGTAAGGCTCAGAGAGGCTGAAATTTCAAGAATTTTTTTAAGCTGAACGAGGGCGCTGTGCACGCTCATATTTTACATGTGAGTTGTTGGTGCTAATATGTACCAAAATTATTTTTTAGAGACAATTCTATTTTTTTTGTATCACAACCCCCCTTATTCATGTACATAATAAGGGAGACTGGCTCTTAAGTATATATATGTAAAGAAGTCTTTACCCGTTAGCTTTAATAAACCGAAACAATTATTTCAATCGGCTCATAACTTTTGAAGATATGCCCTTTTAAAGAAATGTATCCGTTTTTCACTCTGTCCACGGAGGAGGTTTGGCTACTTCAAAGATTGAAAAGTGCATATACCATGCATGAATATAAAACATTCCTCGATGATAACTTTATAAAATAACAACTTTATTTTAGGGAATGGGCTTTACCGGTGGGCTTATGGGTTATGGATTTTGTTAAGTGTCATTAATTTGGGCGAAATTGATGTGGGATGGGACTTCTTTTGCTATATATACTTGCAATTATATGTTTTTCTCGGTTATTTTATGCCTTTTTGTTTTATTATGTTGTGAGCTGATTGAAATAATTGTTTTGGTTTATTAAAGCTAACAATTGAAGGTTTCTTTACATACCAAAATATATTTGATCAACTTTTCAGAAATAGGCGAAAAAGAGGGCGCAATGAGGGGCCTCTCTTTTTGGGACACCCTGTATGTACAAGGGTGAATTCCACTGAAGGTACATACGGGGATATGCCACGGTTTTGGGGTACCTTTTCAGCAATTTTGGTATATCGATGCGTGGGTTTTCAGTGGAGACCAATGCGCCCAATTGATGGGTGGAAAAAACAGCAAAAAGTCGGTAGAGAAAGTCAGCATCCGAAAGTCTGCATGGCACATCCCCGTATTTTTTTTTAGATTAAAATCATTTGAAATTGGTCGAGAACTGAGACGAATATACCTAAATAAAAAGGTATATTCGTCTCAGGTCGAGAACGGGTTGTTATCAATAAAGATTTAACATCTCCTCTACCTGTCTACAATTCTCGCTATTCGCAATAAGGGCGCCGCCAGCGGTTTGCGATGTAATCGTGATGTATCATGGGAAAATCGTGATGTATCATGGGAAAGGTCGACATCAAGTCCGCGCAATACGAATATTACCATGCTATTACATAGGAACACGTGACAATATTTTTAGTTTGTCAATATAACGGTATTACACGCAAATCGATAGAGAAAAATTAATTGTGCACATTTCAAATCACATTATTAAGTATTATTGAGTATCGATTCGCGTGTAACACCTTTATTTTGACAAACTAAAAAATATTGTCACGTGTTCCTATGTAATAGCATGGTAATATTCGTATTGCGCGGACTTGATGTCGACCTTTTCCCATGATACATCACGATTACATCGCAAACCGCTGGCGGCGCCCTTATTGCGAATAGCGAGAATTGTCGATCAGCTTCTCGCCTGGTTTTGTATGAAGCGTTGATGGGAAATATTTCAACCAGAACATACTTGAGTTGGGTTTTTTTTTTGGGGGGGTTTATTGGTAAAACCGTATGTGTGGTAGGCCTATATGTCTGGAATAATAGAAAAGTGTGTGGGGCACATTATTATACACTTTATAGTTCACTGCCATGTCCGCACGGACCCGTAAGAATTTGCACATTGTTGAGTACATAAATAGGTCCCTTACTTTCTTTTAAAATATCCATCTTTTATATATCTTTCCCCCATTTCCTTTGTATCTTCTTTTTTTCTTTCCTTACATCTTTATATCCAAACACATGCTTTTGTAGCCTACAAACCTTTTGTTACCATTTCATTTAGAACACATCGGTGCCCGTTCTTTCTTCTGATATCTTCAACTCTCTTTACGAGACAGTATATAAAATTACACATATACGACAATGTACGATATTTGCGAAGAGATATAGTAAACTTTATTAAAATGACCATACCAATAATCAATTCACTATATACCAGCAAGATTTACAAGCAACTTGTAAGGAAATAACCAGTACAAAGATTAACCATTATCCTTCAACAATTCGTACAAATTTCATATGAAAATACAGATTTGAAAACTACGTTATCAATGTGCAGAAAATACTCATATTTATATTTGTGCGTTACAATTAATTCGCTGGGATCACACATACTACCGAATAACATCCACTATAAACCGTCTGCATTGTATCATTTTGTATACAGAGGGCGACGTTGATGGTTTTTGCTGTTAAAATAAGCCATTGGGTCGCTACTCGCGCTCGGCGAATCGTGTTAAGTACTCAACGTTACAGATAGGGACGGTTTATAGTATTATGTTATTCGGTATTATGCAAAAATCACGACAAATAAACCCTGCGGGGTTACTACCAGTAATCTAAGATTAATACATATATAGCTATAGAAAAAGTACTGCGGAAAAGTGCGTTAGACATAGGCCTACTTACTACTTACGGTCATTTAGTCCGACGAGTAGGACCTGGTTTTTTTTTCTTAGTTACCAACTATACTCTGACTCTGATCGCTCAAGAAAGATTAACCACAAAAATCCACTAACCGCTCCTCCCAGGCGGCGAGGTCACTGGACTTTCGCGATTCGTCTTTCTTGCGCCATGTGAGATAGCGATCACAGTCTGTAAAAGGTCCTACTCGTCGGACTACGCTAATTATACATAAAACAATGCATCGATAACCTTTGGGAAAAGGGTTAAATACTTGACCAAAGGCCCTAACACTTAATATTTAATTATGATTAAACCTGACTGGCTTGTACAGACTAGATTCCATATTATGGCAAAGTTCTTACCAGTGCGTACGTATTAACGACTGAGGGGGACAAACTCTATTCCAAGATCTGTATCCACTTCACATTTTTTATACGTATATAGGCCCCTACGGAAACTTAACCTCCTAGTATACTAAATCTTGCTATCTATGTGAGATGTGCACGTGCTGTACATCGGGATATGATACATATAATATACATTATGTGAGGTTAACACTTTTTTTCTACTGTTATACAATTATTACGCCTAAATAATACTTATTGATAAAATTAAGTGAAAAGTACTCATTATAGAGTAATTGCCATTGGTCATCAACTCAAGTTAACGAAAAAGTGCGACACGTGATGTATGTAAAAATAACAGATCATGTCGCACATGCATGTGAAATTTACTTTCGAAGTGAAAACTTGCGGTATTTTTACCGCTATACCATAATTATACCCACAAACATCCATTCGTTCTACATTACCACAGAGTAAATTACTGATACAGTCACAAAACATTACGAAATTACACATTTTCTATAAAGTTAAAAACAATTAAAAAAGACAGTGTATAATGTTGCATGTAACACGCATTAAAAGATTACGTTTTCAACGAAGACTTTGAAGGATCATTATAGTTAATTGTATATGCTAAAAATGCCACCTTTTATGACCGCTCTGCTCTGTGAAAGGCTTATAATGAGCCGTCGCAGCCAGTATCAACTTACCGTGGATCATCGTACCGTATGAATCCAAAGTCTTTGCGGACGTTTTCCGTTTTGACAGACCCGTTTTCCATGAAGACAGAATTAAACTAGAGTCAACAGACGCTGAATACAAGCCGCAATTTGACCCCTATAACTTGACCCCTGGGTTACGGATGGGGTCAACTGCTCTTGCATTGTGCTTAGGATGTCATAAGAAATATTCCTGGTGAATTTAAGCTTAATCGGAACTTATACATGGATTTTGATTTTTTTTAAACATTTTTGATTGACCTTTTGACCCCTTTAATGACCTTTGACCTCAATGGAAAAAATGCATTGTTCCAATTTTAATTAAAAAATTCTACTGTTTAGTTGTCGAGATAAAAATTCTTAAAGTTATTTAGCTAAAAACAGGACGTGACCCTTAATGACCTTTGACCCCAAAATAAAAATACCATGCATACATCAGGTAACACTGATTCATGTATGATGGTTAAGTTTGGTTGAAATCTGTCAATCCCTTGCGGAGCTACATGCAGCTGATTGCGGTTGCCAGAAGAAAGAAGAAACTGGAGTCAACAGACGCTGAGTACAAGCAGCCAGGCAAGAAATGACGTTAATGGGATCAAAAGTACCATGTCTTGTACAAATTCTGTTCCTGTTTAATGTGCCGAACTTGGGGGCCAAATCAGGGAATGCGAATGTGGCTCCTCGTCAGTGATCCAGATTGCCGCATTCTGGTTTTAACCACAGATCCTCAATTTTTTGAGGATCGGTAGTTTTTAGACTCGTTTCGGTAAGAGCAGTAAAACCTGCTCTCCTGGACCAGACGAGCCTATTTTGAGCTCTATGATAATAAAAGATGGCAAATTTATAATTGCAAAATAATTCAATACAAATAACAAATTGGACAGCATTGTAGATGAAAATACGTCACATTTTATTATGTAATACATTACTGTCGATTATATTTCGCATAATTATAAGATTTTTGCTGTAGTGTTCATTACACTATTATTGCACATGTAGATATTGATTATTACTAGTATACAATATATTGCACATTAATTATTGTAAATTATTTTTTCTCTTTTCAGTGTTTTTGATCACAATGGTCAAATATAAATTCAAATATATTGTAACAAACACTTTCAGTTTTAAACAATACCATTAATATACCCACGATGGAGTTACACTTTGTATATTACATAACATTCGAACATGTTTGACATTCGTTTATTGTACTTCATTTATCATTATATCTTAAGTTCTTCATAATATCATTGAGTTTATTTGATTCTGTAAAAAGTAAATTGTCAATAGGAACTTGTTGGTCTCTTTGTTTTAATTTTTGACTTGTATATAGAAAAAGATGCAAATTCAATCGAAATATTGGTTAAAATATTAAGTTTATCATTGATATTCCATCCAAAAATAATTGTATGCAGTGATACATCAACATTAAAAGCGTTTTCATGAATTGATACATATAATTGGAGAATTTCAACCAAAATGATTGTTTTTGTACCACGAGAACGTGTTCATTGTCTTCTATAGAATTGCAAATAATACAATTTGGAGTGTCACTAAATGATCATTTCAATTATTCCTTTACCGTTACTAGAGTTGACTGAAATCAATGTGGATCCTTCAATATCAAGACTGTGAAGTTCCTAATACTTTATGGCAACAAATGTTGGATGATGGTAACTGTAGTAGGAAGTCAATACTGAAGCATTGTAGTTCTGCGGTGTTGGTTTGATATATATATGATCCAAAAGAGTTCCTTTGGTAGTAGTTGGGTCTTCAATCAATTGATTGTATTGTCTGAATGCAGGCAGGACTTGCTCTTTTATCAAGTTTCGATTATAGTCTCCCACAAGGACTTTAAAATCTGTTTCTAGATTTTCAATCTGGGCTGTTATCTCATTCATTTCATCATTGAATACTCTTGAGCTTGTTGCAACAGGTTTGTATATAGCTGCAATCAGCAAGTTGGTTCTTCCTGATGTTCTTATCGCTAATACATCGGAGTGCTCAGTTATCAATGGTAATATATTGTATTTCACACTGTTTTGAACATAGATGGCAACCCTCTTCCACTACCAGAATTGATTGATTCCAATGAATAACCATCAATTGCAATTGTTTCAGGGTTATTGCTACTTGTCAACCAGGTTTCAGATAAGCAAATGACGTGAGCTTTTCTGAACTCGCTATTGTTTTTCATATCTTCGAAATGTCGATTTAGGCTCTGTATGTTATGATGTGCAATAATGAAATAGTTGTTGTGGTCTATTTCTAATAAAGGGTTAGCTACGGAAAGATCACATTGCGACATCTTGGCAATATTGGTTGCAACAGTTTCATCACAATAGATTCTTCTGGCATCAAAATTCATCAGATACATTCCATCAAGATGAGTGACTCGACTAAGTGCTACGTATGCCATTGCCTGCTGCAAGTATTTCAATGATATTACTGCTCTGTCCGTAGTTTGTCCTTGGATCTTGTGAATGGTTACAGCCCAGGAAAGTTTTAACGGTATCTGTTCTCTGGTTGTGGTAAACGTCTTTCCTTTCAACTGAAACGATTCCTTGCGTGGCTTTATGGGAGTACATTCTTGATAGTGTGGTGGGATGAATTCTGTTGTTCTTGCCTTGGCACCAATACGAGAACTATCAAATTTGACATATACGACAGTTGGCATTTTTGTCGAGTTGCAGAATTCGATACCTTTAACTACGCCAGAAACTCCATTGCACAGACCGTCAGTCACATCAACGTTCGATATCAGCATAACTCGGGCACCCACTGCTAATTTCAGTTCATCTGCCAAAGTTGTGTTGCGATCTTTGCGTGTTGTCTTATGTGGTTGCTCATTTCTTCTTATGATTCGCCCACCTGTTTGATCAATGTCAATGGCTTGTATCGTATGTATATGTGTACTCAAGGTAGCTAGCATTTTCTCATTATGGTCATCGACATCATCGTTGCGATAAAATAGATGCATTGCGTCATCGGGAGCGGATAGTCCGTTATCGTGGTTACCGGAAACTGTACGTGACTGAAGTAACTTCATATCAGTATCGCTTATTGGTTCATTTCGTTTCCTTGTGCGAAGTCTGTTCAGCATTTGAGCAAAGACGACATCATCTTTTTGACGCATAATTTCTGTCAGTTCAACAACATTGAATAGGTTCCAGAGGTCCATTAATATATCATCACGTGGAAGACACAATGGCGTTCTTGGAGAAATAGGCGGTAATTGATAAAAATCTCCAACTGCAAGAATTGACACATTGCCAAAGTAAGTGGTGTCTGAACAACCTTTGATCTGTTGCAATCGACCATTTATATAGTCAAACTGTGGTACACTCACCATAGATATTTCATCAATGATGACAAGTTGTAGGTGTCGATACTTCATTCGCAACGTGTTTACAGATTCTTCTGCAAGAGGCGTGTAATGATGTGATCCTCTGGGAGGTATCTTTAACCCAGTGCAGATTGTTTGGCCATATATATTAAAGGCGGCAGTTCCCATGTGGGCAAGTAGTAAAACAGTCACTTCCTCAGCATTTTCTGTCATTGGAAGAAAGGTTTTTCTAGCATAATATGTTATGCACTTGATCAGATGTGATTTCCCAGTTCCAGCTCCTCCAGTAAGAAATATGTGGAATGGTGATATGGTATGGTCACTGGCCTTGTCATTGCACCACTTAGTAACATAGTAAAATAGTTGACTTTGTTTGTCGTTCAACTGTCGCATCATAGATTCTGCTTGTTCTTCTGTAATTTCAGGACGGCATGTTTCTATTGCACACCTCGGTAAATCTTGACGTTGCTGTTGCGGCTGCTGTAATTCAGGAATTTCGATTTCAGCAAGCTCGTCATCTGAATCCTCGTACAAATTACGCTCCAATCTATCATCCTGCTGTTGTTGTTCTCCTTGTGGATTTAAAGCATTCCATGCATCTTGAAGGTCGGGTATTTCTTGGAGTGCATCCCATGCATTATCTAGGGCACCGTTATCTGGTTCGAATTCTTTCATGTTGTGTTGCACTATTTCTTGAACTGAAACGATTTCCCCATTAATGGTTACGCCACCTTGTAAGTGATAACTTTCATACGTTTCATATGATTCAGGTTTGATTTGCTTTCTTGTGTGTGGCAGATATAGGCGTAGCATGTTCATATGGTAACGCTCTTTATCCCTATGAATTGATACTCGAGGATAACGAATGACAGCTGGTTTTCCGGTGGTTCGTTGTTTCATTTTCGCTGAGCATCCCGACAATGCGATAGCCTTTTTCTTTGGTCGACATCTCTTAATTCCTTCTTTCGGTACACTTCCATCTTCATAATCACTTTGGTCATCTTCTGTCTGATCATCAGTTTCGTTTTCTGTCTGTGTACTTTCTTTGCTAGACACTTGATAATGACTAGAGAAGAACTTTGCCATGCACATGTTTTCATATTTTGCTACCTTAGGTCGACCGATGTATTTCTCAATTTGAGAAGTTTGCCAAACTTCTTCAGAATTCCCAGCATTCTCTTGAAGTTGTTGGAGTGGCAACGATATCCTGTGTCCATCAACATCAGTTTGAACAAACACAACATTACGTGAGCTTTGTTTCAAAGGCATACTGCAAACCATGTAAATAGCACCCATTACACTGATTTCTCTGTGTTGCAAGTATACGTTACCAACTTTTCTAAGTTCGGTAAGAACATCGGTATTCCCTTCTCTAGCTTCTCTTTGTGCGTTTCTGAGCAAGTCACCCATTTCTCTTTCACACTTCGTCAGGTACGAGAGCATGTATATTGTAGCCGCAAATGGATCTAATATGTACTGTATGTCCATGTTTCCATTCCAACATCTTATCAAGTGAGGATTGTAGTTGTTTACCCATTGATCTTTGAGACGTCGTTTCAGATAGACGGTGTTTCTTTTGGCAAGTGTGCTTAAGCATGTTTCAAATTGACTGTGTGTTATTTGTATTTTCTGGAGGATTTCATCAAAATCTGTGTCATCAGTGGCTGATTCAATTTCTTTCCACATTTTCTTAATAGTCTCCTTTGCATTCTCTTCCTTTTCTTTTCTATCTGCACGCTCCACTTCCGCTTCCAGTTCATTCAGATCTAGATCGTCTATGGGTTCTGGACGTCTGCAAATGAAGGTTTCGTTCGATGGTGGCCTAGGATAGTTAAAGCGGCATACCTGACCAGTTTTTCTGCATGACCTTGTATGGGATTTAGTATGCATCTGTACTTTTGATACTATTTCATGCAATTCGACGTCTTCCTCTGGAGGAAGTTCACACGACACATATTTGTCAATGAATTCAGCGATTTCCTCGTCTGTATCTGTATCGAATTCTGGCGCATCTTTCACCCATGCTATCATGTGAATATGTGGCCAACCTCTCTGTTGGAACTCGGTTCTGTAATAATAGTCTTCGACTTTTCCAATAGGATTGGCTGGAGAAAGAATGACGTCATTAATTAACGTATGGACTCTTTGCTGAAACATTCTGGCTGCTGTTGCTGGATTTGACATGATGATCTTACAATGATCTTCCCAGGTCATGTTCTTATGCTGTTCTGCAGTCATTGGCTGTTTTCCTTGTGATATTAGGATACCATTGTCTATGTCAATCCAACGTCTATCAGCAGCACTAAAGGTGATAAAAAAGGTAGGAATTCCTAGTATCATTGCGAAAACATCTCTCTTTGATTTTTCCCAGTAAGCGGGTGTTCCTCGTATCTTGGCTAGGAATCTGTATCCTTCATCTCTTCGAATCAGACCCTTCACTTCTTCATGGTTTCTTAACATTGAAGCTGTTATCTTTCTTCCATCTGCAGTCTTGGTGCTACCTCTACGAAGTGCAATTTGAATATTGTCACAAATCTGTTGTACCTCTGTTGCATACAACGCAAAAAAGATATATTCTGGGTTTCTGGCAAACCTGTTGTCTGCTGAAAATATGCGTGCATTGAAATAGCGAGATGGCGATAATTTATCTTCTCTGTCGTCATTGAAAGTATTTGAACCATCCGGGAATTCGGCGGGAAAAGATTGCGCTTCCATTTCCAAAACCTTTTGTGGCCTATTGCCTTCACCTGGAGCTATACAGAGGATTGATTCGTCATGCTTGTCTGCAAGATATTGAGAAAAATCAACCGGGTGCAAAAAGGAATACAGAGGAGCAGATGTGTTCGTAATGTCATGATCA
Organism: Amphiura filiformis; assembly: GCF_039555335.1. Classification (NCBI taxonomy): domain Eukaryota; kingdom Metazoa; phylum Echinodermata; class Ophiuroidea; order Amphilepidida; family Amphiuridae; genus Amphiura; species Amphiura filiformis. The sequence continues at coordinate 50,339,019 of NC_092634.1, read as the reverse complement.
TCATCATCATCGTCATCATTACTACAATCATCGTCATCATCATCATTAATAGTAGCAGCATCATCATCATTATCATGGTTGTCCAAGTCTTGTCCTTCATCGTACATTTCTATGTTGTCACTGCTATCCTCATCTTGGTCGTGCATGTCTTGCTCTTCATCAATATCGATGTATTCGTACAATTCTGTGCTCTCACTAGCTATAGACTCAGTCGCGAGTTCACTCTCATTTGGAGAATGGGGTTCTGCGATGATGTCATTTTCTTGATCGTGTTCGCCGGAAATTAGTTGGTCGTCTAACACAGAATCAAACTGATCAAAGTTAATATCGATATCTTCAAATACCGGATTGTTGGCTTTCAACCATTTAAGTGCTTGTCTAACATTTTCTGGATTAATGTCCTGACACATATGATGTCCTTTGTAAATGAGGCGACGTTTTAACTTGATCCGGATAAGACTTTGTTCCGTTGGTAGTCTTGGTAAACATGCAGCTGTGTTATTAACATTAGCTTTTACGCACACTACTTGTCCATTGATACCTTTTTGAGCACCCTTAATCAATGGGATCATTTTCATAAATAGGATAGCTGGCGAAATAAGATGTCTTTCTAGCATGTTTAGTCCGGCTAATTGGTGTGGTTGTTGTACTAATGCCAATTTGTTCACAGTTGACAACTTCGGCACACGGTCTTTTAATAAATTATCATGACATGCCATGCAAATCCACACTTGATCATGAACTTCATCATTTTTCTTTGCGGGTAATGCATTTATATCAGTGTTGCAAGGTAAACTTTGCTCCAGGATAGACCGATTATAGGCGCTAGTGTACAGTGCCCTGACTTGTCTCTTGAAAAAGATACGTTGACATATCTGACACACGTAAGTAAGCTGATCATTTCTACAGGATTCTTGAAAATGCAAAATTACTGTACTGATATCCGATTTTTTCCTGTACATATTTGACTGTGTTTGCTGACGCTTTTTCTCTGCATTTTCTGGAATTTCATATGATTTCTTTGATTGCTGACGTTTTTTCTCAGCATTTTCTGGAATTTCATACGATTTTTTTGATTGCTGACGTGCCTGCTCACGTTTTTTCCCTGCATTTTCTGGAATTTCATACGATTTCTTTGATTGCTGACGTGCCTGATCACGTTTTTTCCCTGCATTGTCTGGGATTTCGTATGATTTCTTTGATTGCTGACGTTTTTTCTCTGCATTTTCGGGAATTTCATATGATTTCTTTGATTGCTGACGTGCCTGATTACGTTTGTTGTCTGCCTTTTCTGGAATTTCGTATTTTGACGTGCCCGCAAGTTTTTGCGCCCTGCGTATTCGGTTATTTCATATTGTTCCTTTGACCGTTTTCGCTTCTTTTCGAGTCTTTCATTTTTTTGATCGGTAGTCAAACTTTGATACCACTTTTGGTATTTTGACAGGCCTGTCGACTTCGTCTGTGGTATATCTTGACTTTTGGTCCACGTGGAACAGCCTGCCTCGTCGTGAATGTTAGTTTCTGATAACATTTCGCTGGTCATTTGAATATGTACAGACTGAATACCGAATATTTCAGTTGTGACTTTCAATTTTGAACACAAGACTTTCAGGTAAGAATGTAAATTGTCAAAGTCTTCAAAACCAAAAGTACCGAATGACCGTTATTTGCTGTGGGGAACCCAAATTCATCCCGTGAATGTGAATCAAAGAACATATAGCGTCCGGTTGCTGAATCCCTGTAAATTGCCATCATGTACGATTGAAATATCAGTATATTTAAATTTGACACTGCAAATGCTGCTTGCAATTGAACATTGAGTGGTTCTAGCTCATTACCATCCTCTCGTTCGAGTATGCAATAGCTTAAGGGTTCATAATTGATTGCAAATGTTGAGTTGTGTTGTAATTTACATTCTGTAGGTAATTGCGTATTTTCTAAATAACCACTTTCGTGGAGTTCACCTGATAGACGTAATTTCTGGGATAAAGTTCTATACAAATAATCGCCATCTTTCAATATTTGATCTAAATTCACAGAATTTAATTCTTGGGAAATAAAAGGAATACGGCAAAGATACACTAATGTATTGCAAGAACATTGCACACCTCTAGAAACGTCACTAAATAGAAAATCACCTTGATGGAAAGTACCAGCCACTTGATTTACGTAGGCAATGCGAATCGAATCAGGATTTGGTTGACTATCATCATCGCTTATTATAATTTCTTTCTCGCATCCTTCCTTGTTTTCGGATTGTATTTCTGATATTGTCTTACTTTTCTGTTTACTCTGCCTTGCTTTTGCAACACGTGATTTCTTTGATGGACGTGGCATTATTACTGTGTCTAAATGATTTAATAGAATTAATATTATGCTGAATTAATGCGTAAACAATGTGAATTGTAATTGATATTTACTTCTTAAATAGGTTAACAAGAATTTTGTATTATTTTATTACAGAAACAATGAATGCAATTGAATTGTGAAATTTGTGTCTCTGTCTTGTCTGTCTTGTCTCTCTGTCTTATCTCTGTCTTGTCGCTTTGTCTTGTCTCTTTGTCTTGTCTCTCTGTCTTATCTCTGTCTTGTCTTTGTCTTGTCTCTTTGTCTTGTCTCTTTGTCTTGTTTCTTTGTCTTGTCTCTTTGTCTTGTCTCTTTGTCTTGTCTCTTTGTCTTGTCTCTGTCTTATCTCTTTGTCTTATCTCTTTGTCTTGTCTCTTTGTCTTGTCTCTTTGTCTTGTCTCTTTGTCTTTTGTTTCTTTGTCTTTTGTTTCTTTGTCTTTTGTTTCTTTGTCTTTTGTTTCTTTGTCTTTTGTTTCTTTGTCTTTTGTTTCTTTGTCTTTTGTTTCTTTGTCTTTTGTTTCTTTGTCTTTTGTTTCTTTGTCTTATCTCCTTGTCTTATCTCTTTGTCTTATCTTTTGTCTGGTGGGTTCAGCAGAACTGAACCCCTTTTTAGGTTTGGGTTCAGCAGAACTGAACCCTTTTGTGGTTTGGGTTCAGCAGAACTGAACCACTTTTGTGGTTTGGGGGCAGCATAACTAAACCCCTTTTGTGTGGATGGGTTCCTGAACCAGTTTGTTAAGGTGGCGCAGCAACGGAATGGCGTACTATGGTAGTTAGTTGTTAAGCACCTTTACACGTTGTTAATGTTATTGTGTTTTGCCTCTGGGGGGACTGAGTTTCTGTTGTACAGTCTACCACTTTGAAAATGCTGTCGAAAAGTTTGATTACCTGTCAAAAAAAAAAAAAAAATATGTACGTCTATAAATTCAGTTGATTTACAATACAATACAATGACCCAGTACGTTCTTGGAAAAGGCCAAATATGCAAAACATCAAGGAGTAGCACAAGATAAATGTTTCCAATTTCATACAAAAAATGTTTTTGATTATTATAATATTAACTTGATTCCAATTAAGCACTTTTCATATAAGGGTGCATATGAAAACGCTGCTGTATTCAGATGATCGGAATCAGATCACTTCCTCATGGTGCACATCAAGTCTGTACTTGGATTGTGAATATCCCAACAACACTGGGATGGGTTGCGTAAACACAATATATAAACTCATCCCAAAAGAAAGTATCCAGTTTAATTTTGGTCCATAAGTCAAAGAAGGGGTTAAATCAAGACCTACCAAAAGTATGTTATAGATAAATTTATGCCGCAGTTTGATACCTCATTTGTCAAAATCGATGGAGAGATTAATGACACAATGACTATTTGAATGCAATTACCTCAATTATAAAAGTTGCAGTAATTGCTATTGATTTGGTCCTGCTACTCAATATTCATTTTGTTTTACTGCGAGCATGTGCCGCAGATGTCTGGCAGTCATTGATGGACAGCAGGAGGACATACCAGATATTGACAGTGAAGTGTGAAGGGTAAAACATTGAGGAATGAGTAAAAGAGTATCTGTATTCAATCAAACACATGAAGTGAAGTCGAACAGTCTTAGTCCGTCTCTGATATGGTGTACCTTTATGAAGAATCTTGAGAGGCAGGAAAGCGACATCAATAGGAATTACTGCAACTTTAAAATCCTGGGTAGGTGCATTCAAAAAGGTCATTGTGTCATCAATTCTGCATCGATTTGGACAAATGAGGTATCAAAATGTACGCAATAAGTTTATCTGTAACATACTTTTGGTAGGTCTTGATTTAAGACCCCATCTTTGACTTATAGACCAAAATCAAACTGGATACTTTCTTTTTGGGATGAGTTTACATATAATGCTCATAACACCAGACTGGCTCCACTCTCTCTAATACCCTACCAAGCCTTTTTATGCTAATTAACTAATTTGCATATAACACAAAACAGAAGCGTCCAATGAAAAAATAAAGCGCCTAAATGTTGTTGCTAATGAAACTTGCCACATTTTGGTACCAATGACGACACACTTCGGACAATATTTGAGCATTTTTATGCTAATTAGCTAATTTGCATATAACTCAAAACAGAAGCGTCCAATGAAAAAATAAATCGCCTATGGTTTGTTGCTCATGAAATTTGCCACATTTTGGTACCAATGACGATACACTTCGGACAATATTTGAGCATTTTTATGCTAATTAGCTAATTTGCATATAACTCAAAACAGAAGCGTCCAATGAAAAAATAAATCACCTATGGGTTGTTGCTCATGAAATTTGCCACATTTTGGTACCAATCACGATACACTTCGGACAATATTTGAGCATTTTTATGCTAATTAGCTAATTTGCATATAACTCAAAACAGAAGCGTCCAATGAAAAAATAAATCGCCTATGGGTTGTTGCTCATGAAATTTGCCACATTTTGGTACCAATCACGATACACTTCGGACAATATTTGAGCATTTTTATGCTAATTAGCTAATTTGCATATAACTCAAAACATAAGCGTCCAATGAAAAAATAAATCGCCTATGGGTTGTTGCTCATGAAATTTGCCACATTTTGGTACCAATGACGATACACTTCGGACAATATTTGAGCATTTTTATGCTAATTAGCTAATTTGCATATAACTCAAAACAGAAGCGTCCAATGAAAAAATAAATCGCCTACGGGTTGTTGCTCATGAAATTTGCCACATTTTGGTACCAATGACGATACACTTCGGACAATATTTGAGCATTTTTATGCTAATTAGCTAATTTGCATATAACTCAAAACAGAAGCGTCCAATGAAAAAATAAATCGACTCTGGGTTGTTGCTCATGAAATTTGCCACATTTTGGTACCAATGACGATACACTTCGGACAATATTTGAGCATTTTTATGCTAATTAGCTAATTTGCATATAACTCAAAACAGAAGCGTCAAATGAAAAAATAAATCACCTATGGGTTGTTGCTCATGAAATTTGCCACATTTTGGTACCAATCACGATACACTTCGGACAATATTTGAGCATTTTTATGCTAATTAGCTAATTTGCATATAACTCAAAACAGAAGCGTCCAATGAAAAAATAAATCGCCTATGGGTTGTTGCTCATGAAATTTGCCACATTTTGGTACCAATGACGATACACTTCGGACAATATTTGAGCATTTTTATGCTAATTAGCTAATTTGCATATAACTCAAAACAGAAGCGTCCAATGAAAAATAAATCGACTATGGGTTGTTGCTCATGAAATTTGCCACATTTTGGTACCAATGACGATACACTTCGGACAATATTTGAGCATTTTTATGCTAATTAGCTAATTTGCATATAACTCAAAACAGAAGCGTCCAATGAAAAAATAAATCGCCTAGGGGTTGTTGCTCATGAAATTTGTCACATTTTGGTACCAATGACGATACACTTCGGACAATATTTGAGCATTTTTATGCTAATTAGCTAATTTGCATATAACTCAAAACAGAAGCGTCCAATGAAAAAATAAATCGACTATGGGTTGTTGCTCATGAAATTTGCCACATTTTGGTACCAATGACGATACACTTCGGACAATATTTGAGCATTTTTATGCTAATTAGCTAATTTGCATATAACTCAAAACAGAAGCGTCCAATGAAAAAATAAATCGCCTATGGGTTGTTGCTCATGAAATTTGCCACATTTTGGTACCAATGACGATACACTTCGGACAATATTTGAGCATTTTATGCTAATTAGCTAATTTGCATATAACTCAAAACAGAAGCGTCCAATGAAAAAATAAATCGACTATGGGGTGTTGCTCATGAAATTTGCCACATTTTGGTACCAATGATTTATACACTTTGGACAATATTTGAGCATTTTTATGCTAATTAGCTAATTTGCATATAACTCAAAACAGAAGCGTCCAATGAAAAAATAAATCACCTATGGGTTGTTGCTCATGAAATTTGCCACATTTTGGTACCAATCACGATACACTTCGGACAATATTTGAGCATTTTTATGCTAATTAGCTAATTTGCATATTACTCAAAACAGAAGCGTCCAATGAAAAAATAAATCGCCTATGGGTTGTTGCTCATGAAATTTGCCACATTTTGGTACCAATGACGATACACTTCGGACAATATTTGAGCATTTTTATGCTAATTAGCTAATTTGCATATAACTCAAAACAGAAGCGTCCAATGAAAAAATAAATCACCTATGGGTTGTTGCTCATGAAATTTGCCACATTTTGGTACCAATCACGATACACTTTGGACAAGATTTGAGTATTTTTATGCTGAATTTAATAAGTACCAAATTTCAAATTACACATGCTCATTTTAGTAATTTTCTTGGCTAACAGCCCCTTAATATATAAGCACGGTCTATGCGTCAGATTATGATTGATAACAATCCTGACAATTTATACCGAACAGTTAATGTTTTGAGAGTTTGTCAAAATGGGGTTGAAATACTCGGGTGAAACACATTATATTCAGAAATAATTCTTACGAGTTACTGCCTTGCACTGGTTCAGTAGATGCCTGAATGTTTCTCCTTCGTCGCCAGTATAAAATACTAGAGTCAATCCAATGATACAGATGGACAAATAAGTTTATATCACAACAGTTATCGCTGTTTATGTTCACGGTCAGAATGCATCAATGCACGTGTAGTTTACCGTACTGTGTGTGACCGTACTGGTAGCATCCGGTGTACAGTTGCCGGTCGGTGTATTGCATTATCAGCTGCCACACAAAATAGCAATGTACTCATTTTAGGAAGCCCGCAGAAAAGTAAAGCTTAGGGGTTGTGCAATGATTAAGAGCCCTATAGGGGAGGGTAAAATGGGAGGGTAAAATGGGGGGGGCAAGAAATTTTTGGCGAGCCGATAGGAGGGGGGGGGCAATTTTTGGCAAGCCGAGAGGGGCGGGCAAGCAATTTTTGGCAGGCATTCATGGGGACCCTTTGCATTTGTATGAGCTTATGTGTCCCTCACGGACCAACCTGGGTAAACAAACAAAAAACAAATCAAACGCTCCCGGAAGAAAACAGTAGGCCTACGGAAACGCTAGTAATATGCAAACTTTCCTGCTCTACGCTCGCAACATGTAGCCTATCTAGACCATTTAAGGTTTGTAAATTAATCGTTCCTGTTGAATTTGACCTCAATTAGACCAATTTTAAAATTTGACCTTTGACCCCTATAACTTGACCCCTGGGTCACGGATGGGGTCAACTGCTCTTGCATTGTGCTTATAGGATGTCATAAGAAATATTACTGGTGAATTTCAGCTTAATCGGAACTTATACGTGGATTTTGATTTTTTTTAAATTTTGATTGACCTTTTGACCCTTTTAATGACCTTTGACCTCAATGAAAAAAAACCTTACGTACACCGACAAAATGCGTTGTTCCAATTTTAATTAAAAAATTCTCACATGTTTAGTTGATGAGATAAAAATTCTTAAAGTTATTTAGCTAAAAACAGGAAGTGACCCCTTAATGACCTTTGACCCCCTAAATAAAAATACCATGCATGCATCAGGGAACACTTATTCATGTATGATGATTATATTACTCTGGTCTGTTTACATTTTGAGATAAAAAAATTTTGAACATTTTTGATAATTTTGGTTTATGACCGGAAGTAACCCCTTAATGACCTTTGACCCCCAAACTGTAGGCATCCTAAAGACCCTGGCTAGTAGCGATGCATGTGTGCTAATGGCGACTCTCTGCTATGTAATTTGTAAAGACAGTGATTTTTTGAATATTTTTAGACTTTGACCGAAATGACCCCTTAATGACCTTTTGACCCCTTATCTGAGCACACCCTATAGACACCGACTAAAGTCGAGTCACATGATATAGCCATGTCCTCATCGCATGAAATTTGTGGAAGGAGTAGCATTTTTTTGAAATCACATTTTTGACCATTATAGCTAGGTCAAAGGTCTCAGCAAGGTCAAAGTCAAATGGAAGGTTTGGCCTAGCCCAGTGGTCTTTTGGGTCAAGTTTGGTTGAAATCTGTCAATCCCTTGCGAAGCTAGATGCAGTTGATTGCGGTTGCCAGAGGAAAGAAGAAAGAAAGAAGAATTGAGAAGAGACAGAACAAGCCGACATCCGTCGTCGGCTTGTAAAAAGACTAGTTTGCGTATGACGTCCTGTCAACATACCGTAGGCCTACTGCGCAGGTCAGCAACCAATCACTCCGTGGCTTTGCCCTGACGTCAGATGCAAGCTAGTTTTTTTTTCTAATTCGGTCTTCAAGTATTATATTTTTTGTTGTTCTTTGTTCTCCGTCTCGACGTTTTCGGCAGCAGAAGACGCTATGGAAATTTAAAATAATAGCCGCTGCATGCGTCTGTCGCAATGGAAGAACGCCGGCAAGACGCCGGAACAGCTCTAAATGTAAAGGAGTGAGAAACTCACTCCCCCAAAAGAGTGATTCACTTATAAGCCCTTTAAAAAAAGAGTGAAATGTGTTTTAAACTTTAAAACCACTCTAAAAAGAGTAAAAAGCCCTCTAAAAGAGTTACTTTTAACTCTTTCAAAGAGTTAAATGAAGGACAACTTGTACGTGGAATGTGTTGTCCTTAATTTAACTCCTTGAGCGAGTTGAAATTCACTCTTTTAGAGTGGTTTTCACTCTTTTTTGAGTGGTTTTCAAGTTAAATACGCATTCTCTCTTTTTTTTTTGTGGTTTTATAAGTGAATCGCTCTTTTGGGGAGTGAGTTTTTCACTCTTTTACATTTAGAGAGTAGCCTTGAAGCCGAACAATCATATATCCATCAGAAATTGTAGGTGCCGGACAATTATAGGTGGATCAGGGATCACGTGTTTCTACCGGAAGTTTGCCCAAACTGTCTTACCACAATACAATAAGCGTAAAAGTTTTAACATCCGAGCTGCATTCTATCACTATGCCATAATACCTTGTGGGAAGGAACGGACTTCCGACATTAACCAAGGATCCATTGAGATCATCTTCATTTCATCAGAGTTTTCATATTCCCAGCAAACACAAACGTTTTCGACAATATTCGCAAAAGGTTTAAAAAAAAGGTTACCATCGTTTAAATGTCAGATTATATATATATATATATATATAACATTATATTAATTTTTGAAAACTTACTGTAACATATTCTAACATAATGCTATTTAAAAGGGCATTTCGTGATCCACAGCATCATCCCCCCACTTTTCTCCAAAAAAGTTGAGATTTTTATATCAATTGAAACCTCTGGCTACATAATGTTTATGTACAAAATATTTCTTGCAGATTAATTCGTTTGGCAAAGATATCGTGAAATTTTAATTTCGTTCTGGTGCACCAGAACGAAATTATACAACACATTGTCTATGGAGCAGTGTAATACACATAATCATGCATAACTCGCAAACGCAAAATCGGAATCAACTGACATTTTGGGAATAAGCTTTTTTCGTGGATATCTACTGAAAAATGCCATAAAAAGAGGATGCTAGGATCACAAAATACTCCTTTAAGGGCTCGGTCACCCGCCTTTGAACAGTATATTTACGACAAATTATTAAAAATTGATATTGTTTATATTGAACACTTCTCGAATTAGTAAACTTTATAAATCTTTGTTATAGTGTTTTCATTGATAAAACGACGACAGTTTACATATTTTTGCTGTCAGCTATAGGCCTGGAATAAACATAAAACTGTGCAGCTGTTTTTTGTACAATTTAGAGAGTATCATAAATGCAGTACATTTTGATAATAAATTACTATATTATGGGATCATTAGGCCTATGCATGTATAACGCGAAAAGTACAAATTATATGTCATCTACATGTATATAAATAATATACATGAAACTTTTGCACTCAGATTATTGCACCTGAAATTTCGTGTGAAATTTCATGCTTGTTTTTGTTTGTCTGTTGTTTTTGACTTAAACCATTCTGAAAAGATTTAAAACAAGTTTGTTTATATCCACTGTTGAATCAGATTGAAGAAGTTAAAGAATTATTATTTTATCCATCCAGTGTTCCCGAATTGCATGCAGGTTGGACCAAGTTTGACAAAAATATAGCCACCTCAGTGAATACTAAAATATTAACAAATCAGCATTTAACATTCTATGCGTAATATGATAATATATTTTCTTTTTCCCTCCCATTCTTCTTGCCCAAATTTTGAACATATAGGCCTACCGAGCCATTTTTAGACCATTTGGTCGTATATATACAGCAAACACACTGTCTTACTATTATGCTATTTTAAAAAGTTGCTGCATATTTTCGACGATTATGCCAAGGCATGCCATTCGCAAATGCAGTACGCGCGAAAATAACCATAATTTTCATCACAAGTGGTAATTATTATAAGAGCTGCTCCAATAAGGCCTACCTACTTAACTTCTTAATGTGTTCATTGTGTTGCCAATGGGTTGACTGGTTGGTTGAATGGATATCCCGCCTTTTATCAGGTGCACCACAAAAAATATGTGTAGAAATATTATTTATTTAAATCACACACCGATTACAAATTAGGCAAGGCATCGATCGTTGAAGGCACTAAAGGCACCACACTGATAACAATGGAAGAATTATTACATTTAGAACAATATTACATGACAATTAAGATGCTAAGCTCCCAAATACAGTACAATTGTGCACTATCTGATAGAACCATGGGAGTTGCTACATGGGATTAATTAATAGGCATACATGGTGGGAATTTCAAATTTTAGGTGTGGAGGCATTTTGGATTTGACCACTAGTGACCGCTCGAGGTCCTTGTTATCAGATGAATAATTTGTATCTGTCAACACGATAGAAGCATAGGCCTACATATACCTGTATATGGCATTTCTTGACCTCTATAGCGGTCACTGCATGGATTGAATCCAAAATGATTCCACATCTTAAACTTTTGACCATGTACTTCAAGTTTGGCAACTTTCATGCTTTTATCAGAGAGTGCACAATTATTCGGCTTAGCAGCTTGACTATGTAGATCGAGTATAATTTAGTCTGGGTGTGTCATGTGCAATAAGACCATGAAAACCATATATAAAATCCCTGCGATTATTATTTACAAAAATATTACCATAATACTTGGTTTGTTGTGGTTCATATTTCTTGCATAAGTCATACTACAATACAGAAACATAATTGTTGTCATTTGAATGGAGTCATGGTATAGTATTGTATGTTAATTTTACATGTTACCGGATATCATAAAAATTACATTATGAATCTTTGCACTTTTACTGTTGTTTTGTTACGGTAGATCAACAGTTGGTAGATCATAGATAGGTAGCTAGATAGTACAGTATATAGCTGAGATCAGAGAAGATATCTAAGCCTTCCCAGAATCCTTTGCAACATAATTCATCACCTCATTACAGCAAATGACACTCATTACTTTGTACAGCTTCTCTTTGTTTCCAATAAGCCCAATCGGCATTGGAAGTTTGCAATGCATTGTGGGACAGTTTTTGCAGTTTTAGGACACTTTGTCCTTTGACCTATCGGAAAAATTGCTGTAATTATTAATAATTTATTTATAATTGTCATAATGTTATCATTAAAAATATTTAAATAATTAATTTATTTAATAATAATGTTTTTTAAGTTTGTTTTTATTCTAGTAACACGTTTTAAATTATATTTTGTACGCACAAAACCCGAATTTTTCTGAATTTTCCAGATAGGTCAAAGTGTCCTAAAAAAACCGGAAGTTACAATAGCGATTTGGCTTATAGTCAAGAAATAAATATATTTTGCAAGATCTGGGTGTGCTCTGTCATTGTCATGCACTATCGACCCATGTTGCAATAGATAGCAAATCAGTACAGAAAATTGAACAAGAAGAAATGCATTGTGGGAAGTTTTAGATACTACCTATCACTAAGATCTCAACAAGCTCAAACGCGCTCATCTGTCGGGAAACAGTTCTTTAACCCCAATTTCTATACATGTAGTTATATGACCTTTATTAAGTAGGCCTATTACGCGCAAAAACTCATACTCCGAAACTTGAGGTCAATTTTAGAGATATGATTGTTAACTAGATGTTAAGGAACTGTGCCACTGAAATGAGATCATTTGGGGCCATGATAGTGCCGGGCGATACCTGTATGTATAAACTTGTATCCATCGATTGAGCCCATAGCCACTTATAATGTCCAGGTATGAGTTTTAAAATATTGGACGAAAGGTAGTCGAGTCGCAATATTTTAAAACTCAGAGCAAGACCAATTGAACGTAAAGCATCCAATTTGATCAATTATATGTTTGGATCCAATATTTTCACATATTGGATTCATCAAAACATAGAGAGTTGATATTTTAAAATGAAATAAAAGTAGGTTTTAGATAAAATGTATAGTGAGTATTAAAATATAAATGTGAAAAATTAAATGCTGTAATCATGATATATTATATAGTGAAAATATCAATGATTTAGAGAGTTCCTCAGCATGCTCAGGAGCAATAATTTTTTCTCCCTGTTCCTATTTTCTCCCATGTGCATCATTTTTGCAATTTTGATCATCATTCTCTATGAGCATGATGAGCCCCCTATTTTCTCCCATGTGCATCATTTTTGCAATTTTGATCATCATTCTCTATGAGCATGATGAGCCCCACTTTCTTCATCCCTGGGAGATACTTTCTAATAAAAAGCAATCTTTTTGATACAACAGATTTGTAAGATGCATTTTTATCATGAGCAGGTCTATATAAAAGTATACATATATATAAACTATAACTCCCTTCGACCAGTGCTAACGTTTAAGATGATACCTGACCAGGTCCAAAATACGTTGTGATCGTGCTTATAAGCGCAAGCATCCTGTTAGTTCTAGTTCTTCACGATGAGATGCTCTGGTCCAAATGGGAATCCAGTGATGTTTTCAGCATCGTTTTCTCCCACCACCAGGATGTCATGTTCCCTGTATCCACCTGCTCCAGGCTGTCCTTCAGGAACCACTATCATTGGTTCCATGGAGATCACCATGCCTGGTTCCAGGACTGTTTCAATGTCTTCACGGATCTCCAGAGCTGTGTTGGGGAAGACCAAAGGAGAAATTATGATAGCAATATGATGACATGTATTAGATCATGTTCGACTATTTCTTTCACGACGTGATGGTGAGTATCAACCATTTCGGCTGAAAAAAATAACTCATTGTCCAATTATCTAAATATAATAAATTAAATTATAATAATATTAGTAATATTAGTTGTGGCTATTATACCGTAAAACCTCGTCTACAAACATAATAGTGTCTTTGATGAAAGCTAAACTAATAGGATACATGCGTAAATATGCCAATACAATAGATACAATAATACTTGTTTGTATATGCTTGGATCTTCAATTCATTTGCTCAAACTCCATAATGGCGCCTGGATTAATTTAGTTTTCATCAGCACTCTATATGCTTGTAGACGGGGTTTTACGGTAATAGATCATCATTCATAAATAACTGACTTATAATCGTGAATATTATGTATGTGTTATAAAACAAATATTGTTTTTATTGATGACGCTTATCATCACCACGGTGTCAATATATTCATCATGCATCAATAAAATATTACCGATTTTGTTTACTAGTATACAGGCCTTTGAATTATTGGTCAGAGCAATATGATTTCTAAAAAAAGCTATATGCGTTTGTATAAACAATGGCCACCTGTAATTAACCCGAACGTGTTTTTCATCATCTAATCAATCTTTTTTAAATGTATTTATTAATTATTTTTCCAGTAATCATCATAATTAACCATTGTTTTCAAATTGAAAAGGTCTTTCCATACCAAACAATCTCGTTTATGCAAAACTAATCTATTTTTAATGACCTACTCGCCCACGCCAGCCAAATTGATGATTAAGATGTTGATTATGGATATTTTTAAATGAAAGTAGCTTGTTGGTTTCTGTAATTAACATCAACATTAACATCTTTCCTCATTATGATAGACGAGCAGATGGTTCTCTTATTGCCCATGCCTAATAAGGATATCGTTATGATACATTTATCTTTAATTTAAACAAGAATAGTCTTTAAAAAGACAAAGTTCACGGATCACGGTGTATAGTATTTTTGTTCTAACTTTCATATCTAACTAAACTGTGCACTGACTTGACAATAAATAAGCGATGTGAGGTTGCATAATGATCCTGACTCTGGAAAATAATAGCATAAACTGTGAGAGTAACTTCGTGAAAATAACAATGCCTTAATTATTGCCATCTTCTCTGCAACATTATTTTTCATATGCAACGTTGTCTTTTTTAAGCATTTCTTGTTTTAGTGCCGAACAATATCAGCTTAGTTTATGTAGAGCCTAACATGTGAGATGAAGCGAAATGCCATGTGATCAGAATTGCAATCGTCTGCATATCACTGATCATAGTTCATATAAACAGTCTAATTGTCAACAAAAACGTATACAATATCGTTAATAATCAATTATCTAATAAGATATGTAATATAATCAATGCAATTAGAAAGAGTCAATGAATTGTTTATCTCATTACTCATAACTTGTTTGTTTGCATATATATGAAACAATAGCCTCCTGTTTCAATCATTTAACACACGTGTCAAGGTAGTAAGTCAACTTATTTTGATTGCTATATGATATCATAACAGATAATATTAATAAGTATATATGCTTTACGGCTAAACAAAGAGTATACAGTCCTACTTGTACTTAGGCATAGACCCTATTGCATGGTCATTGGTAGCGATATGATATTGTGAAAATACCTATCTCGGGATGTATTTGTAATCATATTTCTCCTGTAGGCCTAAATATGGAGAAATTTTCATAGGTGGTGACAATACTACAGTACATTCTGCATGATATACAGGGTGAGTCCAAAAAAACTGCAATAGAGCAAATAATCGATATTTATGTAAGAACCAAGTCGAACTTTCCCGATATTGAAATATTCTATAAATGCCACACAATGGCCACCTTCTATGAAAATATGAAGTGAATCGCGACTACCGTTTAATTTTTATGAGTCCTTTTGCTGCGATACCCAATTTCGTTATTTGTCCACCAGGTACCATGCATTTTGAATGACAGCACACATTGCACGGTAAAGGCACCAGATCTGAAACTGACTTTAACTTTAATAAGGTTTGTAACAGTGCAGTGTTATTTTAATTTCTTTTTTCTGTTCAAACAAACCTTCTAACATTACCTTGAGTCCTTCATACCTCACTCGACTACAACTCCAGTTTTTTTAATCCCAATATGTCCAACTTCCTGGATATTTTGTAATTCACTCCACTTCAATTTGTGCTCATTTCATTTTGACATTTGAAAAACCCGCCTACAAATGTGTATGTTTTTAGAGAATAAACATCTTTAAAGTAAAGGTAAAATGAAAATAACAACAAATAATGTTTCTTCTCCTTTAATAAGACCAAGTGCAACAACACTTTGGGTGCTCCATTTTATTTCAATGCCAGTGAGGTTAAGAAAATGGCAGTTGTTCCAAATCTACCTTACACAGAGTGGGCTGACATTCAAATTTTAGATGTCTCTTGGACAAACATTAAAATTGGGTACCGCTATAAAATGTGTCATAAAAACAAAACGGTAAATGCTAATACCTTAATTTTTTCACACAAGGTCACTGATGGACATACTATGTATAAAATGTTTTACAACCAAAAAGGTTCAACTCGGTTCTTATATAAAAATTGATTGTTTTCTGTATTGCACTTTTTTTGACTCACCCTGTACCATCACTGGCGGAAAACTCGCGCAAAACCTCTAACAATAGGCCTAACTTCAACCTATTTGTTATAATTTTATTGTCTGGTGTGTGTTTTTAAGGAATATAATCAAAACTCGAATGGCGGTTGACCGCGCGCCGGTTCCGTCCGGACGGAACCGGCGGCCAACTGCCGGCCGAGTTTTGATATCATCCCTAAGTACCTGCTTCTCGTCCATAATAATGACAGAGTACACCAAAGGAATGTCCATAACCAAAGCTCCTCGCCTTCAAGACACCATGTTGACGGTAGATGTCATTTAGCTCTATGGCGATGTCTTTACATTTCACCCCAGGTTTGATGAGTTCCCTTCCTCTGCGATGTACCATGCAGTTGATCTCCCAATAATGAAGATGCGCTTCTGATGCGTGGTCGACGAAAGCTGTTCGCTCAAGAGCTGTGTAATACCTGTAGTGAGGAAAGAAGATAATCTCTATTTGTTTACTTAAAAATATGATTAAGATTTACCTGTGTTTTAAGGGATCTAAAATGAGCGTTTATTGCGTTTCGACAGTATTTTTTGTGGGACATGAGAGCACCTCAGACCTATCGAATTGCATTCTGAATACGAAGCATGTCTTTCTGATATCAAATAATTTTCATTATGACAAATTATAAAATTTGTTATTTTTCAAATTTTGATATATAACAGTCCTCGAAGTAAATTATATAGATCTAATGACATATTCTTAAAGTGTATGGCAGGGAGGAAAAGCCGACAGTCAATTGAAATGTTGACCTTTCATATTGAAGATATGGATTTTTTCCCAAAAGACCTAATTTTTTTGGTGTTTTGGGGAAAAAATCCATATCTTCAATACGAAAGGTCAACATTTTCAATTGATCGTCGGCTTTTCATCCCACCTACATACACTTTAAGTATAAATCATCAGATTTATAAAGTTTACTTCAAGTACTGTTAAATATCAAAATATCAATTTTAATGATTTGCCATAAAATGTGTATTAAATTGCGAATTTCAAAAATCAAAATTATTTGATATCAGAATGACATTCTTCGTATTCAGAATGCAATTCGATATGTCTGATGTGCTCTAATGTCCCACAATAAATACTGTCCAAACGTTCATACCCCACCCCTTAACTCAAAGGCGGACAGTTAAGTTGTTCACTTCATTTGTGAGAGTCGTCTCCTTGTCGTTGATCAAAATACCTTCAAATCTCGTTTTCATGGTTTCTTTCCTCATATTTAGGCCATAAATATATATATGCATATATATAATTGTTTGAGCCTCGGTTTTTTTTTGCCTGCAAATAGTTTCTCATCTACCACTATACATTATCATAAGAGATACCTTGCGCCAAATGTCGGTTTCTTATAGCATGTATATGTTCCAAATCTAAGTTATAGGCTATAATAATTATTAATATCTAGTTTTCGTGCTTTTACATGATATCAAGTTCTTTGAAACCTGTCATAACGATAACAGAGTTCGGTTCTATTTTTCTTGATATGCCTGCTTCTATTTCCTTTAGAAATAGAATAATGATTTTACAGAATGGTCGACTGCAGATCCGTCGAAAAACGTTTTTCAATGGGAAATGAACTTTGCTGCTTGGATGATGTCACGAAGAGGTTAGGGATTAGTTAGGGTTAGGGTTAGGGAGCGTGTTCCGACGGATCTGCACTCGACTGGCCTCTTAACTGCATCTTCTTTGCTCTCAAAATGTAGGTCGTCTTCTACACGTTCGGAACCGGGGTTCGGAACCGAATTCCGCAAACCTACGAACCAGTTAGGGCCTATATCTTGCTTACCCAGCCATCATAGGGAATGTATTGATGCTGCATATGTCTCCTTTCTCCAGCTTACGTGTTGTAACAGGATTGTGTGCGCCATCTGTGTTGATGCCGGATTGGAACCACACCCAAGCTACAAAGAAAAACCAAAGATATTCGGCATAACAGGTGTATTCTGTTTATCTTTCGTGGGTGGCTATACTCTCATTTGAAACAAATAATCTCAAATACGAGATCAGATTGTGACTGTTTTCTATTTAGGTGACAATAATGATATTTATAATTATATGTATAATTGTTCGTTATTGTTTTGCTCTCTGAGGGCCTGCGCACACTTCTATGGCAAGCTGAATGTACAGTTATAATAGATAAACTTAGTTATCAAGTGAAAAACATTGTTTTTCTCAGTTAAACTCATACAGTTTATCTGCGATTAACGGCAGATAAACTGAAGTTTATCTGAGAAGAACAATGTTTCTCACTTGATAAACTAGGTTTATCTACGCCTAATTACTGTACGTCCAGCTACTTCATCATAATAACTGACACTATTTATCTATTTTATTTATACAGGAGATGACCAGACCATCGCATGATTTGCCAGTCAATAATCTTGAAAAAGTTTTGGCACAAGACATAGTCTAGAGACGTGCCCTCATTATGATTATGGCAGTGTGGACATGCTACAGACAGCAAGTTATGCAAGTAGGCCTACAGCTTCATATGATGGTTAGGAATGGAATCAAAACTCCACCGGCGGTTGACCGCCAGTTCCGGGCGGTTCCGTCCGGTACGGAGCCCATTTCCACAGAAATTTTCAGGGATAATTAATGGGGGTCATAATGGAGACGGCAAAGAGTAGTGTCCTTAAAATGGCTAAAAATGGGACAACAAAATTAACATGGGGACGAAAATATGGCTTTGCCGGTGCCCCCTCACACTAAAATCCTGGCTAAGCTACAGGGCAATGGATTAGTATGAAATATATTTTGTCGGGCCGTGCACTTACTATCTCTGAGTTCAGCATGTGGTGTTCTTAACGCAATCTCCTTCACCATGGCTTCAGTTCCTTTGAGCGCCACCTCGTGCTCCCCCACCCCTTCCTTCATTGCCGAAACCACTGCTGCACCACCAACATCAGCCACATTAGCACATGTCGTAATTTGTTGGATTTCTTCTTCGGATTTAAGCATCCGCATATTCATGGTAGGACCCCCTATATCAACCAATTCTCTCCCTGGGACGCAGAGTTGGAATTTTCTTAAATGATCAAGGGAGATGTGATCAAATTCACAGGCAACTTTGCCGGTCACGTTACCGAGCTCCTCTTGAACTGCCTTCCAATAATTGTCCCTATGCCAGTCTGTAAACACAACATTATCACATACATTAGCTCGTCGCCAGGGTTGCCCCCAGTCGATAAGGGCCGAGATACTGGTTGCTTTATCATGTGTGACAGCTAAACCGTAGGGTCGCCCAAATTGACAATATAAAAATCGGAGAAATAGTTGATGTTATGGTAAGAAGTAAAAAAGAACTCCTTCAATGCCGTTTTCACTCATGTAATTACGCAATTTTGTAAGGCGGCTATTCATTTCGGCATCTGAGAAAGTCGGTTTAACCTGCATGCGGATAAAAAAACCACAAAAAATGCGTCATTAATTTGTGTTCGACTGATAAGTTACGCTTTGTTTGTTCGACTATACGATCGAGTCCTAAATAAAAGGGTGCGTAAGAATTAGCCTTTTCGAAGTATGGCGCACACTTGGGCAGTATGGGTAATACCCGGCAAATTCAAAAGCTTTTTATACCCACTTCGCACAGCGCCATCCTATTGTGTCCGCCATATATCTCGAAAAGGCTAATTATATAGGATAAGGCCAAGAAGAGAACACAGATAAACACGCCACCGCCCTGCCAAACTCTTCCATACGGCCACCACCCCATAAGGGTGTTTGACACAATTGTAGAGACTATTATGAAGAGCTCATTTCCAAACCGTGTTAAGTCCACAACCACATGTTTCTCATTTACTTGTGTGATACAATCACAATTACTTTGACAAGTTTGACATTAGCAACAATGAGTTGTACCATCAACAAGCCGTTATTTATATACCATAACAATGCTACATAACAATATGCAGACTATTGTTCTCATTTGGGAACCAAAGGCCTCACAGGGTATTGTTACTGTGCGTCCATCCACTGTTTGCTTTGTAATGGTGCATCAATTATAATACCTCGCAACATCATCGCAACCCATTACAATATCGCACAGGTAAATCAGAAACATGTATTTGTGGACTTAACACACGGTTTGGAAATAAGCTCTTCATAATTATATAGGAAATGAACTTGCACCAAACAATGAGATGCATAAGTCATTATACTATAGAGGAAATAACAAGTTTTTGATCGTTTGTTTCGATGTTGGTCAAGTTCACTTCCATGTGTACAACGTCCAAGACGACCGAATGGTCATAATAAATTGCAGTTACCATTCCTGCGCTTCAATTTGTTTGGGTAGGCTACATCTTACAAGTTTGGCACCAAGATTTCTTGAACAAAATTGTGCAATTTAGAAAAAAAATTATTAAACTTATTGATTATACTGGATTTTACTTTGTCTTCACGATAATTTTGCTCAACTTGAGCTACAATATAAGATTTGTTTTAATAAAATCAATGGTCTACAACTGATTTTCTTCTAACTTGGTCAAAGTGTGCCACTTGCTAAAATATTCACCAGCACCATCAACTGTAAATTGAATCGGATGCCGTCTTCTGCTGAGTCCACCAGGACCTCAGGCTCATAGTTTGGATGGGATCTTTGCAGCAATCTTTCCATTATTTGCACATAAAAATCATGGCTCCCGCATGCATTTTGTATCTAATTACACTACTAAAGAGGGGGAATGGAATGTTTTATGATTTCACATCCGATATTTTAGTGATTGACAAGTGTTATACAATAGCTATATGGCTTTAAAAAAATAATAGCTGCCATATATACCAATATGGAGCACAGTGGCCGAGCAAAACGGGCGCCACCGATTCATAATCGGAAGGTTCGGGTTCGAGCCCCGGCGACGCCATCGTGTTGTGCCCTTGAGTATAAGGCACTTTATCTCGGTTACTACTCTCCACTCAGGTGTATAAATGGGTACCGGCATTAAATGCTGGGAAGGTAACAGACTCGCTGTGGAGGAGCTGGGGGGGGGGTAGCGATCCCCCTATAGCAACATTACATGGAGGAGTCTGGCCCAATCGCCAATGAAAGAGAGATGGGCACTCCGCAGAGCTCTGCCATAAAACATTCTACTTCCTCTCTAAAGTGTAATTAGATACAAAATGCATAATGGATCCATGACTTAGGCCTATGTGCAAATGCAAATGTATTTTAATACATTTGCACATAGGCCTATAAGTCATGGATTGGTAGGTAAAAAAGTAAAGGAGACGATCCTGTATTCAGTGGTTTTATGGTTTCACATATATTTTTAGTGGTTGACAAGTGTTGTACAATAAACTATTGCTTTGAAATTATCTGCCATATACAGGGTGAGTCAAAAAAAGTGCAATAGAGAAAAGAATCCATTTTTATTTAAGAACCGATTTGAACCTATTAGGTTTTAAAACATTTTATAAAAGATATATCCATTAGTGACCTTTTGTGAAAAAACCAAGGAATTAGCATTTGCCGTTTTGATTTTATTATCCATTTTATAGCGATACCCAATTTTAATGTTTGTCCAAGAAACGTCTATAGGGCCTACGTAAGATAGATTTGGAACAACTGTTATTTTCTTAACCTCATTGGCATTGAAATAAAATGGAGCACCCAAATTGTTATTGTCCTTGGTCTTGTTTAAGGAAAAGAAACATTATTTGTTGTTATTTTCATTTTACCTTTACTTTAAAGATGTTTATTCTCTATCAAAAACATACACGTTTGTAGGCGGATTTTTTCAAATGTCGAAATGAAATGCGCGCAAATTGAAGTGGAGTGAATTATAAAACATCCAGTAGTTGGACATATTGGGATTTAAAAAACTGGAGTTGGAGTCGAGTGAGGTATGAAGGACTTATAAGTAATGTTAGAAAGTTTGTTTGAACAGAAAAAAGAAATTGAAATAACGCAAAAATCAACCTTATTTAAGGTAAAGTCAGTTTCAGAGCTCGTGCCTTTATCGTGCATTGTGTGCTCTCATTCAAAATACATGGTACCTCGTGGACAAATAATGAAATTGGGTATCGTAGCAAAAGGACTCATAAAAATTAAACGGTAGATGTGATTGACTTCATTTTTTTTCACAACAGGTGACTATTGAGTGTGGCATTCATGGAAATTGTCAATAATTGAAAAGTTCAACGTGGTTCTTACACAAATATCGATTCTTTGCTCTATTGCACTTTTTTTGACTCACCCTGTATACCAACATAATATTATTCTAATACATTTGCGGTTAATCAGTCCGTGCAATTTACCTGTGTTCCTCAGATCATTCATGGGTCTAGTTTGTAGTATGATTTAAAGGTGCATTCAGTGATTCGCGTGGGGTCAAGCTCAGCTCAGTGCAAATAACCGAAAATGTATTAAAAAAACATGTTGGTATATATGGCAGTTATTAATTTCTAAAGCAATAGTTATTGTACAACACTTGTCAATCACTAAAAATCACTAAAAATATAGGCCTACACCAAGAACCCTTTTATTTTTTCTGAAAATCAAAAATGCATTTGCTAATCATGAAACGGGATGCAAGCTTGATATGTCAAAACTGCACGATTTTGCTTATTGAGTATAGCGTTTGAAACCAAAGTGTCAAGTGTTTATTGTTAGCTTAGATAGGCCTAATTATTACTGATTCCACTGCATAACATTGTTGCCATTACCCATTGTTTCTAATAAAAAGCAAAAATGTAATTGTATATTTTTTTAAAACAGGGAAAATATGACACAACATCCAATGGGGGAGTAATACAAACCATATAAACAAAGTTAAAAACCCGACGTTTCGAACAGACAAATCCTTTCTTTTTCAAGGGATAAAATTAAGAGACCTGCTCTCAATATCAGTGGAGCCGTATTTTTTATTGTTATATTTTTTTTTATTGTTATACATTTGAAAGAAAGTATGTTTTCTTGAATCCTAACTATAATAAACAAAATGTATTTTCCTTCCATTACTATACTAGTATATCGATCTAGGCCTATTAATTATGCTGTACACGCTATATCTATTTTCATCATTTATTGTTGTTTGTATGGGGTATGTTTTTATAGGCCTATGTGGAACGTGGTCTTTGAGGTCACTGTGATCAATAATTATACCATCTGTTTTATTTTAGTAGGCATCAATTATTATTTCTTCAGTATTGTTTCCATGATAGGTCTTTTGCTATAATGACCTCACCAGGTGACCTCTCTTGTCAACAGTTTCATGATAATTAATTTATATAGGCCAATATATATGATTTAAATCCCTGGTTCATATTAATATTTTATTTCTAAAAATCATTACATTAAAACCAGGGAAATACATTTTAAATAAGCCCTATGTTGACAATGTCCAAACAAAATTAAAGTCCCCGAACTGTAGGCCTACTTGTTTTATTCATTGTTTTATTTTATTCTCCAGAGAAGTAGGTGTGGTTCAGTCAGAATTGGGTCAGCTACACTGCGTGAACATTTTTGAGAACAATGTGTTTACTTGTATTGTACTTTGAATGTTTCCTGTATTTTATACCTGATCCAGGGTAAGCTATCAATGCAAAAATCTAGCTCATTTAAGGACTGTATTTGTCTTCGTTCCAGGGCTGGGTCCCGGGGTCTAATTTGTAGTAGCCTATATCATATGATTTAAAGGTGCATTCAGTGATTCGCTCATTCGGATGATCGTAAAAATTATCAAAATTCAGATTTTGGTATATACCTTTGTCATAGATGTGCTAACATAGCCTGCTACTGGTTCAGCCAAAAGCTGTGCATTTAAGACGAATGATTTACACGAATCTGTAATTTATACGGACAGTAGGCTATAATGTATTTGAATAGGGCTCCAACTTCGTCAATAGCTGTTTTCTTCGTTATCATGGTTATATGTTCCCCCGGAAAGACCCCCCCCTTTTTTTTTTTTTTTTTCCTTTTCTTCTTACTTTGTTCTTTTTTTACGCAGCTCAGAAAGACCCTAGGCGTATTATGGCCAAAAGAGAGCTCTATAAAGCACGAAAAGCCACATAAAATGCACATTCCGCACATTTCTTGGGGTTTTTTTTCCAGGCGATTTAATATTCCGAACGGCCGATAAAAGACCCTTGATTTTGACTGATCGCAACTTCGCAAGTAGGCCTACCCCCTTTTACTTGTTCGCATCTCCAGCGGACCCCCTTTTACCGGTACACCGTCGGCTCCCAATGACCCATCGCCATAAAATTCCGGGGGAACATAAAAATGAGGGAGGTTTTACCGGTATCCGGTATGTCTTATTGCGATCACGTCACATCAAAGCTCCCATTGCGCGCCCCATTCTTTTTAAAAGGAATTTTTATTGAATGGTAATTTGACAAATTTCAATCGCTCCTTTAAGATCATGGATCCTTGCAAGATCACTGCACTGTGGGGTCAAGTTGCAATTTGGGAATGTCGCAGATTCCCATATAGGCCTAAACCTACTTTCAGAGCTTTTCAGTGGGTGCCCGGAATGCCATGCCCCCCGGCCCCTCTCAAATCTGCAAAATCAGCCTTAGCCATCCCCCGGCGGCCCAGCCTCTCCCACCTTCCTATATAAATTTAAAAAAAGGCATGTTTTCAAATCCTACGTTCGATAGTATAGGCCCCTATATATAATAGTACTTTCAAAATGATAATTCCTTACCTTTCCTCCATTTTCTACATTCATCAAATGTGCCATATCATCGCCATCCAGAGTCTTATACACAACCTGTTGTTTGGCCTGCCAATGTTGACGCCATCTCTTCGAAGTAAGCGCATAACTTGGTGCTGATGACGGCACAACAATACCTCTTCCAACTGCGCGAAATGCCGATGACAACATTGCGTTTATTTAAAGATTTACAAAAAATATATTATTTAAAATTCTTAAGAAATGTTGATTAGCATAAAATGGTAAGCTTTTCAATATGACATATCACTATTATAAAAATTTACAAAATTTCACACAGCTCGCGAGGAACCAGTCAGTGCATTGGAGATGTAGTGTCAAGTATAATGCAAGTTCTATGTGGTGATCAACCCACTCACAGAAACTACCAGACCAAGCAGGTATACAGCTACAGCTGGATTTAATCCAGAGGTTGATTCATATGCCTGTTATTGCGCAGCAAAAACCATTACACAATATAACATGTATATTGTGTACATACACTGAAATTCTATATCAGCTGTGTGTCAACTGACTGTATACAGCCAATACGGGATACGAAATGGCAATGAACTGAAAATATACAATCATTAAAATATACACACATTGACGTGATGCGTACCCGGGAATGCGTACTGGTATTTTAGGTCTATCGATGTTCCTACACAATGTAGTTGGCCTTGGATAATTGAATGGATAGTTTTTTGACCCTGGTGTCACGGTCATACATGTATATGAAGCACGAACGATAGCAAATAAATAGTGCGAACAATAGCAATTTTAATAGGGAGGGTGTAATTTTCTTCGGAATGGGGGGGGGTGTCATGAATATAGGCTCCCTACTGGGGGTACGGTTTATAGAATTTTATGCCAAAATTAGAGCGGCCATAAGATACTAAAAGTCAGCTAAAGACAATAGCCCACACTCATCATGCTCATAGAAAAGAAAAGGTGCAACTTAGAATCTTAAAACTTCTTTTTTTGGCCCGTATACAGCACCCTATGTGCACTGTAAGCCCGCCCGGGAACTTTCTAATTCATTATAATATTCAGGGATTCGTCACAAAGTTAATAAGACAAGTCAAAAGGAGTGTTTACCCTTTTTTTTTCTAAAAAAATAATTTTCTTGGCTAACTTTGTAGAACCAAAAAAGTTCTTTAGAAAGAAAATGGTTCTTTGTAGAACCTTGAAGAACATTTATCGAACCCTTAATTAAGGCCCTACAAGTCCAAAGACTAGGCCTATATAAAAAAAAGGAAACAAAATCTTCACAACCAACTCGCTTTCCCATAACTTAATTACAAACTCGCCTTTTTCTTTGTCCACTAACACTCAGCTAGAACTCGCCCATCCCATAACTCGCCTTTTATCCATCCCCTGGAGTCAAGCCAACTTCAACTTGTACTTCAAGACATGTGTGAGTCAGCAACCTAACCATGCCCAGTCACGTGCAATAACACCACGATGGAACTGTCAAAATAGATGTTCACATGTTATACTGTCATATCAAATTGCGAAATCAGATGATCAGAAGAAATATTGAGATTGAGCATGTGAAAGTGTATTATAATACAGAAAACCCTCTTTTATAGTATTTTATAATATTTTTAAATACCTTTAATATTAATTTTAAATTAATACCATTTTAACTATTTTACTGGATTTTCAAATAAAATGATCGGTACAAAAAACTATGCATGCGGCTCCAAAATAGTTTTTGCCGTTGTTGTCCCGGGCTTGTTGTATAGTTTTATATTTTTGTTTACCCCCGGGGTTTACCCCCTCTTGCCAGTGGATGAGAGAGTCTCACATGCATCCCTGCTCTTCTACACACTTCATTTTCTTACCCCCCCCGCCATCTCTCCTTTTTCTGCCCTTTTACCCGGGCATATTCGGGGCATATTTTTACATGTAAAATATTGGTACCTACGAGGGGCAGTCAGTATGTTTTAAGAGTTGACTCGTGACGTCATTTGTGGATCGTTTTCATGGCATTTCTCAATGATTATATAAACACTGTACCTTTGTCTTTCTAACAACACATGTAAAAATTATATCACACACATGATTACGTAACAGCATTAGCATAAAATCAATGGTCTAGAGTCACCTGGTGAAATTGAGTCGTTTTTGTTAAGGGAAATAAGAGGCCGAAATGAGGTAGGCCTACTGTTGTATTTTCTATATTTTCTCGGGAATTAAAGAATGGAGAATACTGCCGTTTGGAACAGTAATAGAACACAAACTACTAGTTCAATAAACGATGTTTGTTGGGCTGGAAAGGTTTTAGTTTATTTAAAATGCGTGGTCAAATATGTCTTATTTTGGACAAAAACAAGGCTTTTCTTTCTTTAAAAATCTTGATATTGCCAAAAATAGCAAACATGGAAATTTAAATTTTTTTGCCAGTTCTGTTGACTAATCTCTAAACATTTAAACGGGAGTCTCCCTAGAAAATATTTGAATCCGTGATTAAAATATAACTGTTATTCTACCATTGTTACATTTATACAAAAAGTAGTGGTACAAAGAGAGAGACCATCGTTTGAATGAGAAATGAATTTTTAAAACTTTTCTGTTCATTTCAGGTTGAGATCATCCATAAAAATTCATATATTTAAATTACAATTTTCATAGCATTTTGTAATATTTTAGACCCTATTTAGGCCGTGTAAAATTAATATTTTGGTTCTCGTCCCTCCCTCCTCAATTTCTGGGATTTGTCAGATTTTTTTTTTTTTTTTTTTAGATTTTTCAATTTTTTAGACTTTGGAATGATTTATGAAATCTTCATACATATAAATAAGTTTATTAGAGAACAAGCATCACTTCCAAGTCTTTTTGTGGTACTCTAGGGGTTTATCCTCAGAATCTCACATTTGAAAAAAAAAAAAAAAAAGGGCCTCATCGTTTCCTCGAGCACTGTTGGAGAAGACCGAAAACTACTGACAATGCTAATTTTACATTGAAAAAAACACAAAAAAAAAACACCTCCCTCCCTCATCAATTCATGAAAATCCTCTGGACGAGAACCAAAACATTAATTTTATACGGCCTTACATGGAATTTTGCCATTTTCGTGCATTTGCACCATGTTGTATCGGTCATCCCACCTACGCATGCGCAGATTGTTGTTTGATTTGCACCAGTTATCCAGTTATCATCGCACTGAGTACCAGCTCTCACACGTGACCAGTCATTATATTTTAGTATGTTTAATGTTGGAGATAATTGATGTCATTTGTAATAACTGCTTTTTCATTTTCGCCATTTTCGCAGAATATTTTCGCTTCCATTCAAGCCCTAAAAGTTGTTGAAGTTTCCAGACGTCCCATTTCCACCAACGTTTAATGGCAAGTCTCATATTTTCCCAAATGTAAACTGAGGACCTAGTGTTTATTCCTGCCCAAAACTAGCCATATGCACCTTGTACTTTTGCTGTTCTCGGACATTGTAAACACGTGTTTTTTCTGTAATTTAAAAGGCCCGCCTTTTTGCGTGATTTGGCAGTGTCCCTAGACTATTGATTTTATGCTAATGCTGTTATCGTAATCATGTGTATGATATAATTTTTACATGTGTTGTATGAAAGACAAAGGTACAGTGTTTATGTAATCATTGAGAAATGCCATGAAAACAATCCACAAATGACGTCACTAGTCAACTCTTTTAAGAGTTGACTAGTGACGTCATTTGTGGATTGTACTGACTGCCCCTCGTATAGTGGGACTTTCCTGATAATACATTTACTTATTCCGTTTCGGTTCAGAGATCTCGGGTTTCGGTTAAAATCACATTGATCAAAACTGCTGGATGGAGTGAGCAGCAAAACGTGCAAAATTCCACGGAAAATTCAACATGAATATTTTTATACCATGTATAGCTATGTATACCACAATGATTTTATATTTTAAGTTTTGTAAAAAGCACCATACCCATACTGGCATGTGTGACTGGGTGATTAGTGGGCGTATCGGCGTACTGAGAAACAGGGGGTTAATGCAGGGGTTAATGTAGACTTCTCCGTAGTCCACTTGCCAATTGTGCACTACTCTGGCTATTACATTTAAGCTTAAAACTCTGATTTCATTAATGAGTGCACAATTGATAGATTTTCACAACTGATCTTTTCAGTCACCGTACGCCCTCTGTTTGTTAGCTTCCCAAGTGGACTACTGACTTTGCCTTGAGAGTTAGGCCAATTTCTGGCCTAACTAAAATTGGTGATGATGTAATGCATCTTTAAAAATGAATCTGGCTTGTGATTGGTCGCCCAGATCTCGTTATTGTTTAAATCCTCCCGACGCGTACTGGTACCATTAGGTGCGCTTCAGACTCCTTATTGTACGTGCAATATTGTATGTACAATGTTTTTCGTGACGTCAAAAAGTATTGCACGTTCAATAAATATACGTGCCACGACGAGTTGAATCAGATTAAATAACGCGCTATAACCCTGACGGTTCATTGTTTGCTAAATCCAAGCGAGGTCACCCGAAAATCTATGCAAGAGAAATTTCTACTGCTGCTGATGAAAAATCCTAAGTGCGTTTGGGTTTTTTCTGCACTTTACCAGTAGGCCTAATAAATTCATTAACAAATAAAAATAAAATAAACATTTAGAGGGAATGTTTTTACTCACTGCTCATCTGATCCACTTTCCCAGGAAACTAAATACCGATACTCCTTAGTTTTATCCCTGACTTTCCAGACATAATTATGAGTAAACATCAAATTTAATGTTTACAAAACAATCAAATATATATACATTCGTTTGCATTTTGTACATTAATATTAATATTAATATTAATAATGTACAAACATTAAAAAAGGGGGCCTAAGAGTATGTCTATTTTTAATCATATACTAATTCCGCCATGCCCAAACATATTTTATATATGAAATCGTGTAAAAACAGACCACTTGTAAATCTATGGAACCCCAAATTCCAATCAAAAATAGAAACAACTTTGTTATCAAATACACTAGGCCTATACATGTGAATACAGGATTTTAATAAATAAATAGATTAACACGGATAACGGACGAGAAATATTTGGCAATACCGCCGGATTTACCACAGAGCCAGTGGATAAAGAAATTAATTAAAATTAAAACAAATTAAATGAGAAAATGAAAGCAAGGACATTTGGTGAAGTATTGTTTTAGAATGCGACCCATAGTTATTTTGTCTACTTTTGCCAGCATTCAACCTGTTCAATGTAATTTATGCCTATTTTCAATAAAATTCCGAAATCTGACGTACGGTAGGCCTATCAACGTTGTATCGTGCACAAATTATGATTCGAGACTATTTCATTTGACACGCTTGTATGGATTTCAAAAGATCGGTCCTATAATAGATATCGAATAGAGAATTACAGCAGGAGGCTTTGAGGATGCCGTAATCCTCTTGACAATCAACCAATCAGAGAGACATATTCAGAAATATGTTCGTATAGCTGAAACTCTTTCAACTCTGAAATATATATTTCAAGTAATCTCGTTTCACATTTAGCAGCACTTTGGCTTGCAATAAAGCCACGAAGGGACGGTAATGCTAATATACGATTTCAGTCAAATATTGGTACAAATATACGATTTCGGCTATTCTTTGCCCAAAATTATGAAATATTTATTAGTAACAAATTAACTCTTAGGAGGGTTTTCGAGTACTTTTAACGAAATAATGAGGTAAAATAAAAGAAAACCCACTTACAATTTCGGACGCTTAACTGTGGTGTTCTAGGGGAATTAAGATATCACAATTAACATGTTTAATTCAAAATCGTTGTCCTACAAGCACATGTTAAATGGCTCGATTCACATTATGTATAAGTTGGGACATTGTCAGATTGTGTGAACATTACAAATACAAACAATAAGGTTGAAAAAAAAGCCATTTAAAAATGATTTTAAAAGATCGTCTATTTTGTAGCTTACACTGATTAGACCAAATATCTGCCTCTGACGAAAAAAAATGTTTTCCATGCTGATTTGTTTTTGTAACGAGTATATCATTTCAAAAAGAAAGAAATAAAGGCGGATATTACTTTTTAAAATCTCAACGCATTACTATTAACTAGCGGGATACCCGCGCTTCGCGCGGGTCACCGCTAGATGAGTAAATGGGAGCGATCACTAAAACAGGAGGAATTACTGAAAAGGTAGAATCATTGAAAGGTAAATTTTATTTTTCTCAACCTGTCCCTTCTTGCATTTCCATTTTCTTTTCAGTTTATTCTGCACGGGCCTAGTGTGTTTCCATTAAAACAAAATGCTATTTAGCTTGTGATTTTCCGTTTCCATGTTATTTATCTATCTAGGCCTAACCCCATTCCCATTATTTTCTAAATCTATCCTTTCTTATACGTTTCCCTTTATAGCTTCATTTTTATCAGCTGCTTAGCTTGTGATTTCCCGTTTCCTTCAGTTGTTATTTATTTTTCTTATTTTTCGTGATTAGTTTCTAATTTTAACTTCTTTTTTCCCTTAATTTTCCTGATTAGTTTCTTTCTTTCCCTCTTTAGTTTGCTCCCGTTTCATTTAGTTACTGTAATCATAATAGGCCTACCCGTAGGCCTACCTTTTTTGTCTTCTTTTTTTTTCTATTCATTTAGCTCCTTTCTTTCTCTTCAGTTTCTTTTGCATAGGTCTATTTTGTTCCCATGCTGCTTAGCTCGTGATTTCCGTTTCCATGTTATTCATTTATTGAGCCCCGTTCCCATGCATTATTTTATAAATCTACCATTTCTTACATTTCTCCTTTTAGTTTTGGCTTTTTCTACATTTTGTTCCCATTTTTCATATTTCCTGCTTAGCTTGTGATTTCCCGTTTGAATTTTATCTATTTAATTCTGTTCTCATTATCTTAGTTTTTTTACGTTATTTATTTATTTATTTATTTATTTATTTATTTATTTATTTATTTATTTATTTATTTATTTATTTATTTATTTATTTATTTATTTATTTATTTATTTATTTATTTATTTATTTATTTATTTATTTATTCTTTCTTTCATTTTTAGCTTCCTTCTTTCCTCTCGTATCCTCACGATTTTTATCATCTTGGCGGGTAATCTCTTAACCGAATCCAGTACCATGCATATAATCCACAACCCGACCCATCCATAGGCCTACCTTTTCAGTTTTGTCTTCCTTTCTTTTCTTTTCTATTTCTCTGGCACGGAAAGTTGGTCTGTGCATAATGTGCGCGTCACATTGCTCAGTACGCCGACGCGACGTACTAACGCCAACCCCTTGCTGCCAGTTAGTTACCAGTCAGTCGTGAGCACGCTCAAACGCTGCTCTGTGTGAAAGTAAATATGCATAACAACCAGTGCGCGTAATGCTCCGTGGCCAATTATGCATACTAATTAGCTCATGACATTCCCCTGTTTGAAGAGCTCTCATTTCTTTGTTTTAACACGAAAAATTACGAAACTTTCAAATTATCATGCCAACCCAATGAACTTGCACGTTGCAAAAAAGAAGTAGATCCAAGTTTATTTGGATGAATAAATAGCGTGTGATTTGAACTAGCACATTTCAGTACAAATGTCGGAAAAACACAGTATTAAAGTCCATTTTTCTGCGGTAATTGAAATAACACATTCGTATAATTCAAAAATCTGACCAATACAAAGGTTTTGAATACAAATACCTCGAAAAATCCGTACGAATTGGCGTAAATCGACCAGGAGGTAGACACTTTTTTGGGAAGGTAAAATGAGGTTCGAGAACAATCAGCCCATGACATTTCCCTGTTTGAAGAGCTCTAATTTCTTTATTTTAACACGAAAAATTATCACTCTCTCAAATTAGCATTCCAAACTAGTAAACTTGCATGTCACAGAAAAAGAAGGAAGTCAAAGATTATTTAGATGAAAAATAAACGTGTGTTTTGAACTAAACAATTTCAGTAAAAAGTTGGGAAAAAAAGCATCATACTTAAACTTAATTTTGTATTTGTAATTTAAATAACACAATCGTAAAAATCACAAATATGAAAGATAAAACGGTTTTGTACACAAATGCCACGAAAATGTTGTACAAATTGACGTAAATCACCCGGGAGGTAGACAGTTATCGGCGAAGATGAAATGAGCTTTGAAAATATTCAGGTATTTTAAAACTTTTTGTTTACTTATTTATGCAGTGGCGAATTTAAACGCGTATCACTGTACACCACTTGCATAGCGCGAGCGTCACGCAAAGTTAACCGCGCGCCGGCGCGGTATTTGTGTTAGGGCGCGTACAACCCGAATGTTGATTGATAGGTGACGCAAAAAATACCACGAGAAAGGCCTGCAATTCGGTAAAATTCGCATTTTTCCATCATTTTTGAAGAACAATTTAGACACTTAATCTAAATAACACATACCTATAAATATACCAAACGAAGCGGAATTATGTGAACTACGTGAAAATTAAGTCAAAAAAGTTCATGATTAGGTAAATCGGATGGGAGGTAGACGAATGTCGCCTAAGGTTTTCAATTTGGAAAATTGAACAAAAGTTAGTGTCATTTAAATGATCAAAACAACAAAAAATAAAGCAAACTTGGTCTCGTTTTTTGTCACAGAATTAAATGTACATGACTCCTTAGCAATTTGGAAGCAATTTTGAAATGTTTTCATAAAACAGATGACAGTATATACCTATCCTTTCAGGTCAGCCAGTGCTGAGCGTGTTTTTGTCTAAATTATTGTACACGGATTGCGAGCGAGAAACCATGAGATTCTTCGAGATCCTCATTTCACAACTTGCCGATTCAGCTCATTAGCGACCGTGCTCACGACTGACTGTTACGGTACGCGCTACCACTGAGTTTTGACAACAAAAAATCCCGGGGGAAAAACCCCGGTTTTAACCATATTTTAACTGATTTTGAGGCCAATTCTTGGTCTTGACCGTTTTCAACCAAATAAAGTGCAATGCGTTCCCCGTATATTCCTCAATCTCCCGTATGAATGTGGCTGTAAAACTAAACGACGATTCATTATAGGCCTTAAATAATAAAATTCACGCGACGTAGCCTTAATCTCTTGGCTGCCAATTTCGGTGCAGTGGCGGAAAATGGGGTGCGTAGTTCTGCGTAGGGGCGAAAAGCTCGTAAGATCATTCTTAAAGTACGCGATGTTGTCCATCTAAATAGCCTGAATCATTTCTTGGCCACCTCGCAGTTGGCAGAAAACAGGCCAATGTTGCTCTGCGTATGGTTTTTAATGGAAATATTATTACGCGGTTCACACTGTCCTTATTACCCACAATGCCACTGCATGCGATTTTGCATAGCAACACGACAGTTTTTATGTTATTCTCTTAGTTACCATCAATTTTTTTAAAAATGAACCTCAGATGGTTTAATGGCAATATGTACCCGATCAATGTACGAATAAATCAGAGCTGAAAGTGAAATCATCTCTGAGTCTATTCGCGCACAAGATTTAGCGACTTCCTTTTATTTATATACTAGCGGGATACCCGCGCTTCGCGCGGGTCCCCGCTAGATGAGTAAATGGGAGCGATCACTAAAACAGGAGGAATTACTGAAAAGGTAGAATCATTGAAAAGGTAAATTTTATTTTTCTAAACCTGTTCCTTCTTGCATTTCCATTTAGCTTCTTTCTTTCTTTCTTTTCAGTTTCTTCTACATGGGTCTAGTTTGTTCCCATTAAAAAATTGCTATTTAGCTTGGGATTTTCCGTTTCCATGTTATTTATTTATTTAGGCCTAACCGCATTCCCATTATTTTCTAAATCTGTCCTTTCTTACGTTTCCCTTTTAGCTTCTTTTTTATGCTGCTTAGCTTGTGATTTCCTGTTTCTGTTTTCATTATTTTGGCTTCATTTTTCTTATATTTTCTGATTAGTTTTTAATTTTAGCTTTTTTTTCTTACGTTTCCTGATTAGTTTCTTTCTTTCCTTCTTTATTTTGCTCCCGTTTCATTTAGTAACCCGTATAATACCCGTATCTTTTTTGTCTTCCCTTTCTTTTCTTTTTTATTCATTTTATTCTTTCTTTCTTTTCAGTTTCATCTACATAAATCTATTTTGTTCCAATAGATATATGCTGCTTAGCTTGTGATTTTCCGTTCCCATGTTATTTATTTATTGAACCCCGTTCCCATGCATTATTTTATAAATCTACCCTTACTTACATTTGTCCTTTTAGCTTTAGGTTTTTTTCTATTATTTTGTTCCCATTTTTCATATTTCCTGCTTATTAAGTTATAGCTTGTGATTTCCCGTTTGTATTTAATTCTGTTCTCATTATTTTAGCTTCCTTTTTTCCTGAATTATTTATTTATTTATTTATTCTTTCATTTTTTAGATTCCTTCCTTCCTCCCGTATCCTTACGATTTTTATCATTTTGGTAATCTCTTAATCAAACCCAGTACCCCTTTTTGTCCTAGTTTCTTTTCTTTTCTGGCACGGAAAGTTGGCCTATGCATAGGCCTATGCGTCTTCCTTTTATTTATATAGATTTATTTATTTATTTACTCTAATCCACAACCCTGTACCCATAACCCATCCATAGTAGGCCTACCTTTTCAGTTTTGTCCTACTTTCTTTTCTTTTCTATTTCTCTGGCACGGAAAGTTGGCCTTGGCCTATGCATATGCGCCCCGTGCGTGCGAGTCACATCTCTTGTACGCCAACGCACTAACACCAACGCGCTGCCAGTTAGTTACGGTACGCGCTACCACTGAGTTTTGACAATAAAAAGGCCCGGGAAAAAAATCCCGGTTTTAACCATATTTGTTGACCGTTTTCAACCAATTAAAGTGCAATGCATTTCCCGTATATATTCCTCAATCTCCGGACGATTCATAGGCCTAGAATAAATAATGAAATTGTACACTGACTGTCTGCACCCCGGGTCTCCACGCAGGCACTATTACCACTCTAGACTACCCACAGAATTAGAGAAGGAGAACCAGGACTCCCTATACCGCTACGTACAATCGCGCCGTCAGCTATGGGGAGAAAATTGGGGGTATTCGGGTCCTTGCCGACGGTGCGCGGAGACGAACGAAAACAATTCTGCGTCTCATCTGAAGCGTCTTGGTACTCGCGTGCAGATCGCATCAAGTGCGTCTCTCAAATGCGCCCTTCCTCCATGTCGCGCTTGCATGACAACGAATGCCTCGAGTGTATTCCGAGGGAAACCGAATACCCCCAATTTTTGCTCCATGCCTGTATCAAGATGGCGGTCGAGTCCCGATTCTCTGTCTTTAATTCTGTGAGACTACCAGACCACTGTTTCCTACGTTACCTTAGTGATGACGCAAAGACCTGATTCACGCGTCGTAGCCTTAATTTCTTGGCTGCCAACCTTGATGCAGTGGCGGTAAATGGGGCGCGTAGATCTGCGTAGGGACGAAAAGCTTGTAAGATCATTATTAAATTATGCGCTGTTGTGCATCTAGATAGCCTGAATCATTTCTTGGCCACCTCGCAGTTGGCAGAAAACGGGGCAATGTTGCTCTGCGTATGGTTTTTTAATGGAAATATTATTACGCGGTTCACACTGTCCTTATTACCCACAATGCCACTGCGATCGATTTTGCATAGCAACACGACAGTTTTTTATGTTATTCTCTTAGTTACCACCAATTTTTGCCACAACGAATGTCCGATGGAAAAACGCCAATATGTACCTGATCAATATACCAATAAATCAAAGCCGAAAGTCTAGGCAATTCGGAGAACACTCGCGCACAAGATGGGCAACCTTCCTTTTATTTATATAGATAGGCCTATAATTAATGAAAAAGTATAGAAGGCGTTGCATCCGGGTCTGATGAGGGGGCAGGGACACAAGCCGTTTTTGGCAGTTTTCCTATGGATTTTCTAAAATTCAGATCAATTGGGGGGGCTCCGTGCCCCTATAAAGCTACGGGTACTGCATTAACACGTTTATGGATGTATTGTGATGATCATAGGTAGGCCTATAACATACACCATCATAACATGCCTCACCGATATCAACATGAAAAAAGGTGTTGCAAATTCATAACACAACGTGTTATAATGTAACAAATGCTATGCCAAAACTTAAAAAAATAATAATAAAAATATCAATATCAATAAAATCAAAACCAGAATAAATACATAGGCCTACAAATAATACTTAAGAAACCGACTAAATCAATATATGACTAAATATAAATGAATCTCTAAATCAATTAATCAATCAGTAATCAATCAATAAATAAATAAATAAATAAATAAATAAATAAACAAATAGGCCTAAATAAATAAATCTATAAATAAATAAATAAATGAATAAGAACTGAATGTGCCATTTATATTATCATTGCAATTTTAATATTTTTTTATATTAATATCAGTATTAATATTATTAACTTTATAGGTCTGTCACACTACGACGGACTGGATCAACGTACATCACCGAATACAAAAATATTTTATTCGGTGGAAAAATCACCAGTTCGGCAGAAGATTCGGTGGGATTTTGGGTCCGATTCCCGTTCGTCTCTCTATGCGTTGTGGCCGCTAATAATCCTGCAGGCGTCTTATATTCGATCGTTCAACGTCCGACAAATGACCGGATTTGGGGGTCAACGTCCGACAAATGTGCGGATTTGGGGGTCCGATTCCCGTTCGTCTCTCTATGCGTTGTGGCCGCTAATAATCCTGCAGGCGTTTTATATTCAATCGTTCAACGTCCGACAAATGACCGGCGAATCCGTGGCATGTGGCACCAACAGGGACGTCCACCCTATCAGAAAAGTGGGGAGGAGAGGGTGTTTGAGAGGGTTTTGACCCCTTAGAGGCAGTGACGTAGCAAGCACTTTTTCAGAGGGTGAACAAAGTGGGGAAAGACAACTTTTCCGGGGGAAAACTTTGACGAAAATGGTCAAATATTGGCTAATAAGTACAAAAGGGCTACAAATCTTATATATCAGGGCAACCAGCGTCCGGGGGCAATAGAGATGAGAAACCTTTGGACAATGAAGGCCCAATTGAAGCCACTTGTCATTTTTTTTAGTTTGAAACAGCCGCAAATTGGTGAAACGAAAGCCTAATTGAAGCCATTGAAAAGTTTTCACCATTATTGTATAATATAAACAATTGTTTTAAAAATAACACGTGGATGTAGGCTACGCATAGCAGAAGCAAAAAGGAAGACTTGTTTATTTTTCAAACTGAAGGTCCAATTGAAGCCATTTGCATGGGGACTGTAGGGCCTATTTACATTATTAGGCCTAGGCCTATTGTGTAAAAATTTAGTTTTTAAAAATGGAAAATTTGGAAAATTGTTTTTGGTGCATCATTTTTACACTATTATTGCTTTAAACAAAAACCAAAGAAGGCCCGAACTGAATTTGCAAAATTTAAAATGTTACACTGATCCACTGACACTTAGATATAAGACTTCAGACTCATAATTTCAGGTAAAGCGCATGCATGGATTGATATGTTAAAGTCAGTAATAGACCTAAGTCCGTCTGACTTTGGTGACAAAATGTCACGGGCCCTACATATCGACGAGCCGGCAGTAATTTTCACAGGCTTTGAGGCCAAGGAACCACATTTAAGCACTGCCTATAATAATCACAGGCCTATACTTAGGCTTACTATATACTATCCTGGGCCTACTCAATAACGTACAATTTACCTTTTCCATGTTTTCTCTTCTTTTTTCTTTCTTGTCAATCACTAAAACTGGTAGGAATTTGATATTGCGTCCTCTACCCTTCAGAAAGTGCCCCTCTCTCAATACTACTCACATGCATGCATAGGCCTATACTAAATTACGTGCAATTGAACTTTTTCTCTTCTCTTCTCTCTTCAATTTTTCTCACTTTCTTTTCTTTTTTCTCTCATTTCCCCCTTTTTCTACTTGCCAGTCACTAAAGTACTGGGGGAAATATGATATTGCGTCACACACCCTTCAGAAAGTCCCCCCATGATCGATGCACATGTTCGCCATATATAGGCCTACATCCGGCACAAGCGCCTGCGAAACCTTGCAAACACCTGCGGTATATAAACGAAAGAATAACGAACAAACCCAGGGTATATACAGAACAGTACGAACACACATCGGACAGCTTCCGAACATGTGTATTCGGCACACTTTGTTTCAAGTTTTGTGCATGCACAAAACTTGAAACGTATTGTCGACGGACTAAACAAACATCACCTAACACGAAACGCATTTGGCGGATAATAGCAGGACATATGAAGAACATAAAACGAACATTGACGAACACTAACGGATTTGCTAAAATACCATCCGTTTCTTATACGGAAGACCTATCCGGTGTAGTGTGACACTAACACGGTCTGGGTCAACGTACATCACCGAATGCAAAAATATGCTATCCGGTGGTGAAGGCCTCACAGGAACGTATTTGCAACGAACACGGGCCGAGTGCAACGAACAAAGAACGAACATGAACGAAAGGAGAGCGAACAAACTCCGGCAATATGCAGCACCATACGAACACACATCGGATAAATACCGAACATGTGTATTCGGTACACTCCGTTTCAAGTTTTGTGCATGCACAAAACTTGCCGACGGACTTAACGAACATCACCTAACACGAAACGCATTTGGCGGATGGTAGCAGGACATAAAAAGAACATAAAACGATCATTGACGAACAACAACGGATTTACTAAAATACCATCCGTTTCTTGTACGGAAGACCTATTCGGTGTAGTGTGACAGAAGCATAAAGGTGCCCATTGATTATATAATAATTCAAGTACAGTTGAATACAAGAAGACATAAAAAGATGTTCATCATTCCGTGCACGAACACTGCACTAAATTTACCACTCTTAGAAATTTGGCAACCCGTATCAATTAAGCAACCAATGATTGTGGCAAAATATATATTTTCCCGGTACATACTTTTTATTGTACGTGCAATACTTTCTGACGTCACGAAAAATATTGTACATATTGCACGTACAATACGGAGTCTGAAGCGCACCTTATAACTATACATGGTACACTACTATCTAGGGAATGCGGCGCCTTTGTGCTGGTGGATGAACGTATGCATCTAGCGCGTATTGTACCACCATGCTTAGTCTTGTGGTTAGATTTTATTGATAAACAAGTATGATTGACAGTGTGTGAGTCCTGGGTAAAGTTCTGCTTAAAAGTGAAAGTCCATAGTCGGTTTTTCGGATAATAAACTGGCAGATTCTAAAATTAGAATTGTTCAGTATTGAAGTGTCATTATAATTATGCCATTATGATATGTTGTATTCAATAATATAAGTCTACGTAGGGCCTATACTTACTGTCACAAATATAATTATATAGCCTAAACTTTTTCATAACCATTTTATACTAGTATTTTGATGTAGGCCTACTAAATATCAGTATAATTTCGAGTTCAACTGAATGCGTTCATCATGATTAATAACATTTTTATTTATCAAAAATCGACTATGGCATAGTCTAGGGTTAATGCGGGTCAGACCACTGGTCAAATGTTGCTGAAATGTTGGCCCTGGTATAGCTATAAAATTTACGTTGAATTATTATGGCTCGCCTGAGTTTTCACGTTATTTAAACCATGAATGTAGACTGTAAATCTAAGTGTTTAGGGTTTCTGTAACACTTTTTAAACACTGCAAGGTGTTTAATTTTTCATTTACACAATAAAGGTATAGGACACCTAAACACCAAAGTTAACACAAAGTAAATACAAAGAGTAAACACATGAGAGTATTTAGATTCTAAACATTCAACATGTTTACTTTCATATTATTCGGAAAGTAAAATGTATAGGCCTATGTGTTTACTTTGTAAACATATTTGGTGTGTTTATACTTTCTTAACAATTTTGAAAGTAACCATGTTGAATGTTTGGAATCTATATGGTCAAAGGTCATAGAGGCCAAAACACAAAAGTGGTCCAATCATGTTGTGATGTTCCTCTCATCTGTAGGAATAAATAACGCAGGGCGTAGCCAGCTTTCTTGGTGGGGGGGGGGGGGCAAAATGTTTTGTATTTTACAATATTTTGGCCCAGGGTCGGGGGAAATTTCGGGGGAAAAGGGGCTCATTTCCCCTTTTCTTTTCCTTTTACCCTCCAGATTTTCTCTTTCATTTTTTGTCAGAGGGGTCCCCGCTAGCTACGCTACTGAAATAAGCTCAGTTGAAATAATGCCCTATTGTCATATATTGTCCAACTTCGTCAAATATATATCAGTAGTTCACCCGGTAGCTGTGAGAGTAACTGATAGAAATGCTATTTGACCCCTGATGACCCTTTTGACTTTTTGACATGTTCCCATGATATTGAGGATTCTGTTTAATACCACTTTAAGCCAGATTGGGCATAATCTAACATTTGACCCCATATGACATTTGACCTATGACCTCGGTTTGATTGTGTTCATACTCCCGTGATACTTGCACCAAGTTTAAGCCAAATCGGACAAATTTAGCCCCTGGATGACCTTTGACCTCGGATGACCTCGATCATATTTTTTACGTGTTCCCCTCATAACTATAGGAATCCACCCACCAAGTTTAAGCCCGATCGGACAGTTTGAAATTTGAACACTCCGTAATGACCTTGATTGACCTCAATTTTGTTTCGCGCAATATATTCCCCTCGTATCAAGGATTCCACCCACCACGTTTGTACCCGATCGGACAAAGTTTGAAATCCACGACCTTTGACCTTGACCTCCGATGACCTTCAAAACCAGCCGAAGGACATGCTTTTCCCTTACACCACATTTCGCCATACTGCATTCTAGAAACGCTTGCTGTTAGAATAAGAAACATTTTAATGCTAAATTATTGCACATTCTAGGGAAGCGTGGTTACCGTTTTGAAATGACCGAGTGAGAGGGTTTTCAAGAAAATATTTTCCTGTCAAAACTGAAGCATCCTCTGTATAAAAGAAAATATGAATATTAACTGCACATCATATATAACGATTCGTGATACCCAATTGGCACATTTGAGGTCGTTAAATATGAGGCAGAGAATTTTATTTCAATTTTATATACGCCAAAATATTCTTTTAATTGAGCATGAATAAGGATAGAAAAAACGTTGAAAAAT
Organism: Amphiura filiformis; assembly: GCF_039555335.1. Taxonomy (NCBI): domain Eukaryota; kingdom Metazoa; phylum Echinodermata; class Ophiuroidea; order Amphilepidida; family Amphiuridae; genus Amphiura; species Amphiura filiformis. Next base: position 50,297,119 of record NC_092634.1, on the reverse strand, counting down.
CTATGTATAAATAACATTAGACCCGGCAAAAGATTACTGTTTCGTTTTTATGGTAATCTAATCTTTTATTTCCTGAAAACCATTTGGGGTCTAAAATGGATTTTTATGTAATTGATAAAAACATCGAACGTGTATACAAGAAAAATGGTAGGTTCCTCTATAGTATTTTACTGACCATGGAAATGTACTGACACCGTGCGAGCACATGTCAAAAATGTATTGTCCATATAGACACGCATTTATCATGTCGGATTAACAACAAAGTAGGGGGTCTTCGGGTGACAGAGCGCGGAGCGAGCATGTGTTCGTAAAAGAATATGGGGTCTTTGGGTGACAGCGATGCTGAAAAAGGGGTCTTAACAGCCCTACATACGCGTCACTTCCAAAGTTGAGTGCCCCCCCCAAGGGTTACATCCTGTCCCAGCATGTTACAACCTACCCCGCCGGGGTAAGTTGTAACACCCAACTTTTATCGGACTATTCCCTTTACAACATACATTACATGCACGTCAATAACTGTGATAATAAAGGATTCTTCAACCTTGAACAAGGTACCATTATTAATGTTTTATCCCATCACAGAAATGCTAGCTATGAACAAAAATAGGCAAATTGTTTCAACCAGCCCCGGTCTCCCCTATACCACTGTCACTGCGGGCTCTTTGCGGGATTTCGAATTTGGATGATCATAGACTAGACCCAAAATAGATAGGAATATCCACCCGAGTCTTATGAAGAGTGTCACCCCCGGTAGAGACATTATTTGTATTATATTATTTACTTTTTTCTCGTTCATTTTACACCACTGGGGGCGGGGGGGTTATACCCTCTTGGGTTTTCAAGATATGAAAGGACCCAAAATAGGAATACTGACCCGGTTCTTATGAGGAATGTCACTCCGGGTGGGGAAATAATTATATACCTTCTTGGCATTTTGAGATGTAAAAAGGATTATTGACCCTGGTCTTGTGATGAGTGTCACCCTCGGGTAGGAAACTATTTTTTATTATATTCTTTACTTTTTTCTCTCTTTTTCAGTTGACACCACTCTGGGGGTAATACCTTGGTGGCGTTACAAGATATGCTCATTTCAAACCAAAAGGCGAGTCAGTAAAGTAAGTTAGTAAGTAACACCACTAATATATAGGTTAATACCCTTTCATGGTTCAGCAAATTAACAAATCAACAAATTATACTACTACAAACAACTGACAGAGATCCAATTTGTCCAAATGTTCTCGGGGAGGGCACTCGATGTGCGCGGACAACCCGGGCGGACAGCAGTTCGAAACTAGGGGTTTTTCGGCGAGAGCCTAGACTCCCTAAGAGGGAGGGGGTCTTTTCGTGAGACTGGGGAAATTTTACAAAAAAGGGAGATCTTTCCGTGAGACTGGGAAAAATTTGGGTCAATATAAAAGTTGATAAGTTTTCAAAAAGTCATCAAAATTTGACAGTTTTTGAAATATTTCAAAGATAATAATAAAAAGAAACGGGGTTATTCAGTGAGAGATTATCAGAAATGTGTCCAAAATTCATGAACTTGAAGGATCTGTTAGTGACAGAAAAATAAAAGGGGATCATTGAGTGAGAGGGAGTTCTTCCCGGGGGAGTTCAGTAAAACAAAAAGGGGGTAGGCCTACTCGGGTGAGAGGGAGTTGAAAAATGTGGGACAATGTGGCCGCACATCCCCGTCACCCATTTTTAGTGAGTGCACCCCGGGCTATGAGGTTCATGAAAGTAATGTTTTCGGCAAAGTAACAAGGCAACTTTTTCATTATTCATTATAAGTTCATTTTCATTATTTTAAATAAAAAAGAGAACATTTATTACCTATAGGCCTACTATTTTGAAACAGATTGAGAAAAGATTTGAATTTGTTCTTATTAAAACTTAAATGAAAAGATATTTTCACCGGAAATGAGGTAGGCCCTTTAATCCTTTTTCATTCTTTTCTACATCCTCTACCTCTACAACTAAGAAAACTGCTGATTATAATCAGCGGGTATTTTGAGAGTAGGCTATCGATTTTGATTATTTCCATCTCAATTTTCAGATAATTGACTTTTTAATGAAAATAATGAAAGTTTTGGCCAAAATGAGGTGATGCGAACGGGTTACGGGAAACTAAGGGACGCACCATTAGAGTTCAAGGGTGGGGGGGGGGGGGTGGGAAAAAACTTCACCCATCACTACATGAACAAAAAAATTTCCCCCATCAATTGACACTTTAAAAAAACTTTCCCCACCTAACTCACAGTGTAGGCCTATAAATGCATGAAAATTATTTTTAAAAAACTTGCCGCCTTTGGCACCGAAAAAAAAAACCTCGCCAGACGCCCGACCCCAACTTCCTACCCCCCTCCCTTGAAGTCTAATGGTGCGTCCCTACGAATCGACTTTCGGGGAGACGCTTTCACCGGGCGTAGGCCTAATTCATGAGCTTTCATGGAACTCCCGGGACTAACATTGTAAATAGGGCCTACGCCCCACGCGCGCCTACTTTAATTAATAGTAGGCCTATTATGGATCTGATTATCAGTGTTTATTCAGAATCGGATAACAGTTACGTAATCGTAATCACTAATCAGTCGATACTGATCCGGGGACCCACCCGTGAACATTTCTTCACCATGTTTATGTTCCGATGTTGTAGAGAACAAACGTGATTGAGCGCCCTCTCAAGAAATATCAGGCTTTCTTTTTAGGACGTAGTGTATAATACGGGCGACCCCGGAAGGGCGACCTCCCGGGGGCGACCTTCACGGGTAGTGCACGTTCACATTAATAACAACCGTATTTAATTTAGTCTGCATGGTCTATGGTTATTTATAATTCAACATAATAAAAGACCCTGCAGCCAAGGTACTGAAATCAGACCAAGTCTATTCACTCAAGCAACATGGCTACTGGATCTGGAATGATGTTGTTGCCTCTCTTTAAAGCTTTAGGTCGTGTTAATAGTCTCCATGTTGGCCTACGCAAATTTAGAAGAACAGGACTAGGAGCCTATTGTTTCACTACAAGACAATACAGTTATCGACCACAGAAATTGGAATCATCTGTGAATGGATCAACAACATCAACAGCAATGGCACATTTGACCAAAATTGAGAATGGCCAGAAGGTAAGTATTATTCATGCATCACTTAAGTTGTAGCGGGTATTTGATGTTCTAAGTTTGTCACTTCTCTTTCCATATGGGACGCACCATTTTATAGACTTCAATGAAAAAAAACTTCTCCCACTAGGCGCGCCTACATGAGCAAAAAAAACCAACTTTCAACACCAACACTATAAAAAAAAGAACTTCACTGCCCTTTTCCCCGACCCCAACTTCTTACCTCCCCCCCCCAACTTCTTACCCCCCCTCGAGGTCTAATGGTACATCCCTATTAAGCCAGTAGTAAGCATGGTAAGCACCATTACTTTATGGGGGTTGGGCAGGGGTTGGGCAAATGTTGTTACTTTGGTGATAAACATTCCCTTAAAAGGGAAGGCTCCCGTCAAACGTGAAAAATGTTGTTGAGATGAGAGGGGTCCTATAATTCAATTGGTTCCATTCATTGGATTGGCCATTATTCAGTAGTGTAATTGCAACATTTTGGCTTAAAAGCAAAACAGATGGATGTTATCTAGGAGCTGCCTGTAGAACACACAGCTAACGTTTGCCGAAAGGCTTGATTTATTTGTCAGAACAAAATATGTATTCAAACACTTACTCATTAATGTTATGGATCAAAGTTCGAAGCATACCTACTAGATTATCGCCTCATTTATTAATTTATTTACATAAATAAGCATTGTAGTATAGGTAGGCCTAGGCCTAAGTTTTGGACTTTAGACATAGGCCTACGTCCTAAATATGATATAAAATATAGCATATAAATAATGTCATAATTATGGAAAACTGTTAATTTTATATTAGGCCCCTATTGTAAATATGCTAACTGCTATGGTGTCATGTCTATGTGCTGGCTTTATGGTCATGGCCTCTATAATAATAACATTGTAGGCCTATCAGAATTTTCATCATGGAATACTGGCCGACCCAATGAATTGGGTCGCCAAAAATACTCACTGAAAGGTCAAACCCACAAATTATTTTCAGTTTCAGGTCAATATTAATAGAGGCCATGGTCATACGGCAAGCACATAATAGACATGACAAATTTCAGAAATTTGCACCAAAATGGTCAAAAAGTGTTCAATTTATAAAAAAAAACATAAAAAAACCCTGATTTTCACCCAAATTTCAAACATAGGCCTATGTGGTGAAGTTGATCAAAATAAAAAAGATATTTTTATCTATAGTAATTTTTAAAAAAATTACACAAGATTTTTTTTGTTACGTTATCCGAAAAAATTTGGGAAAAAAAAAAAAACGTTTTGGGAATTTTCTCCAAAAATGAGTATTTTACCTCACAGATGAATTCATCAAGTCTTTGCCATTCTAAATATTTTGATATACTTAAGACCAACAATTTAGCAGTTATGAGGCCGAAAGTTTCCGTAATTCCAGGGTATAAGATCGACCACCCTTTAAAATAATGATCAGCAGAGTCTGCTTATTTCTTGCTAGCTATGCATGAATAACATAAATGCGCAGAAATAAATTCTGCTTCCAATGCATTTTACAGATTTGTAATACAATAGCCCGGTTTGGAATAATGGCCATTATTTAAAGTGGGGTAGGCCTAATTACTTTTTTTTTTAGATGTTTATATTGTTACAATTATTGTTTGGTTGTCTTCAGATTGAGCCGACATTCTCCAAACAAGAGATGGACAACCGACTGGCAACTCTACGCGATTACATGCAAACCAATGGTGTAGAAGGTGTCCTGTTCACATCCTACCATAACATCAATTACTATTCCGATTTTCTCTACCTTAGTATGGGACGCCCGTATGGCTTAGCCGTCACGATGGACAAAGTCACCACAATATCGGCTCTTGTTGATTGGGGCCATCCATGGCGTCGCGCTCACATCTGCGACAATGTAGTATACACCGACTGGCACAAGGACAACTTCTGGCGAGCAGTCGCGCAAGAACTTGCTCCAAGTCGTAGTAAAGTCGCCTGCGAGTTTGATACCATGTCAGTTGATAACATGAACAAGTTTAAACTAGCTGTTCCTGATCGAGATATTGTGGATATCGCAGAACCGATTATGATGAAGCGAATTAAGAAGTCTGATGAAGAGATTGCGTTGATAAAGTCTATTGCAGCTATTTCGGATGTCGGTGGTGCAGCAATTGTGGAAGCGATGGATGAAGGAGTGCCGGAGTATGTGGTGAGAGACTACGCCATTGATAAGATGAATGAAGAAATCGCAAGGAAACATCCTAATAGCGAATTTAGAGATAGTAAGTAGAATTACCATAGTGGTGTACCGTAAACATTCGTTAATAAGCATATATATATATGTGCCTATTAAGGAGTTGCTCGGACAAGAACGAATTTTTAGGGCAGTTTTTTAAACTTTTTTTATTTTGTTTCTTTTAATTTACAAATACCTGTAGTTTGTAAATTTGTAATTGAACAGAAAAGGAATGAAAAACTGTAACAAATTACCCTGAAAATTCGTTCTTGTCAGAGTAACTCATTAATAGACACATATGCTTTGTATCGAATTTTTACGGTAGTAACTATTGGAGAACACACCACGTGTCACTGGAGAAAGTGCGGTCATAGTGTGAAATCGGCAGAAAGTCGCTCAAAAATCCCTGGCAAAAATCAAGTTTCACAAAATCTTAATAAAGATAATTCGTGAAGTGAACTAAAGCATCTTAAATTGCTGAAAGTAAGGACGCTATTTCATAACCTTATTTAGGCGGTTTAAATACGTACCGTAAGTTAACACAGCAATGTGCTTGAGTCGTTAATCATGTGACTTTTGTTTTAATTTTCAAAGCGTCGAACTGCGGCAAATATGTGACCATGTGTCAATTTCAACAAATCTATCGTCACTATTGTCAAAATGCGTTTCTTCTGCAGTTTAATCTGTGAAAGATCACATTACGGCAGATATCTCAAGTGTCGTCACACTTTGGGAATTATACCGAGTGTCCAAATTCGGTAAATCCATGGGCAACTGTGCCAAATTTCGGTAAATCCATGGTCATGTATCGGCCTACTTTGGTAAATCTATGTTTAAATGTCTAATTTTGGTGAATATTTATGGTATAGTGTCGGCGCACGTTGGCAATTATTTGGGCGAGTGTCAACTTTCGGCAAATATATGACCAACTGTCAAATTTCGGCAAATCTATGGCAAAATGTCACATTGCGGTGAATCTCTGGTAAAGTGTCGGTGCACTGTGTCAAATTTATGGTCAGATGTCAAATGTTTACAAATCTTTATGAAAGTGTCAATTTTCGGCAATTCTATGACAAAATGTCACATTTCGGTGAATCTATGATTAAGTGTCGGCACACTGTGGCAAATATATGGTCAATGTCTAATGTTTATAATTCTTTGTGAAAGTGTCAAATTTCGGTAAATCTATGACCAACTGTCAAATTTCGGCAAATCTTTGGCCAAGTGTTAAACTTCGGTGAATATATGGTCAAGTGTCGGCACTTTGGCAAATCTATGGACACATGTTTAATGTTGGCAATCCTGTGTGAGATTGTCAATTTTCGCAAATTCTATGACCATCTGTTAAATTATGCCAAATCTATGATCAAGTAAGTGTCATATTTCGGTGGACTTATGGTCAAGTTTTTCACACTTTGGCAAATATATGAACACATGTCTAATGTAAAGTAATGTTGGCAGTTCTTTGGGCAAATCCATGGCCATATGTCAAAATTTGGTGAACCTATGGTCAAGTGTCGTCATACGTGGTCATGGTCACATGTCTAATTATGACCAACTGTCAAATTTCGACAAATCTATAGCCAAGTGTTCGGTGACTATATGGTCAAGTGTCATATGATCAAGTGTCGACACACTTCGGCAAATCTATGCACACTTGTCTAATGTTGGAGATTCTTTGTGAGGATGTCAAATTTCGACAAATATATGGCCAACTGCCATATTTCGGCAAATATGTGACCAACTGCATGTCAAATTAGACTGCCAACTTACGAAATGTAGCATGAAGTTATGCAAATTCTCATGATTCTATTAATTTTATTTCAGCATGGGCGTGGTGGCAGACGGGACCTGTCAATACGGATGGTGCTCACAATCCGGTAACCACAAGACGGTTACAAAAAGGAGACATATGTATCATGAACCTATTCCCTATTGTATCAGGGTAGGTAAATTCTTAGTTTTATTGGTCATTTGTTGGTCAACAAGGTAGAGGAATATCTGTTTAAAGGTCTAAACCCTAAAGCTTCATCAATGTCAACCAAGATACCTTATTGAAGACCAATGTCATTCTGGCATTATTAATAAAAGTTAATATAAAATCAATGCCCAAATGCCGAAACTTTCGGCAGAGTTATCCCTCAAACTCAAAGATTAGCAAAACAACAGGATGCGTGTCAAATATTGGCAATTAGTCACGGTGATTTGACAATAGTATTGTGTTCTTTTTCGACACATGCACATCTGTGACCAGCGTTCGGATCCGTCCAAATGCCGACGAGAAATGTATTTTAGTTTTCGTTAACCTACTGCGAACTTGCGGCAAGTGTACAAATGTATATCGGTATAGTAACATAAATAGCGCCAAGTTGGTATGTTAAGTGACATTATGTGTATAGTGCCGAGATTTGATTATAATTATAAGCATTTACATGATCAAAAGTGGTAAACGTGTGTTAAATCTATAGGGTCCGTGTTATAATATAATAGTTCGACGGTCACGGTTTACGTTTTCCCGTTGCGACGAACGCAGCAGCATTTTGCCGCGGAATACAAAAAAAAAAAAAAAAAAAAAAAAACCGCGCGCAAAACGTCGTACTAACAGTAATCTACTGTGTTCGTTTAATTTTAGGTACTACGCAGCGTTAGAGCGTACAGCTTTTCTCGACCATGTGCCAGATGAACATCTACGTCTATGGAATATCAATTGTGAAATCCATCGTAAAGGAATACAGCTCATCAAAGCGGGAGTCAAGTGCCAAGATATAGCTTTAGAATTAAATGAAATATTTGCCAAATATAATCTGCTGGAAACCCGTAGCTTTGGGTATGGACACTCAATTGGGACGCTTACACATTATTATGGCAGGGAAGCAGGTATGAATAATGGATATATCACAACACTTATAGTTTATAAAGTGTCCATTTTTGGGAACATTTCGGCAAAACTGTAGTCAAGTGCCAAAATTGGGCAAATGCTATGATCAACTTGCAGGCATTCGGCAAGTGTCAAATTTTAGCAAATGGCTGTGTGTTAAATAATTGTGTTACAATTCGGCAAAACGATCTGCCAATTCCAAATTTCGACCAAACCCAGGTAGCAATTGGGCAAATCTGTGGTCAATTTTCAAATTTCGGCAACGTTATGCACGGTAAAGTGTTGACAATTAGCAAGCCTATACTCAGAAGTAGCACATTTTGGCAAAACCATGGTCAAGTGTCAAAATTCGGCAAATTATGGTCAAATGCCGAAAATTGGAACATCCATATGACCAAACGGCAAAATTTGGTAAAACTTTTCTCTTATCGATGTCATCTAAAAAATATCATCTAATATCTCATTGGTACGAACTTGTCTTCATCACTGACATCGTTGACCTGGTTTTTTTTTGCATTTCACGTCATATATCTTAAAATAACACAGCACTAACTTTAATGTATTGTAAAATGCTTGATAACATTAGTTAATATTTTGTAATAACGCATTTTTTCTCTTTATTCCAAGCTCTTGAACTGCGTGAAGACGTTGAGACTGTGTTAGAGCCTAACATGTGTATCACCATGGAGCCTATGATAGTGATGCCAATTGGACAGCCTGGTGAAGGAGGATATCGTGAACACAACATACACATCGTTACCGAGACGGGTAACGAAGACATAACGGGATTTCCTTTTGGACCAGAACACCTTGTAGTGAAAAAATGAACTGGCAACCTAGTTTAAACATTTAAACTAAACACAGGTGTCCCGATAAATGTGTCCGTTTGAGGACTTGTCTCAATTCTTAAAATATAAGAAAAATACAAAATTTACCTACAGAAATGGGGAGCCCGTTTATTTTCTACCTTGCCTGAAATATTCATTGGATTCGGTTCACTAAAAATGCCTAAAAAGCCGCACATTTGGGTCGATCGTAAGTAGGCCTGTGATTATTTTAGGCAGTCGTTAAATCTGTCCATGGTTAAAATAAGGCGGCCTCGGCCCCCAAAACCTGTGAAGATTATTGCAGAGCTTGTGAAATGTCACCAAAGTCAATTCAGTGCTGACTTCAGCATTGACTCATTTAATATTACCTTCTTGATTTGCGTCAATTGAGTTCAGACATGTGAAAGTTGATGAAGGCCCGTACATTTCAAACCCACTAAAGGCCCGAATGGCTTTCGACGATTTGAGCTTATTTCAAGCACTGAAATTATGGTCAAGCCTTTTGCCTTTTTTGCTACAATGCTATTTTTACGACTGGGTGTTACGGATATTAAAAAAAAGGTGGCTGTTTTTGGACACCCATACATATTGTGTAAAGCAATAATGTAAAAATGATGCACCAAATGGCTTCATTTTTAAAGGAAAAAAATTAAGAGGAGCGGAAACATCCCCTCTCAGACACCCTGCGTATGGATAAACAAGTGACCGCTTTCCCTTTGTTTTGGACATGACATCCGTACAATTTTTAAGATATTATTCTTTTAATGTCTGCTATACATTATTATCTGCACAGAAAATAAAATGTAAAAGCCAAGAGAAAAAAAACACGATGTATGTAGTTCTATTTTTTTGTAGTACCTGTATGTTGAGATTAAAAAAGGAATGGGGCTTTGATGTGATGTGCTGAAATCTGGGGGGCACTCCCACTTTGGAAGGTCACGCGTATGTAGGGCTGTTAAGATCCCTTTTCACCATCGCTGTGACCCAAAGACCCCATTACCAGCACATGCTGTCATGCTGTGTCACCCAAAGACCCATATTTTTCCTTTTGATCTGTCACCCAAATACCTAAACCCATATATTTCCATCTGAACAGCAACGAGCCTCGTCTATCACTGATTTTAATTCTTTTGAAATAACAAGGCCGTTTGAAGTCATTTAGAACTATAGACATTCAATCTTCTTTAGATTTAGAGACTTTACTTCTTTAGGCTCTCACACAAAGACCCCATTAAAAAATTCATATTATTATCATCACTGCCAATGCCCCCCCCCCCCCTAATTTAGATCCAAACGGATCTACTCTCTCACCCAATGACCCCATATTTTTAAATTTTGGTCTCACCGAATGCCAAAAATCATGCTCTCACCCTTGCAATGACCCTTGCTCTCACCGGATGCCCCTTACTGCACAGCCCTACACCTATCCATTTCATATTGAAGTGCCACCCCGGTGCTAAAAAAACCCCGTTTTTCTTTAAAATAATAATGTAACATTAGCATAATTAAGCAAAGAAAGATTAAGAAATGTAAAGGGTATTTATTGCAGTGAGAGAGGTGTAAATTCGTACTGCATTGGGATGAAAGCGGATGGTTTTAAATAAAATTGAATAAAGATCGGGTTAGGGAACAAACCAAAAGATTGATGACGTCCTATAAACGTAACTAGTTTCGTTTCTCAGCCGACCCCCTCCCTCCCTGCCAGAAACGTAATAATGAAATGTTGAAAATTTTGACATAATAATAATAATGGCACATTTTTCAGACCGATGTTTTTGTACAAACGTAATCGAGTATTTTTACCCCCTCCCCCCTAAACGAAACTAGTTTCGTTCATAGGACGTCATCGATCTTTTGGTTTGTTCCCTTACCATTTCGTTATGAAATCATGTTGTGGGGGGGGGGGTTGTTGGAGCAGAATTATTTTATTTATTATAGGTTTGCATATTTAATTCTTAAGGATTGTTTTCCAAGTGGACATATGATAACTGTCGGTTGCATCTGACAATATTGCATACCTGGTTGAAAGTCGCCGCGGATATCAGGTTTTAAGAGCATTTGAACTTGTGTTAAGGGCTGGGGTATGAACGTTTGGACAGTATTTATTTTGGGACATTAGAGCACATCAGACATATCGAATTGCATTCTGAATACGAAGAATGTCATTCTGATATCAAATAATTTTGATTCTTTGAAATTCGCAATTTAATACACATTTTATGGCAAGTCATTAAAAATTTGATATTTTTAATATTTAACAGTACTTGAAGTAAACTTTATAAATCTGATGATTTATACTTAAAGTGTATGTAGGTGGGATGAAAAGCCGACGATCAATTAAAATTTTGACCTTTCGTATTGAAGATATGGATTTTTTTTCCCAAAACACCAAAAAAAAAATTAGGTCTTTTTGGGAAAAAATCCATATCTTCAATATGAAAGGTCAAAATTTTCAATTGACCGTCGGCTTTTCCTTCCTGCTACATACCATTAAGAATATATCGTTAGATTTATATAATTTACTTCGAGGACTGTTATATATCAAAAGTTTGAAAACTATCAAATTTTTATATTTTGTCATAAAATTTGTATTATATTGTAATTTTCGAAAAATGAAAATTATTTGATATCAGAAAGACATGCTTCGTATTCAGAATGCAATTCGATAGGTCTGAGGTGCTCTCATGTACCACAAAAAATACTGTCGAAACGCAATAAACGCTCATTTTAGATCCCTTAAGCGACACACAAAAGTCACAGCTTTGGCCTCATTGGGTGTTTTTATTCATAAACCCAATACAATAATTTTGTATTTCAAACAAAGATGACAAGCATATACGCACGAGATTTTTTTAAAGGTAAATGTTTTAAATAACACAACAATGTCAATTGCAACTCCGCAATTTTGAGGACTAATTGTTCAAAAAAGGGAGTAAGTTCAGTGTAGGCTGCTGAAAAAACGAAAAGGGGTATAATCCTTCTTGTCTTCCATGAGCAACCGCGTCACATCGGGTATAATCTTCCTTCCAGGACTAAGAGCAACCACTGTGCATGATTGACGGGCTATTCCATTGCTCGTAATAGGGTAGTGTATTTTAGCGGGACAATGCTGGATGGTGCACGCGCGCGTGCACGATGTGCAAGGTAGACTTTCGCCAAGACTTGGCATGTGGTTGTTGGTGTAGGGGTGTGGGGTGTGGGGGTGTGTGTATTGGGGGAGGGGGGAGATGTTAGGAATTATTTAATAATAGTTATTAATATTGGAAGAACGTTTTAAACTTTAATTTAAGGCATCATATACGATTTTATACTATTTTAGATTTTCAATTAATAACAAAATAATAAAATAGCATTTAAAAATTATATTAATAGGCCTATTTATTATCGCACGCCATGATAACAATAAAAAAAAATGGCACACTTTCCGATAAAAATTTGGGAAACAAATTAATTAAAAAAAATAAAAATAAAAACAATCTTTCTTAAACCAAATTTTCATGAAATTGAGGGCCATCAATAAACCAAAATGCATCCCGAATCTGTCGCACATCCCCGTAGTAGGCCTACCCTCCTTTCCACCCCCGTTGCCCTAAACCAGACGTGTAATATAACCGCTACGAGTATTTTTTTTACCTGTACGCAAGGTCACCCCTACAGTCGCAATAGTTCTAGCCCAGATAGCTTTTAACTCACGCCTACTAATAACGTACTTTCATCAAGTGATGGCGCTATAAGGTTTACCACGGAAGCTGTTTGGTTTACCGTGGAAGAAGATTATACCCTATATGGAAAAAACGGGGTCATTGCGGGGGTCATTGGGTGCCGTAGGATAATTTCGCCAAAATTACCGGGTCTTTTCATGGGCACACGACGTATGTCAATATATGGGAGTGCCCCCCCCCCCCTCCCTCCGGTGTAAAAGATGTGGAGAATGCAACTGTTCGTCACAACTCCTCATTTTAATTTAGGAGAAAAAGTAGAGAAGGCCCTACTCTTTCATTAATTGTCTATCCTCAATCAAGTATACAGCCATAGCTTCGACCGATCCTGCGACAGATTCACCAATGAAACATTAAAAATAGCGCCATCTAATTGACTTTCTTTCATTATGTAGAGGGTTGACATTACGTATTGTACAATAGTGCGCAAAATCTTGGATCAACTAAACGTGCTAAACGTGCAGCTATCGTTGTTGAAACATAATCATTGAATTCAATAATTCATATGGTTTCGATATTTAGTTGTTTAATAGCTAAATGAAAGTTTCTGACTTCCTGTCCTTTTGTATAAAGCAATAATTAACAATTTCTTTGTTTGGCGCAATTTTTGTCACTTTCTTTTGTCTCTTTTAGGCTTTTTGCTGAATAAGATTATAATGTCTATTAAAATTTTAGATTGTGATTCAGATATTTTTCTTATGAAACAATTATGGTTCATGTTCGAAAAACTTACACAGAGCAATATTATTATAGGCCTATTAGACCTATCTCACTTGACCACATGCCTATCATCGTTTATTTGAACATTTTTAAAAAGAAATAAAACCATAAGAAACGGGTTTCATTACTTCATTGATGCGCACTGCACTATGAATAGGCCTACATCAAGGGGGTACCAAATATTAGTAACGTGCCAGGCAGCAAGCTTGATATACATGTATCCTCGATCAGTCAAAGCCGTAAACCGGGGAATACACCTGTCAATCTGAAAACAGATCTAATAAGCCTACTTGTTTTCTGTAAAAAGAAATGTTGATCAGCCCCTTTTTTGAAGGCAAAACTCACAAAAGGTCCACTTTTTGGAAAAACGTTGAAATCAGCCCTTTTGAATGATAATTTACAACTGTCCAATTTTAGCTCCCTCGTCCCCAATAAAATTGGCTACGGGGTGTGTCCTCAATTATGGTGTGGCCCAACTAGTTTTCTATACTGAGCTAACTAAAATTCTTTTGCCAGTAGCGCTTAGGCCTATACATTACCGGTACTTGCCGGTATTTAAACATTTAAATATTAATGGTCATGATGGTGTTACTGTTGCGAGTTTTTATTTTGTACTTCGAAATAAAACTGTGATTGTATAGTTATTTTGTTTACACAGCCCTGTGTATATATACGGATGTATAATCATGTGAGAGTATTATACTCTCACATACGAGGGGCGGTCAAAAAGTTCGTAGAACAAGTTGCACGGTATTGAATTTGGTATCATTTGAAAGCTTGTTCCTTCAAAACATTACTGCAAAAATACTAGATTTTTGCATCACTGTATATGGGCAGGATACTCTTCAGAGGAAGCCTACCTCCATGAATTCACAGGTAGGCACTACCAGAAGTGAACACATGGTAGTCACGGGAATTACTCCCGACGGCGGTGAAAACTCAAATGAAATTTTAAAATGCACAGTTCCTGTATAAAGTCCTTGATATTCAACAGCAACGAAATGGTTCTAAGAGTTCAAGGATGGAACGAGCGTCCTTGAAGATCATCCAAGGTCTAAAAGACCTGCTGACGTCACCACTAATGATACGTGCTGGTACAGTGGCAATGATAATAAATAAAGAACCAAACAAGAAAGATGAGATAGTCATAAAATATGACATCTCTGATGAAAGTGTTTTCAACATAAATTCATTAACATTTTGGTATTCCAGGGTGTCTTCTACATGGGGTCCCAGAATCTTAATGTACAAAATTAATACCAGGTGACATAATCAGACCCACGCCTTCTATATGTAAGAATGAGGACCGAGACAAGTTTCATCTATGGTTGGCTAATGGTGACATGACATACATTAATCCCTGGAATTATGAATCCATTCAGTAGAAGCACCTGGATCTCCCACCCCTAAGAAGATCATCACTTGATCATCGTAGGTCAAGGTCTTCATCGCTGTTTTCTGATATTCAGGGAGAGTCTTGATGACAGATCATTTGCTTAATGAAAGTACAATCATAGGCATATTATGCCTATCATACGATTTTTATAGCAAATTTGAGGCCAGCCATCAAGTGAAAAAGGTCGGTTGTAGGAATGGGACTGTTCTCGGATTGTAGTTTCTCAGTTTGTCAAGCTGCCATTCACGACAGAGGGGTCAGCAGTTAACTAAATAAACCATATTGTGGTCCAGGCGTGGCCTCCAGTTAGTGAAACCTATTTTAGAATTTTAAGTCCTACCTTCATAATTATCAGGTTTGCTGGTGATCAATGCTGGTGAGCCTTCACTGAAGAGTGGCTCATGGAGCAATCGGAAGACTTCCATTTTGTTGACATAGAAGGTTTCAAGAAAAAATGCGACAGGTCAGGGGCGTAGCCAGCATTTTTGGTCGGGGGGGGGGGCAAAATAAAATTTCGGGGGCACAGACGAAAAAAATTATTGTTGCATCATACAAAACATAGAGACAAAAGGCTTTATTGGTATGATGCGCGCGCGTAGCGCGCAAAAATTTGGTATTTTACACTATTTTTGCCCATTATCAGGATAGAACGGGCTTTATTTTTACAATGTGCGGGCTGAATTTTGGTAGAAAAGGGCTCCTTGCACTTTTTCTTTTCCTTTGCCCTCCTGATTTTCTCTTTTATTTTTTGTCAGAGGGGCACTTTTTTCTTTCATTTTTTGTCAGGGGGCACTCTGCCCCCCCCCCCTGCTGGCTACGCTACTGCGACAGGTGCATTAAGGTATGCAGTGACCATGTTCAAGAGTGAGATAGAAAGAATTTAGCTAGTCCTCTTTCAAGTACCTTGTTCTACGAACTTATTGACCGCCCCTCGTATACTAACTTTATTTTCTTTCTCTGGGATACGCCAAACATAACTATAACTTTATTTTGTTTCGCACAACACTTTCACACCGGCGCAAGTATATCATAAGTGATTACAAATACTTTTGCTGTCTTTTATTATCTCATTCTTCCTCTTTCGTAAAATGAGGCAAATCTTTCACTAAGCAGATGTCCATGCTTCTCAGCAATCATGCAGAATTACGATTGCAGTTCATCCTTAATGTATGTGAAATGCATGTCCAAAACGATTGTAATTTTACAGTCTATTTTTGAGATATGCATATCGAGATGAAATCAACAATAACTGACAACAGTTTAAAGTGCATGCAATAGTTATTTTCGAAGACTTGGGAATTAATTTGTTGTCACAACATAACGTCCTGATGGAGGAAATCAAGCGACGAATTTAGTGCATGTCTATCAATGGGTCAAGTAAGTATAGTTTTATTTTGACAGGTAAGCATGGTAAGGGGGTAGGCCCTATATAGCCCGGGGGGGGGGGTCTCATGGATTTTCTGGGAACCCATGTAATCCCGAGACTAGTTTTAAGTAAAATTTATACCCGATTTCCCTATCGGGACCAGATTAAGATAAAAACATACCCCTAACGAGAATAAGTAGGCCCTATATAGTTTTCTATATGCTATAAGACCGAGTGCACAAATACGACAATTATTGCACCAGAAATGATTTTCGAAAATCAAAAAGTCACATTTTGTTCTTTTTTTTAATCAAAAATTCTAAAAAATAAGATATGGGCATGGAATCAGAAAATTCGATAGGCCTATCTTTGGAGACCAGAAGAGATGAATTTGATATCCCTATATAGCGGGATTAGACATGCTAGAAAGAGACTTTTGGAAAATGGTATTACTAGAGAGGGTCATTTTTTGGATTTGGAATCCCTAGTGGAGATAGAGTCTCGCTAAAAACGGATCGAGCATGGGTACCCAGCCAAAATCCAACACACCCCGGTACCCCAACATGTGATTCCTACAAAACCTATAAGCATATCCGGAAGTAGGAGATGGGAACGGCAAAGAGGGCTTAGCTCTTACTATTGAGGGTCCCGATCCCCTGATTAAAAGCAGAACACTTGGCATTTATTTATTTCTTGAATTAAAGTTTTAACTTCAGCACTAGGGCCTGCACCATTTTTCGCTCACCTGGAACGTTTTCACGTTCACATTTCACGTTTCAGGTGAGCGAAAAATAGTGTAGTGTTGAAGTTAAAACTTTAATTCATTTTATAGTGCGTATGAATATCCACTCGTATATTTATTTCTTGGTGAATACTAGGGAGGGGTTAGCTGAGAGGGGGTATTGAAGAGCCATTTTTAGCCCGCACGCATAGATCTTCTTTTTTTTTAGAAACAAATATAATTTTTAGGAATTGAAGAAAGCAAACTAATTTCAACTCATGATACGAATGATAGGCCTACATACTTTGATCTCTTTTTCCTAAATTCGGAGCATTTTTTGGTATATCCATATGAACAATTACCGTATCCATCCTCACCAAAATGTAATTTCTGGATCCCCATTCCCCCACGACATTCACTTTACACCCCCCCCCCCCAAAAAAAAACTTTTAAAATTTGAAAATGCTCAGGAAAAGCTACTAAGGGGCTATCGTTTTCTTCGGAAGAGGGGGGTTCCAAATATACGTGGGGTCATATTCTTTTTGTTCTGGTATACCAGAATGAAATTCAATCTGCAAGATTTTTTGTTTTTGTTGAGAAAAGTGGGGGATGATGCTGTGGATCACGAAATGCCCTTTATGGCAAAACATAATCAATTGCCTACCGTAATAAAACTTACCAAGGTCCTAACCAGTGTAAAAGAACATTGTGATATGTAAGGACAGGTTACCTACCCAAATCCTAGTATATTAAAACATTTTTAATTGATGGTATTTAGTTAGGCCCTACTGCCCTGGCCAATTGGCCTGGTCAACGATGTTAGACCTTTAAACTTTTATACTCGAGACAATCGCTGGCGAAGTAATGTCAGCCTTGTGCAAACTATTCTTTTATCTGTTTGACAATCTTGAACCCGGAAGTGAATCCCACTATTTCTGGTTTTCCCATCAATTTTGTCTCTGACAATGGGGCCTTACTGTATGACCCTGTGCTAACGTGAAACGGAACTGTTGTTTCCTCTGAACTATACCATTCGAAATATGAAACGAATATAATTGATAACATGCTAAGTTAACAACTAATCTTTGTAGCGTTTTTATATCATGGCGAACCGAAGTTCAAGCTTCGAAACGGAGCCTGGCTATGGGCACCACCGCCACCAGTACCACAGCCACCACCACCAGCATGACCAGCAGAGTGCAGTGTCGACTCTGCATTCAGTAGCATCTAGTACTACACGATCCACCAACGCTCCCTACACACAAGTCCAACCTAAACTTAGCCCTTCATCGTGTGAGGCATCACCAATGGAGGAAGAATATAAAGGTTAGACACAATTTGTAATGCAACTTGCAAGTTGCAAATTTTAAAAGAAGTACAACTCGATCTCAACTGTTGTCGATTATGTCATCAAAATCACTGAATGAAATTGACACTCAAACAGAGTGAGATGAGACTGAGATTCATCGTTCATGTTACCACTGTCAGGCTTCAAAATACATGGGGCTATAGTGATTGAAGTACATGTATATTTGTAAACATTGGGTATAATTTCATGAACAGTGATCCGAAAATATATGTGATCATATTTCAAAATACAAAAACCCACAACCTTGCACACTTGAAAACACATACATTGACTTTGTATGCCAATCATGAGTGAGCATTACAGAGCATGCATGCATTTCCGCATTTAGTACGCACGTGTACGGAGGCGTCCATTACAATGGTGAACACATGTGCCCATGTGGTTAACACAAACAATTGTCGCACTGTTGGCATGCCTAGCTGTGTTCATTCAAAATGAAATTTTTATAGTTTCATACATAAGGCTAATGAAAGTTGACTCCCAGTTTCCCGTTACCCGACTCCGGTCAGAAAAAAATGCCGATCAAATATTTCATTATTTTCCATTATTTCATTATTTCACATTTTTCAAGTTTTTAAGAAAAAAAGGATAGTTTTAATGTCATCTTTCACGTCCGACACGTATTTTAAGCACTTTTACGCCGACCCTGACCGGCCCGAATAGTCTTTGCAAACGCTGGGTTAAACTACGTGGTAAAATGGCGATATCATAGGGCGCATTTACTGGAGACTAGCAATTCCCTGCATCTAAGTTTCTCCTACCACTAAATGGATAGACCGAACACAAAGAGAGGCAGCCAAGTTCGGGAACCAGCGTATGAACAAATATGAAAGCATTTCTACCGTGCACTATGTAGCGTGCTATATATAGACAACATCAAAATAAATAAAATAAATAAAATTTGAAGTCAAATTTATTCTGCTTTTCTTACAAATATATGTATTTAATAAAATAAACTTATAAATAAAATGATTTATTTGTCAATTTCTTGCATGGTTGTTTTATTATTAACACGTGCACCCTGTGATGCTTTTTACCAGCAACTTCCAGTTTGTGCAAGTAGACAAACTAATTTCCGTATAAATATTGCTTCCAAAGATGTGCTAGTGGAGAGTAAGTTTGGTTTGTAAAAAGTAGTGTGCAATACAGGGGTCGAAATAAGCGATAGCCCGATAGCCATGGCTATTAGGTTTTCTGTCGGGCTATTGGGTTTTATCTCCATGTAGCCCGTCGGGCTACAGGGGTTTTAAAAAGAAAAGAAAAATGAAAACATGTGAAGGAAAAATAAAAGCTTCGATCTCCAATATTTACGGCCTGTCCAGAAATTATGTAACATAAAATGCAATGTAACGACATTTGTTGAAGTGAAGTCACCGTAGCATTGTAACATAATTTAAAAATAGAAATAAAATACACTCCGCCGGGATAATTACACAGATTGCGATATTGTCTAGAACCACTGCTGCTAAGTTATTGCAGTGCTGAATGATGACACGTACATGAGTTGGAAAATTTTCTAATTCTAGGGATCGGAAAGAAATGCTTTGTGGGTGGTGTGTAGAGATATGCCATCGGTGAAATACGACACAATGATCGGCCTTAGAAGAAAAAAAATGACAAAAAGTTGCCCTTGAATTATGTTTTATGGTCATCATACTCCAGTAATTCAATAAATATCATGATATTTGGCCTAAACTTGAACTCATTTGCAATGAAATGTCATTTTTTATTGAGAAATGCATGGGTTCCATGTGGTGCCAATGGTGTTGAATTCTGCACTTTGCCGAAGTTTACTGCATTTTGTGGAATTCGGCAAACTTTTATGGCATAAAGCAACACTTTTAGTAAGTAAACTGCTTGGGAACTTTCTTAAAAAGTGAGATAGTTGGTTACAGGCGAGAATCGTGGCGTGAAAAGCGAGATCACATTTTTTGCCGGGCTTTTAACTATTTATACCATGAATCTATACCAATAACACATCATTGTAACCAAAATCACAAAATCTGATACCAATTAATTAAAACGGTACATTCAATACTTGACAGATTCGAGATTAAGAACCCTTCATTTTAGGATTTGAGCGCATATTTTTAACACTTTCAGGGGTTTTTGAACAAACGATTGGTTTGAATTGTGCAAAAACAATGTCTTTTTTCAGGGCTATTGAATTTCCTTCAGGGCTATCAGAAAAAATGGCTAGATAGCCCGGATGGCTATCAGGAAATGGTCCCTTATTTCTACCCCTGCAATATAACACACAGACACAGTGTATTTATATGGAAAAGTGGTTCTCCAAAGACTATCATGGACTTCTGGTGCTTTCATATGTTGCACAACCTATAGGTTAATTTGAAGATTCCAAAGAAGATGTGCTTAATTAAAATTTGTTTTGAAGTGAAGCATGGTCATTACTAACTATACTTTATTATTTTATTTGGGCCTCAAAACATAGCATTCCGTAATTAACTTTGCACCGATAATGAAAGTTTGAAAATAATGAATAATGAATAATGAAACAATCACCTACCCAGTCATGAAAAACTATGTAACGGGAAACTGGGGATCAACTTTCATTAGCCTAATACATATTACGGTATTACATCTCTGGACCGTCCGTCATCAATCATGCATGAATGAGACTCCCTTTTAAGTTCAAGCTGATAGTGATACTGAAGCAAATTTTTATCACCAGCTGTGTCATACAAAGCAAGTATTGCACCCTATATATAATTATTCTGTCGGTCGGACATCCGGGCTATCTCTAGTCTCGGGCCCAAACTGCATGTGGCTCACGGTTTGTTATGAACAACAGAAACCGGCTGTGAAGGAGGCTACATAGCGATGTTGCTGGAGTGGCATTCAATTTCGGAAAAAACAACACTCGACCATGGAATTTAATTTTAAATTTGTCAGTATAAACGGTAAATCAAGTAAGTTTCTTCCACTCTGAAGACTTAGAAACGGTTGTGTGATTCTACTGACTATTTGCGGTCGAAATTTACATAACACCAATGACAGAAATCATCAACAAAAATCGAATCACGGACTTGTTTTCACTCGAACATCATCAACCGGAAGTGACGTGACACGGACCGACAGAATAAGTACCCGGTAGGCCTTATATAACATACACATTGGTATAAAATATTTTCTGGTGGGCCTTTTCAAGCTCTGTTTGATTTTGTGGTCCTCAGATTGAGAAAATTATACCGGGGAAAATACTGTTGAAAAGAAATAGGCACTCCCAAACTATACCACATGATCATTAAAAAGTTCATTGTTGTAACACCAGGTTAAATATAAATTTAGCTATCCAGGTCATAGAGCTAATGTAGGCAGTGGGGTCAGACCCCACCCTTTTTAATTTTGCCCATTTTAATAACTTTTTTTAGTTTATATACATGTACGTACTGAAGCCGCATACCCCCACCCTTCTGGAGCATTCATAACACATGTACATGAGGGTGCAATTACCAAAATATGTGAATATTGTTCTCAATCATCCACATACAAGGTACATGTAATGTAAAGGACGGTTGTAATGTTAAATGTTTAACTTAAGGTTGGTCATACTGGAATCAGGGACTGCCTTTTGAGAGGAGTGAGAGAGATTGCTCCTCTACAGCTCCTCTTATAAAAAGTTGCATTTGCAAGAGCGATTTATAGATCCTCTTGATCACCCGTTAAATTCTTTATGCTTTAATTAGCCACAGGTGCAAACATCTCTTCCAAAACTCTTCTTGAAGAGACTAGAAGAGCAATTTACAGCTCTTAACCTCATTTTCAAAAGAAGGTCCCTGTGGAATAATTGTTAATCTGTCAAAGTAAATGAACAAGTTTACAGTATACCGGTATTTAGAATGTCAAACATGTTGACAAATCCATCTGTGATGTCAAAAGTGCTCATGGAGAAGACATTTTCCCTTCAAAAAGACAAATTTCCCGGGAAGAAGCTTCCCACTTCATTTCAGCATGAGTTTTTAGCTTACCTAAGGATTTTAACAGGAATTATTGTTCTAAAAATGACCTCTAATAAACAGATTAAACGCCCCCTTTTGGAAAATGAACGGTCCGGGGGCAATACGGTAATACCGTAAACCTAACTTTCAGACTAGCGACACCCCCTTTTTTGACAAGTGAAGCATAGGAATAGTGGTCTGTCCCTGCGAGTTCAGCATTAAGATTAATTTTATGTTGTTGTAAGTGCATAAATTTAAATTGACTTTTAACTTTCCTAACTTTCTTCCTTGTTTTTGAACAGATTACCAACCTGAATTTCAGTGGAAAACATACTGTAAGTAGACAACATGTTTTTGAAATTTATTCATTCTAATAAAGTGCAGTTGCCTCACCAAAACGTCGTACCGTACATGATAATATTAGTACCCGGGATTAACCCTAACTCTATAAAATCTTACAAAGAAATCCACTGAGCATATACATACATGTACATTGCATGTGATGCCATGACGCAATTAGCCTAAGTCATCCATGTATACCCACTTACCCAGGGAATCGCTGGCCGGGCCAGCGCAACCCCTGTGGCTACAAGTCGGTGATCTTGTGCGGGGCACCAGAAGGGTCTGAGGTTTGAATCCTGGGGGTGCCAACTTCTTTGTTCATCTTCTCTCCTTTCTTGTTCCATCTTTCCTTTCCGATAGCCAAAAACTACGTTTAGCCGTAGGGTTTTAGTACATCCATGAGTGCTGGACTGCTGGTGTGTATAGACAGTGAACCAACTTCAGCAAATATTTTGAAGGTGTGACCAGTGACAAATGCCATTGGGGTGCTTGTCATGGACAGTGACACCCAAGTACTTGTTGGTTTTGGCCCAGGGGTTTTGGGTGTTTTTTTTTTTAGGGGGGGTGGAGGGGGAGCAGCCATTCAACACTCCACTCCCATGTATGCTCTAGTTGGACACTGGACTTGAATGTATTACTATTTTTAATTTCTAACTGTTAGCATATATATGCATCAGGCGTATATTGAAAGGTCCTTAGGGGGGGGGGGAATAAACCCTTGCCTCATGCTGACTACCCTGCTTTTGGGTTTTGTCATTGAGTGTGACCACTCCATGTTCATGTATACACCAATTATCAGGGATGTAAGTTTTCTGTATTTTTACAGAATTCTGTAATTTTTGTAGTCCAAATTTACACAATTTCTTTTATTTTCAGCCCATTTTGGGCTTTTTAGCCCGAATTTACGCGTTTTTTTTCATATTTTCCGTATTTTTTCTTCAGGGTTACTTAAATCCCTGCAATTATGCATGTTAGACATCACAAACCTTTTTTATAAAATTTATATTTTAAGATGCCAACTGTGACTGTCCTTTGATTTTGGGATTCCATCAAAAAATGTGATGTAGGACTACATGTTTGCAGGTCTGAATTAGCGACATGCATGTATCATATAATTAGCTAGTCAATTTAATATAAAAAAGATTCTAAAAAATCAGTCAACAAGCGTCATAAGACTTATGTAAATAACCTAAATTTAACCAAAAACAATATTTCCGATCACGCCATTCGTACAAGAGGACCCATTGTTTAGAATTCTTTAGATAAAAATGGGAAAACTTCAAAATCTGCAAATCAATTCAAAATAAAACTCATCTTCCTGTGAGCACCTTCTTCCTGTTCCTTGTCTTTTGATTTGTTAAGTAAAGTTAACTTCATTTGATTTTAAGGAAAGACTAAACTTTTATCCATGACTTTTATGCCTTTCAGGTCTTCCAACCTTTTCCTCCATAAAGTGTTTACTTGGTATTGAAGCGGGGGGGCACAAACTTGTTTTACCAACGGAAATATTTTTTCTGACAGAAGTAGTGAACTGTTGACCCCAATTTATTTTGCCCGGTGCGCTCAAGAATAAAAAAGTGGGGTAGGGAGGGGACCGGGTGTTTTGGTGTGGTCAAAGATTTTTCAATGCATGTTTATAATTAACCTATGTGTAGCAACATAGTCAGGCAGGTTAGATTGGGGCTACATGTACTTTGTTTCTTCACATGCGGTTCACTCAAAATTACTGCATATTGTTGAACCAAATTTTGTTTGGTGTTGATGGCCTTAGATGTACCGACAGCCATCAGGGAGAGGACGCCTGCCCCCCCATTGACTATGCCGCTGGGGTGGGGTGACTGTGTAAAGCAACTTTTTGCAGACCATGAACATACCCTAAAATATGAAATTACCTTGAGCTACATGTATTCGCAAATTTGCCATTGCAATGACATTACAGGTGACTGCATCTCAGTAATAATCAAAGTCAATGCAACATTGAGTCATGAACATGGCTTCCAGACTTTAAAGGTCAATAAGGTCAAATCATAGTTTGGAAGATTTCTGAGTACAATGTTATTCTTTGTGCTTTGCTGGATCACAATGCACTTGTGCCACACATCTATGTGTTTCCACTCATGTACTGTGTTGGGTGACTTGGGTCACTGTAGAATGCAATATGTTTTATCTTGTTGAGTTTGGGGTATTTTCAGGTTCTGGCTTTGAGATAGAAATCATTCTGTTACCAAATACTATAGAATTCCATCAACAACAAGCATATGCTTATCATTGAGGGTGTTTTTTTTTAACGAAAGGCAGACACCCTCCAAAAACATAAAAGATAGGCCTATGTCTTACAATATACATGTTTGTACAGCCACCTGTATCAGTTATATAGTTGCTTCTTTATGTTTTTGTGGAGGTTGTCAGCCTTTCATCTCTTATATAAAATTCCTAATGTAAAAAGCTATAAATGAGTTGACCTCAATGTTTATCAACAAGTAAATCAATACAGTTGATATGCTTGAGCGAACTGCATAACCACTACACTAGAATAGCCTTATTGTGATGTGGCGGGAGTTTTAAAAGCACATGCCCTGAACAAAATATGATTCGCTTGTATCCTGCAAGGCAAAAAACAATGGAAATTGTGATGATGCATGCGCATACTGCCAGGCAATGACGTCACAAGTCAACTCATCAATAAAACATAATTTTAAAGCTGTCTTATAGGTCAAACAATAGCTAATTGTGATCTGTGCTGTCTAAAATGATTTATATATCTCTGCTACATGTATACAGTGGCATTGTTTTAGCATGTAGGGCATTTGTTTGTAGTAAACATGGTAAATAATGAGCATTTATCACAGTCGGTGATCCAGTGGTTTCCACTCCATTAGGCTGCCACACTGTGATTGATAGTGACAGTTCATATCAAACTGTTAATTAGTTGCCTTTATTCCATGCAACAGACCTGCCATCTAACCTGCGATGTAGTTAATATCAATAAGATGAAGTCACTGAAATCTATAGACCTCTCAGTCTTTTCATGATATTAAATTGATATTTAAAAGGTGGGTCTACTTTGCTGAGATGATGATAACCTGCGTGTAATTTGAGTGAAATGCCGTTCCATGCCATTTAGTTGTTGCATAATGGCACAAGGTCATACAGGTGTCTTTGCGTTTGTAAAAGGTGTGGAACGAGGATACATTCACGTACAATTCCGATAAACTGCAAACGGGGATCTCCCTGATTTTCTTACTATGCAAGTGGGGCTATATAACCCCCATAGAGGGCGTTAAATGCATTAGTTAGACATAGGGGGGGTGAGCTCCCCTATTGGATATTACAGAATCAGACGAATACACCCAATCTGACTCCATACTATCTAACTGGGGGGGATACACACATGTGATTTTCCCGGCAAAGTGGGGACATTTCCACACATGCATAGCGACATAACGAAGTCGCCGTTGGATAGTCCCAGACGTGCGAACACACACGCATGTCCCCGATGTACACGTTTTACAAGTAGGGGTGTGTGTTGTGGCAAAAACAAAAGGTGTGTATGTGGGGGGGGGGTGCATTTGTTTTCACCTACAAACGTGGACTTTGAGTCCACACTTGTGTAGTGAAAAACATACATTGCGAACTGTGGACGTCCATGGTCGTAAGACAGTGGCAGGGAGTACTATACAGCATGACTTTGCATATGGGGTAGGGTCCTCTATTGTAGGTGTAATACCAGGTCCACGGTTAGTTGGTTATCTTTCATATTTTAACACAAGAGGTCTGCGTTTGGATTATGATATGTCAGTGTGTGTGGGTCCACACACGCAATACGGGTCTCGGTTGTTGCTGAAAATGTGTGGGTGTGTGTGTGAATATGAACTGAACTTGCTGTCAAACGTGGATGTTTTTATTAAACTTGACATTTCAACTATGGATGATACTGCAACTGGGGACAGTCCAAGATTATCTAAGATATGCAATTGATGACAAACAGCCGAAAAATTTAAGAGTCGTCCCATATTGTTGATAAAAATCAGTCCCTGGTTGATGGGTTAAAAATCCAAATAAATTGTGTATAATTTGTGTAAAATTTGGGTCAACATCCACAGGCCGGCGTAGAAAATCAGAAAAAACAACAACACTGTTTGCTGGTCCAGTACAGGGTCCCAGCTTGCCGGCAAACACATGTAGGGTGTGTGGGATGTGTACGTATTTGCCCTCAAACTTACATTCCAACTGAGGACGTTTTTTCAACTGAGGACCATCTCCTGTTCCCAAGTAGGTTTTATGATGATGTGCAAATGAACTTTAAAGATGTGTAGAACATGATTGGGCGTCTTTCTCAAAAATTCGATAGACATGTTTTCAGTACAGGTAATGGTCTTCCAGAATGGGGTACTTTGTGATGGGAATTAATTGTGCTGCTCTCTCAAGGTGGCAAATATAAATGTACAAAGAAGTTATTTAAAAGCTGAGTTAGCTTGAAATTTGAATTTTGTATTTGATAAACATGTAAATGTAATCACAATCACATGTTTGGTGTCATTGTGTGTCTGCATGAATTGAAATATGTTTCATTTTCTTGATTAAAATGTATCTTATGATCACATGCGACAGTATGAGTCTTATTAAAGCAGGGACTGAAAAAATGCACTTTTGCGCTTTTGACAGCTACACGTATAACAAACAGGCTTGTTTGGCTGCATTTTGTACCCGTTATGTTTTCCTTGATTTAAGAACTTTGGTTTGACCATAATTTATATAATTGTTTGATCAATCCATGGTATTTTGCAGAAGAAGATTTTAATTTAATCTTGCAAATAACACAAAAAACAAAATAAACAAACAAGAATAAGGCCTAAAGATGAGGGTAATATACTGGAATGAAGCCCCAAAAGTGTGGTTTCGAAATTATACATTTTTTCAATTTTTTTGCAAGGGAAAATAAAGGCGTTTTCTATGCATCCCTACGTATAAGACAACATGTGTTTATGTATACAGGTATTGTTGCAGAAATGACTCAATGTGTTGCAAATGTCAGCCTGACATCTGGTCATTACATGACATTTCAAGCTTCAGTGAGCGCTTTGGACATCCCTGTGTGTTTCTTCCGCTTATCTTCTTGAAAAATTCAAGATGATGATCAAGAATTCAAGATGATGATCATAAATGGTGAGGAAGCTACCGAATGTGTCGCTATGCTGAGGACAGGTGTCTGGCATATGTGCATGATATCTCCATTGATGTAGTTAGTGTGTCTATATATATTCAAGATTATTAGTAACAATTTAGTTGGAATATCATTCACACATAGGCTCCCTACATGTACATACAACCTTAAATATTTGCCAGTGAGGTTCAATAGAGTTACCACCAGGAAATTTACCAAGAGTAAGATTTCCATTTCATGTTGTGTTTTAGAGACAAAATACATTACCATATTCACCCTTAAATTCAAAATAAGGAATTTACACACATTAAACTTTAAAAATATTGTGTATCTGAAGTTAAAATCATGAGACTGGAAGAGTTACATTATTGATATTTGATGGAATTTTGTTTGTTTGCTCATAATGCTCCATGCGGAGAATTGTACAGGTTCAAGGGAGCGCTTATACAATGTACATTGGTTCGCCTCTAGTTTAGTAGTGATGTAGCCTGTGCGTATTTCGCTGGTCGCAGTACCAAATTGCATGCATAAAGTTAATCGCACAGAGCGTACAAACATGCGAACATGGGCGTTTTGTCAGCACGCTTGCAACGAAATGCGAAAAAGCATTGACTTTACTACCAAACTTGAGGTGAACCAAAGAGAGATTGTCCCACATCGTCATAAATATAATCCCTATATCTTCGTGTTAAAAATTGCCGTGATAGTACAGCGAATCCTCTCGTTTTTTAACAGCTACGCGTCGCGATTTTGTTCAAGATAGGCCAAGCGACTCAGGCTAAGCATACCATGACTATCATATGAGATACCACAGCGTTTCTATATTCTACACATTATTACGATTTGTGTATGCTCTAGTACCCCATATGATGTTTCTATTACAAGAAAAAAAATTTGTTTTCAGGTATAAAACCAGAGTGTTTTGTTTCCAGTACACTCACTCGAAAATCAGTGCACTAATTAGCGGGGCCTTGCAGCTTGCTGTGGATATCTTTTACTGCATTTTTAATGTACAAAATTTGAAATCCAATGTAAAAATTGAGATATATTTAATTTTGAGAATGACATTTATACTATATAGGTATAAAGGAACGCATTTAGCCCAACCAGGTGCACGTCCACTAACACAATGCATATCTGTGTCAATAATAGAATATATATTGATTTCAACGGAGTATTGAGCTGTATGGAAAAAATATTTATAATACAGGGTGTTGACACTGTGGGTCCTGAAGTTGATTTCCATGTGCTCTAATTAGGTTGAATATATGCAAAGTAGACACCTATGCTGATAGTACAGTATAATCATAGACCCTGGACCACACCTCCCGGGGTCTATGGTATAATATAAGGTTTGGCTGATGTAACCAAAACAGTTCATATGAACATAGCATACAGTGGTTGAAACTTTAAAAGGCTAGTATACAATACTACTTCAGGGAGTATTATGTTGCTTCTGCCCAGTCTTTTAATAGTGTACAGATTGAATGGCGTAGGTGGTGGCTTCATGTCATTCCTATTCAATTCATTGGCTTGTGTGTGCATCATCTGTACATTTAAATTAATACGTATGCTAGGAAAGACTGATGAAATCACAATTAGTTGCATTCTAATGGTGTCTTCAATATGATGATTTAGCGAATTGCTTTTCCCAGGGATACAATTAAATGCAGTACAACCCTCAGTAGCATGACCTATTTGTATTTGTTTTTATTTTTATTAGGTTGGGATGCGAGGCTTGGATTCCAAAACTTACCCCTGAAAATATACCAAATTTGATGAAAAGAGAACCCCAACTAAGCCAACTTATTTTCTGGACTTGCTGAAAAAGAGTAATTTTTGCTGAAAATCAGGAAGTTTTTGCCAGATTTTTGGAAAAAATTTGAAAGAGTATGTCTTCTCAAACCAGTTTTACCACCAGGAACCCTATCCCATCGGGATCTTGGCAAAAAGTATATGCATTTCTATGGGGTTCACCCATAATTTTCATGTCAAAAAGGAGGGGCCCTGAAATTTTCGAGGTCTGTAAAGGGGCCCCCAAAAATTTCATGATAATTTTTTTTTTTTTTTTGCATCAGGCCCCCCCTTACATGTGTTTGTGACTGGTCCTTAAATGTAAGACCCTGAATGCTTGCTTTCCCTCTTTAGACTGGCCAAAAATTCCTCCCCCCCAATTTTACCCTAGTCCCCAGGGCTCATAATTTATTGCGCAGTCCTTTAGTGTGAACCCTGTCCTAACAGTTTTATTCATATCTAGCAAATGTGAAACATCATGTCTGAACATTATAAACTCAACTTTCCTTCCAGTCGACCAGGAAATGAAACAAAATAAAAACATTTTTACAAAATTATATAGGCTTAAATGTGACTCAGTTGTCTTTTGACCCGGATTTAGGACAATGATTGAAATTGCCAACAAATACATATGCACACATGAATAACTTTCTTTACTTGACAACCTTGGAAATATGTTTCTTTGTACATGAGCATACCACACTTTATAGTGTTTGATTTCCAATTGAGATTCCAGCGAATTGTAAAAATAGCTCTATCTGATGAGGAAATACTATGTAGGATCACCTAGCACATTTCCAGAGAAGATATCTGACCCTTCCCAGAATCCTTTGCAACATGATACATTAATGATATGACACTCCCATTACTTTGTGCAGGCCCCTTTGTTTGCATTTTGATAATAGATTGGCTAAACATGGGTCGATAGTCAAGAAATATGCATATTTTGCAAGATCTGGATGTGCTCTGTTCATTGAAGTTCATTTCTTCACTTTTTACCCATTTTGCACTAGATAGCATATCAGTACACAGGAAATTAACATGGAGGAAATGCATTATGGGAAGTGTAAGATAGAAACACTGAAAATGAGACATGATGGGAAGGCAAGATTCTTTGTTGTGAATGTAAAATTGTAAATTAAGTTTGCTTTATCACACAAACTGGTACCGGTACTGTTTTGCGATGTCATTTACGGCATATCGCTGCAATTTATACCGATCGTGTGTGGACCATGGTAAGCTTACAAGACAGCATGGAAATTTCAGCATTGTATTGTCTAAATTGATATATTTTTGCTGGAAAATTAATGGGGGGGCATTTAATAGAAGGGGAGCATTTAATAGAATCAATACGGTATTCAAAAAGCATACCAAATAACACTTCAAAGGCAGGCCCAACATAACTTTGAATGGCAGTTGTCAAATTAGTTAAGAACTGCAATCACAATTTGACCTGAAATGTGTGGAAAAACATTAATTTAATGACTTGAGTCACTAGATCCTAAATAGACTGATTGCATATTGGCTAGTGAGCCCTCTCTCGTCATGTATGATACAAGTCTCTTCTTTTCACTTAAATTACGGTACTCTTACTTTTCAACAGCCTTGGCTTAAGTTGAGTTAGCAAACTGTAAATTAAAGGAATTTAGCCATTTCCAGCCAGTTCTAAACAACAAGTAAGACATGTCCATCAAGATAAGTTAGTCACCCGGTGAAGCGCTCTGATTGATAGAGAAAAGCAACAAGTGTTCAAGTGAACTTCTTGTCTGATAATGGTCAAGCCCTGGGTGAGGTTGAACTTGGAGGTGCAGACAAATTTAGAGATCAAGATATAATCTCAAGTACCTGACTTGATATAGCTACCATATAGCATTTGATTTCTCAAGTTACAAATAGACAACCAACTTTTCATAAACAGATAAAAGCTACATAATGTTATAGAACTTTAAAGGCATTTTCGCCAGTGACGGCACCAGGAATTTTTTCGGGGAAGGGCATTGTGGAGCAAAGTGAATTTCAGGGGGGGGGGCAAAATCGACAAATTTTGCGCAATATTATCGCAAAAAATGGAAATTTACGTGATGTTGGGGGTTTGCCTCAAAAGTGTGGGGGGGGGGGCTAACTGGGGGGGGGGGGGGAAGAAAAATAATGCCCCCCCCCCCCTTGAGCACTTGAGCAATGAAAACGCATGCCTTTAACTTCTTAATATATTGCTATAATTATAAAATCTGGCCTTGTTACACTCCGGAACTTATTTTTGTAACTTAATAATTTGTTTTGAGATGAAAAAAATGAATTATAAATCACTTTCTTAAAACTGGCAAAAACTGTTTTTGCCAAGTGGTTAAAACCGTGGTTTTTTCCACCTGCGGCAAAAACCTGCGAACCCTGTCTTGTGGGTTCTATGGGTGAGCTTGGACATGATTGGAATTGAGAGATTTTGGTGCTTTTAGGGTTAAGCTTTGGGTATCCTCCTTGAATATTGTGAAAATGTGTAGAAAATTATTTGTGTACATGTACATGTATGCACTCAGTGTTGGAAATAAGGTAGGCCCTTGGACCAAATGGCCATGAATTCACTGCAGGCCCGATGATTACCACCCTATCAGCCCATGAAATTCTGATATTAAAGTTAGTTAAGGGATCTAAAATGAGCGTTTATTGCGTTTCGACAGTATTTTTTGTGGGACATGAGAGCACCTCAGACCTATCAAATTGCATTCTGAATACGAAGCATGTCTTTCTGATATCAAATAATTTTCATTTTTGGCTCTTAGCGTAGCTAGGTGAGCCTGAGTCATTGCAGTCAGTGAGGACTGTATTTTTGCTACATATTTTGGCCACTTGCGTTCTTGCTTTTTATGCTAAGGTTTCTTTTGTTTATGATATTTGGCTTTGAAATTACGCTCCAAGGTTTGCTTAGTTATTTAGCAATCGATTGCACTCCTTTAGAAGCGAATTTGGGGTGGGGAAATTACTTATTTTGAAGTGAGAAAAGTCAAAAGTCGTCATGAGAAACAAGTCATTGCTATCGTTTGCTTGGTTCCCTGTATGCGCTAGAGATTATTTTGGTCTGAGTAATTTAAGTTGTGAGATCATGGCGGAATTGACGGATTGCACTATTTTTCTTTGGGAAAGTGACCTTTTATCATGAATTTTTGCGGTGATCTCACATGGACAGAAACGTGATTGGATGATTCCTTTGTCCAGATTGTTTATTGAGTTCTCGGGAGTTTTGTTACCATGGGACAACACTTCAAAATATTTAGAGACCAGCGGCGTAGTAATTTAGTTAAATTAACGCTAAATAACCAGGGTTGCCAAAAAAATTCAGCCCGAATCGCAGGTCAAATAATCGAAAAAGTCGCCCAATTTTTTTCTTTACCCTTTGCATTCTATGGGGCAGGAAATTGTCCCGGGGAAAATCTTCAAAAGTCACCTAATTGGGTTACCAAATCGCGGGTTTGACAACCCTGAAAACAACGTCTCGACAGCGAAGGTCACATCTGGCTATTCATTATCATTGTTTGTCTGGCACCGCTTTCTACAGCGTGGGTTGGGAATTCTGAAAATCTGTAAAAATTACAATTTTGCGGAATAAAGGGTGGGTTTCTAAAAAAAGAAAAAAATAATTATAAAGCGTGTGGGTAACGCTACCAATTGGAAAAAAAAATATAATAAAGTAATTTGATGATCTGTTGAAAAACATTCATATTTTCTTCATAAATCTGGAAAGAAAATGTCAAAATTAATTTGCTGATGTTGATGTTTTCAATTCATACGACGTCACCCGTAGAAGAATCGACGCGCCGTGAGTTTTATGAATGAATATAATTTTCAGTCTCTACATCAGCCGCTTTGGCCCGCTCGCTCACACTAGAAGTGGAGCGATCCGAACCACAGCGGCCGTGTAGAGAGTATAGACTGACGTTTTCATGAATTCAGGATCTCACAGGTATCTCAGCCCTTTACAATTTGCCCATGTGTTTATGATAAACAATCTAAAGTCGTATCTTTTCGATGCAGTTGCAGTGATGCAGTTTTGCCAACATTTAATATGTCGCAAATGTTTCAGATGAATAAGAAAATCACGAGTGTTTGATAGATGAGGATAAATTCTGCATCAATTCGGATTCTGAAATGGATTGATGGCGCAGATAATGATAAAATGGACCCGAAAGTGACTGTATGAAGCGGCGCGCCGATGTTCAGTCTTCGAATTTGATAAAGTAATGCTGTAAACAATCTAAAGTCGTATCTTTTGAAAGATGTTTCAGATGAATAAGAAAATCATGAGTGTTTGATAGATGAGGATAAATTCTGCATCAATTCGATTCTGAAATGGATTGATGGCGCAGATAGTGCTAAAATGGACCCGAAGTGACTGTATGAAACGGCGATAAGCGCCGACGATGTTCAGTCTTCCGAATTTGATAAGTAATGCTGTAAGCTTTGGTCACAAACACTGCATAAGGGTGGGGGATCAATTTTGATAAAAAAGTGTGGGGAAATATAAATGGTGGGGTTTGACCCCTGACAAACGTTCGAAATTTGTAGTTGCTACAACTCAACTGATCATCACTATTTAATTCACTATCTCATGTTTGTTTGTCTGTGTCTGCCTCTTTTCTCAGAGACTATTGTAGTAGTAGCTCGTTCACGTAGTGATTCCGTTGTCCCACTGGCCTACAAAACTTAGATTGCATGGCGATCGGAGTGTTTTCGTCAGAGCACCTCAGACTAGCAATAGTAGCATAGTTATAGTAGGGGAAGCATGTTCCTCAAACTTGGTGGGTGGATGCATCTTTAGTACACCATGTCACAAACAATATTTTCTCAATTCGAATTTTATCCTTTCTGGGTAGGCCTATGACTGATTTTGTTACCGTAAAATTTGTGTCAATTCCCGATATCACATGTTAGTACCGTACACTATAAATGCACCAGATTTTGTAGGCTCCAATTGCTGATTACATAAATGAGAACAACTGGTAACCAGCGGCACTGTGCAGTACCGGTCTGTTATTCAATTGCGTTGTGTGTGGGTTTAATACGTGTATTTTATGTGTAAAATGCGGTGATCCACCCAAAAAACAAAATCATCGTATAGACGGGCGTATAGATCCCTGGTACTAGGTGCATCTTGACCCCAGCATAAGTTTGTATTGGTTAGCGGGTCAAGGTCACCTGAGGTCATCCAGGGGTCATCTGAGGTCAAATTTGCAAAAACTGTTGTAGGGGCATGAAACTGGTTACAGTCAACATTTGGAGTCAAATTTTGGGAGGGTCACCCAGGGGTCATCTGAGGTCAAATTACTAAAAACTTGTATGGGCATGAAACTTGGTGGGTACAGTCAACATTTAAAGTCAAATTTTGGGAAGATACTAAAAATTGTCGTATGGGCATGAAACTAGGTGGGTACAGTCAACCTTTGAGTCAAATTTTGGGAAGGTCATTTTGAGGTCATCCGGGGTCACCTAGGGGTCATCTGAGGTCAAATTACTAAAAACTGTCGTATGGACATGAAACTTGGTGGGTACAGTCAACATTTGGAATCAAAATTTTGGGAAGGTCATTTTGGGGTCACCCAGGGGTCATCTGAGGTCATATTACTAAAAACTGTTGTATGAACATGAAACTGGATACAGTCAACATTTGGAGCCAAATTTTGTGGGGTCGCATGTTCCTCGAACTTGATGGGTGCATCTTGACCCCAGGCAGAACAAGTTTGTATTGGTTAGTGGGTCAAGGACACCTGAGGTCATCCAGGGTCATCTGAGGTAAAATTAGCAAAAACTGTCATATGGGCATGAAACTTGGTGGGTACAGTCAACATTTGGAGTCAAATTTTTGGAAGGTCATTTCAGGATCAACCGGTGTCACCCAGGGGTCATCTGAGGTAAAATTGCTAAAAATGTCGTATGGGCATTGGTGGGTACGCCAACATTTGGAGCCTAATTTTGTGGGGTCGTACAGAACAAGTTTGTATTGGTTAGTGGGTCACGGTCACCAGAGGTCATCCAGGGGTCATCTGAAGTCAAATTAGCAAAACTGTCGTATGGGCATGAAACTTGGTGGGTACACTACAGTCAACATTTAGAACCAAATTTTTGGGAGGGTATTTTGGGGTCATCCAGGGGTCATCTGAGGTCAAATTACTAAAAACTGTTGTATGTGCATGAAACTTGGTGCGTACAGTCAACATTTAGAGTCAAATTTTTGGAAGCTCATTTCGGAGTCAGCCAGGGGTCACCTGAGGTCAAATTACTAAAACTGTCGTATGGGCATGAAACTTGGTGGGTACAGTCAACATTTGAAGTCAAATTTTTGGAAGGTCATTTCGGGGTCATCTGAGGTCACCATTTAGAGCCACATTTTTGGGAGGTCATTTTGGGGTCGTCTGAGGTCAATTTAGATGAATTCTAATAGTTGCCAAGGCTTTCTATAGTTGTTGAAAACTAAAAATACTATAAAAAAAAGGGGATTTTAAAAGTTTGCAGAACAAATTATTCTTGCTGGTTCAGTAGTAATTTGCACAATAATGAATTATTTTCAGATTTTGCAACTAATAGTAATGCGGCAAAAAATACTAATGCGGCGGAGGAAGATTGACCCCCGCATCGAGTTTCAAGGATCGTATTGAATATTTGTGGGGAATTTTTTCAAACTGAAGGTTTAAAAAAATTGGCTGACCTACCCAACCTTTCCATACAGCTACCAACCTGTTGCGCATTCGACTCCAAGAACAATTGCTTTCCCACAAAAAAAGCGTAGAGCCACAGCGCCATTGGTGCTCTTGTTTGAAAATCACAATATAATACAAATTTTATGACAAATTATAAAAATTTGATATTTTTCAAATTTTTGATATATAACAGTCCTTGAAGTAAATTATATCAATCTAATGACATATTCTTAAAGTGTATGTAGCAGGGAGGAAAAGCCGACGGTCAATTGAAAATTCTGACCTTTCATATTGAATTAAGATATGGATTTTTTCCCAAAAAGACCTAATTTTTTTGGTGTTTTGGGAAAAAAATCCATATCTTCAATACTGAAAGGTCAAAATTTTCAATTGATCGTCGGCTTTTCATCCCACCTACATACACTTTAAGTATAAATCATCAGATTTATAAAGTTTACTTCAAGTACTGTTAAATATCAAAATATCAATTTTAATGATTTGCCATAAAATGTGTATTCAATTGCTAATTTCAAAAATCAAAATTATTTGATATCAGAATGACATTCTTCATTATTCAGAATGCAATTCGATATGTCTGATGTGCTCTAATGTCCCACAATAAATACTGTCCAAACGTTCATACCCCAGCCCTTAAAGACAAACATTTTTCCTTTTCCACTTTAATATTAATCCTGTTCAAAGATTAACGCTTCCATATTTTCTGATGCCATTTATTATTTTCTTGAGCTACAAGTCTGACATGTACAGTTTGAAACATGTATGTGTAAAATTATTGTACAAATTTGAGTTCGGGCCCATACAAATTGATGAGGAGTAGCTCTAATCATGCTAATATTCTATGGGTCCTCATTAAGAATTTTAGACCTACGTGTCAAAATGACCCTTGAACATTTCGGCATATTTCCAATAATATTACACACTAATAATAATATGTTTGAATGATATCTGGTGAACCGCTATAGCTATTATCATCTGTAAAACTGAAATAGACTCCCAAATTTGTATTAGAGGAGTAGTTTTGTGATCCTAGCATCCGCTTTTAACATGGCATGTTTCAATAATTAGTCTAGAAAAAAAGTGTATTCCCAAAATTTCAGTTGATTCCGATTTTGCATTATTTAGAATTAAGCTTGATTATGTGGTAATGCTGATTAATCTATAGGCTACTAGCGTAAACGTTCGCCTAATGTACACAAACATTACTTAGCCAGAGATTTTTTGAGAAAAATGGGGGATGAGGCAGTGGATCACAAAATGCCCCTCTAAGGGACGCACATTTGACTTCTGGGGGGGGGGGCTTGAGATTATTTTAAAAAGATTCCCCACTACATGAGCAAAAAAAACACCAACTATCACTAAAAAAACCAACTTTCTCCACTATAATTAAAAAATTGAAAATTTCCACCTGACCCCAATTCTAGCCCCCTGGCAGTCAAATGGTGCATCCAAGTGAAAATATTATACTGTGGCCAACGAAAAATAAGAGCATATTTTGTAACCATAATATGTCACTTCTGATCACTAATTTAAGTTTACCAAAAATAAAATAAGTGGCTAATTGTCCTGAAAGAGGTCATCATAATGAAGAGTGAGTTCCTTCCGAATCAGCTTCCTTCTCCATATCACCGTCACTTGTCGGGTTCTCCCTATTCAACAGGAAACTCAAATGGAAACCAGGGATATTTTTGGAGCCATGGGGATAAATGTGGGATCAAAGTGCGATGACCAAAAAAAACCATGTATGTAGGCAAGCACTCACTAACTACACATATTAGAAATGTTCATGAATGTTTCAGGATGAATAGGACTTGTATGTTGAATGATTTGGATAATCATCAGCTACCCCCTGAGCACTACCTGCCGATCTAACATTGCCTCTGATTGGTCAATTACATGATATCTTCACTTTAATCACCAATCAGAATGGAGCTTTGCAAATAATTCATCGCAATTTTTTTGTGTGGTGAGTTGTTGCAGAATTTGCAAAATGTGGACTGAAGACGCCCCTAAAAATTGTTAACATTTTTGCCCTGAAAAGTGGACCTTTTTGTTGAATTTGTGAAGGGGGGTGGGAGGGGAGGGGGAGACCCTGTTTATGGGTCCGAGTGATTGTGACATTTGCTTATTATCAATCATGCTTATTTCTACTGTTGTGAATTACAATTTTTTTTTGCATTGAAAATGTCTAGATATTATATCGATATATGTGATGCGATCAAGCAAAATCAGTCGGAACTCGGAAATATTGATTTTGAGATATAGCCAAATAACGGAAATATTTCCTTTTGTTTCCTGTTGTTTTGGAAACTGTTTAATTACTCATATCTTTGGAACTGGTTGTTTAAATTCAATGGGATTTTCTGTAAAATGCAGCTTTGTAAATGCTTTTTACTATAAATACAAGAAACTGAAATTGTAATATTTCCTAGTACCGACTGATTTTGCTTGATCGCATCACATATATTGACATGTAAGAATATATAAAGTGTCCCTTAAAATGACTTTAATTTAGTGCTCTAAAAAAAGCGGGCACTAAAGCAGTATACAGACTTTTTATTGTACGTACAATATTGTATGTACAATATGTACGTTATTTAATCTATTGCCATTCTATTTCCAGTAATGTTTAAGTTCTAATGAATGTTTGATGACGTAAATCGATAATATATTTCTGCTAGATATTGTATGTAACATATTATCGATTTTTCGTCATCAAACATTCGTTAGAACTTAAACATTACTGGAAATAGAATGGCAATAGATTAAATAACGCATATATTGTACATACAATATTGTACGCATAATACTGGAGTCTGAAGCGCTTTATAGGTCAAATACGGTATAGCCATTGATTAATCATTTGTAATGATGATGAATGGTGTTGAATCCTTGGAATGGGGAAAACTTCAATAACATTGCAGAGGATATGTTTTGACAGATATTTTTATGAAAGTCCACATGTAAAATTAATGTAAAAATTGAAGAAAACAAACAAACAAACAAATATAATAGGAATACACACAGGAAAATCAATGATTATGTTTAGCTCAGAGCCTCGGCAAGAAGGACAGAGTGATACACTGGAATGCAATGGGATAGGATAGGAATCTACATTGCAATGTCTTTATTGATGGTGGAATAGGGTTTCATACAATCAATTATGGATCGTGACATATATCATATTGCGATGCTTGAAACTGATATTCCTACAGGGTTGCATGTACAATTTCATTTAAAATAAATTTCAAGTAAAATAGCTGCCTGAGCGTTGCTTGAAGAATGACAGTGTGGCTTGCTCCCTTTTTAAGGGGCTGTCATTTTCTGTGGAAGGTCACGGTCGTCGGTCAAAAATGTGTCGCTGACCAGAGTCAATTTTTAATGCCCCTCCCCCCACCCATTATGGCTGTGGGCTGAATTTTTATGATCCCCCTATCTTGGTCAGAACAATTTTATGACCCCTGCCCTGCACAAATATCTGAAACAAACTGTTCCAAGAAGGTCAAGAAAATTTTAATTGTATCTAAAGATGTGCGAAAATTTGGATGGAAAAGGGTAAAGAATGTTCCTGTACCACGCCTGAAAATTTTAATGGTCACAAGCCCCATACTTTGGGTGTAAAAATTATGACCCCCTATTTTTAGTGTAAAAGTTTTATGATGACCCAGAATATTCATGACCCCCCATTAGGAAGAAAATTACAGCCCCCTCTAAAACTGTTGCCAAAACATTATATTTATAAACAAGTTGAAACCAACTGCAGTTTGTATAGCCATACAGGATGAGTCAAAATAAAGTAAACTCATGTTTGTGGTGCTTTTTAGAAGGCATCCCCTGTTTAAGTGAAAAGATCATTAAAAAGAGCAGATTCTGAACTTGCATTTGCAGAAAACGAATGCAAAAATTCTTTTTTTTTTAAATTTAGCCATTCAGAATCTGCTATTTTCACTTATTTTACAGCGGATTCTTTCTAGATTTTGTACAATCTCGGGTGATAAGTGGTGTTGAAAAGTTGGAGATGCAGTGGACCCCTTCATGCCTTGTTGAACTTGTGGATAAATTGTAGGGACACTGACTGACTTCTGTGGGTGTTTGCGGAATCCTTATTTTCTATAAATCAGCAACAGTTAAACCTTTTTTCTGCATGCGGTTACACATCATTTTTGCACAGATCAGATAATCTTTCTTTCCTTGTAACTAAAGTTATTTTTAGAAGCATCAAAGCCCAAGTTTGACATTGCATGATTAGCAATAGAATCATTGGGTGTTACCCAAAAGTACATGGTTCAGTGATGGTGCTAGTCTGTTGATGTCGTCAGCGGATGGATGGATGGATGCCACTCAGATGTATTCTTGGTATTGCTGGCACATGATTGTGGGAGAAGATTGCTTGTTGCCGGAACATCCTGGACATTAATGTCGATCATAGTCATGTTATTAAGAGTTTCACCGGATAACTGATGTGCATTTGTACTTGCCATATAAGCCATCTATATAAAACAAAGTAGTCTCTATTGACTGTTGTTAGGGCCGCTACAGCTGTGGCGGCACCACTGGGGGCATGAGAGGGAAAATGCCCCCATTCACTTGCCCCCCCTGTTGCCCCCCAGTGAAAACCCAAAATTACGAAAATGTCATCTTTTTGCGGTAATTTTGCGCAAAATTTGTTGATTCCCCCCCTGAAATTCGCTTTGCCCCCTCAATGCCCCCTCCGGAAAAAAAATTCCTGGCGCCGCCAATGCGCTACGGACTCCCGAGTTTTCGACATATAACATATGATGGAACATGTCTACGTTATTTAATCTAGTCCCATTCTATTTCCAGTAAAAGTTCTAACGAATGTTTGATGACGTAAAATCAATAATATGTTACGTATAATATCTGGTAGAAATATATTATCGATTACCCTAAGACAGAGAAATTGAAAAACACTCGGACGCAAAATTTGCATGCATGTTGGCAATCAGACACGACAACCATTTATTGACTTTTGTTTAAGACCCGCACCAGTACCTACAACAAATAAACAAACAAACAAACAAACAAATTATCAGCCGTATTATAGCCAAATATATAATAGGAGATTCTCTAATCGAGCGAATTACCCAACCCAAGACTCTAGCGAAACAACGACCAAAGGCGCAGAAAATCTCGTTTTAGCAAAATCAAATGTGATCCAAACTTGCACTCTGGTGGCCGCCACCCGAGGCAAATTCTGAGCGTTTGACCCCGAACCCGTGGATCATTAAATCAAATATCATGGCTAAACCAAATGTGATCCAAACTTGCACTCGGGTGGCCGCCACCCGAGGCTAAATTCTGAGCGTTTGACCCCGAACCCGTGGAACATTCATCAAATATCATGGCTGGAAACTCAACAATAAATTACGGTACTGGTGCATACAGATCCCACGCTCCCAAGTGGAATTCCTGAGACTCTTCAACAGGTGGTCTACCTGAAGTTACAAAGGATC
This sequence comes from Amphiura filiformis, assembly GCF_039555335.1. Classification (NCBI taxonomy): domain Eukaryota; kingdom Metazoa; phylum Echinodermata; class Ophiuroidea; order Amphilepidida; family Amphiuridae; genus Amphiura; species Amphiura filiformis. The sequence goes on along the minus strand of NC_092634.1, from coordinate 50,255,366 downwards.
AAGTCTTAATGTTAGCATTCTATGACATATACATATATCATAATAAATAAATACAGAAAAGATAATTCAAAACCCAGCATTATTTTCTTTTGCTTACTGTGTGAAGTCTTTGACCTTATAAAAGACTACTTTACTGTTTTTGATGACACCTGTGCCTGTATGTAACAATACGATTGTCAATTCCTGTACATATATATAGTTTTGACGACTTACTTTCCCTCTTGAACTATCATTCTAAAAAAGGTTGATACAGAACAATTATATAAATTTTATGTGGCAACATATTGACCACATGATCTAATTAAACAGTGTACATTGTATCTTTGAAGATCTGAGAAAGGGAAATTAATTGCAAGTCACATGTCATTTTAATGATCGGCATCAACTCTTTATTCCTCCCTCCTTATCTACAGGGACCATAATTCTTGATTTTTCTTTTAAACTTACAGACAGTTAAATGCTTTAATTAGCTATACACACTACCATGTAGTAGATAAAATATATCTGTATTTATACAGGTCATTATCTCATTACTGTCACACATAATTATATTTTACTTCCTTCTCACATGTCCACACAGGGCGCGGTGGGTGGGAAGATTTTTGTTGTTGTCGTGTCCAATACAAAACCAACAATGAATAAATCACTACCTAATCACGCCCAAACCCGCTGGCGGCAAATCCCATTGGTTCCCGGTCGAGCCAAACAATACAAATTTATCTGCATGACAATGATTGACATCTGACCCGTAAACAATAACATGGATTGGCCCATTTCTTAGCAAAGGGTAAATTGAGTTTAACTTGTTGCACTGTGTTAAACTTTATTACCCTAAGACAGAGAAATTGAAAAACACTGGACGCAAAATTTGCATGCATGTTGGCAATCAGACACGACAACCATTTATTGACTTTTGTTTAAGACCCGCACCAGTACCTACAACAAATAAACAAACAAACAAACAAACAAATTCTCAGCCGTATTATAGCCAAATATATAATAGGAGATTCTCTAATCGAGCGAATGACCCAACCCAAGACTCTAGCTAAACAACGACCAAAGGCGCAGAAAATCTCGTTTTAGCAAAATCAAATGTGATCCAAACTTGCACTCTGGTGGCCGCCACCCGAGGCAAATTCTGAGCGTTTGACCCCGAACCCGTGGATCATTAAATCAAATATCATGGCTAAACCAAATGTGATCCAAACTTGCACTCGGGTGGCCGCCACCCGAGGCTAAATTCTGAGCGCTTGACCCCGAACCCGTGGAACATTCATCAAATATCATGGCTGGAAACTCAACAATAAATTACGGTACTGGTGCATACAGATCCCACGCTCCCAAGTGGAATTCCTGAGACTCTTCAACAGGTGGTCTACCTGAAGTTACAAAGGATCAAGTCTTAATGTTAGCATTCTATGACATATACATATATCATAATAAATAAATACAGAAAAGATAATTCAAAACCCCACACAAGGGACTTATTTTATAAGGAACTTGGTTAATTCCCCCTCCCCTTAAACTTGTTTGTTCACTTTGCTGCACGGATATCATTACCTAAACCTCCTCTAACGCTCCTGGATGATACACAATGGAATGAGGCACATATTTAAAAGTTGACTAGCGATTTGAGAGCGTCTGTTTGAAAACCAGAAACTACATGATGATATATCTGCCTATGTTGATAATGCTACTGATAACTAAATGGAACCTCAATGAAGGATTTTATTGTTGGCACATTGAAATATAAATCACAGTTTGGCTCTGTGCCACTAATTGCTGATTAGCATAAAACAGCACTATAATTTCTTTGCTGGATATTGACTGTAATCCATATAATTCTCCACAATAACACTACTAATTATGCTGGCTCTATATGCTGCGAGATACATTGTATAGTCACAATAGGATATTGAAAGAAATCAACGCGATAACTAGCCGGGCTGCGCAACCTCACAAAAAACTAGAAAAAATGAGGGCATAGTACTTGGCCCCAGAGTCTAGCTACCCCATGCCAACCTGGAGTTGATTCCTACTTCCCTTTAACACAGACTTAATCAAACAAATACCAGCACGATTGACTAAATGTTATTAATTTCAAATGTGCAACAGAATATATGTGTTGTTGAGATATAAACCGCACCTGACGTGATGTACTACCACTTCTACCCTCGTATAGTCATACTATTACGTAACGCAAAGCACATCAATATAATATCAGAGGGCTCACCACTGTATAAATTGTTTCTTGTACAATTTTACTTACAATGCAATTCAATTTTTAGAAATCCAGATATTAGTGATATTCCAAGTCCCATGAGATTCATTTGTCCAATGGAAAATTCCCATGTTGTCCCCTAAAGTTTTCGTCCAACTCTGCAAAATTGTATAAAATTTTTGTATATGTTGTCCACTACCAATGCGAAGTTGGATGAATTTACGACTCTTTCTTCAAATATATGAAGATGTTGATTTGAGCTTTCTGATGATCAACATCGCAATGGTTAACTTTCTTTCATACTTTTAGTTACCAATTGAAAATCTGTTGATTTCTAAGAATCGGTAATGAAGATGTTGATTTGAGCTTTTTGATGATCAACATCGCAATGGTTAACTTTCTTTCATACTTTTAGTTACCAATTGAAAAATCTTTTCGTCTATCTCGGGCAGAATTCGGGTTATTCTGTTGTGTAGTGAAAATAGACCTTGTGATCCGAGTAGGGCACCCATTGCACTGGCCAGTACACTTAAGCACAACCGCACATACGGAACCCAGTGATTGGGTTGTTTAGTTCCATTTTGCGTCAAAAATATTGGACCAATGTGGCTAACAGCATTCTGCCTGATGTCTTGCTTTATTTTATTCTATTTCAGCACTCTCGATGTTCATGCGACCCTTTGTTCCTGAGTTGCCTTACCAAAGCGCCGGTCATGGCTAAATCATGCACAACCTATCTTCCAAATTTCCACTACTCGACATCGAAGGAATGCTCAAATTAATATTTCCCATGCAAAGTTCAACTGTGGTTGATCAAACGATGCTATTATATACACCAGAGAAGCCCTAAAGTATTAACTTTTTCGTTAGCTGGACTCGAACTTCAGAACTTATTTGGTTCAATAGACTTCTGACAGTACAATATGTGTAAAAGATGCATGTTCTCCTTGTATTGCTCGTATGCGTAAGTTCAGTTTCGCAGATGACACAAAATTTTCAATATGCTTCGGTGTGCCTGTCAAAGTCTACTGTCGCCTCACACAAAGTCTAGTAGTCACTAGCAATTATAAGGGTGTCCAGGTGTACAAGTACATACAGGTCAGGCTTGTTTCTTACCACCAGCATCAAAGTGTCATTGGTATCGCCTGCAATATAAATAAAAGAAAGAAAAAAAGAAATGGGAAACAACCTGCCAGCACATCTATACTAATTACCCTGTGTAACTTGAGATTTTGTTTGTGATCCAACACAAGTAATCAGGAGACAGATGAATATTTAATTTGTATTAATTTCTTTCCCTGACCATTTTTATGAACCATCGTGTTATGTGGATAAGCATGACAAATTATTTGTGCGATCTATTCTCATACAAATTTAACCCTTTCAAAATATGACATTTACTAATTACTAATTCCAGAAACTGAAGCAATCTTTGCCTTAATTACCCTTAATCCACAATAAAAATGCTTTGACACAATATATACTTGTCATTGTATCACAAATGCAAGGGATGAGGGAACACATTTTCCCAATTTTTACATAATCCGGCTTTTACTTACTTGACCTCAGGAATTTTTTATCCCCGTTTTTCATGAAATCCTTCGCTACATTAATTAGCTCTTTGACCCTGCTTAACGATTTTTCCTAATCAGATATCTTTATATTGGTTTCATGACCATCCAATTTATTTTACTTTACTTTTAATTGACCCCCTTGTGGCCAACAGGGAGATTGCCAATGTATTTGCGGCACTCATAACTACTACTCCTTAAATCACTATCCAAATATTTGATGACCTGAGAATTACCACAAGAATATTAAACTACATTTGTATCCAAGATCCTTCTTCACCAAGTTTTATGATCTAAAATCTTCCGTTGAACTTCAAATTACTAATACCATCAAGTTCTATAAAGACTCAAGAGCTCGTCCACATTCCCGTTGAGCCTGTGATCAAAGCCTAACAAAGGATGCGTTCATATCAATTTCTCCCAATACTTAAAAAAGGTATGCAACTATGATCAAAATCCCTCACATAGACCGTAAACACACATGATAAACCCTGGTCTTTCATTATTATTTTTTTTTTTTTTTTCATTTTCAATCCAAATCCAATTTTCAATCCAAATCCAATCCAAAGAAAAGAGCATTGCAATTATTTTTTTTTCTCCATTTTCAATCCACATCCAATTTTCAATCCAAATCCAAATTCAATCCAAAGAAAAGAGCCTTGCAATTATTTATTTATTATTTTTTTTTTTTTTTTTTTTTCCATTCACATCCAATTTTTAAATCCAACTTCACTCCAAATCCAAAGAAAAGAACATTACAATTCCAGTCCAATCAAATTTCCAATCCAAATCCAAAATCCAAGTATTCAATAACCATTCTCGCCTAGGGACATATCGGGGCTATCCTTGTTTATCGATACATTTTGTCTACAACCCGTGACTAAAATTAGACCTACACTATATGACCACTTTATGAATGAAACTAGGTTACCTTATAAATAAGGCATTATGCCACAATCAAACCAAATTCAACCAAACAAACAAAACTAATGCATTACCGACTCTGTCATGTAAATTATATACGCTTTTATGCAGAGTAAGCTTAGACATAATCGTCCATTATGAAGGTAAATATCCAAGGGTAAATATACTCATGATACCCTTCCTTTCAATAAGCCACAAAAACCTGGCCTGCTAATGTTATACTAACAACTATCACCCAAAATATGCTTGCATTAACATAAAAAGGTGAAATCACACCTAGAAATTGTCTAAAATTTTACCACAAACGCCTAATCGCTAAATTCGCCAGGGGGTGACGGGCTGTCTTTACCCCATTTTGACGAACGAGGGAGACGGAAATTGCACACGGATTTTTCCAGATTTTTATGGCTAAAATAAATTGCCTTTGTGAACTATTTTGCTACACGTGGCGTTAAATATTATTATCTGCACATCGTATCTTTTGCTACTTAAAACTATTATCATTATTAGGGATTTCCCAACCCAATCACGTAATCGTTGACCGACATTATCATCGTCTTACATCTTCCCTTTTGTTATTCTATTTTTATTCATTTTGTTATTTACAAGTAGGAACATAAAATTGACCATCTGTAAATTCTCTACTTATGACTTTCCAGCTTTTAATACGTAAATTGTAAGCCAAATGATCCCAACATTTTTGAGTTTTAACTATAAAAGGATCCCTTGAATGATAACCACATTAATTTCAAGAAAACTGACAATATTTCTTGGCACTGCTTGAACTGAATTAGGCACCAAATTAAAATACGACTGTCAACTTTACCCTAAAACATACCCGATGCTAAAAAAAACCTACTTAAATGAACCGACGCAATCAAAAACGATAGTTTAATTTGCTTAAATTTTGTCATGTCGTATTCCTAGTTGCCACACTGATTTGACAATTGCTGTAACTTTGGTAATATTTGTCCAAATTCGCCGGTAAAAACTATGGCTCAAATGTATACGATGACACCGGAAAAATCGCCATTGATTTGCAATGGGAAGTCATTGTTTGCCAATCGGGATATCGATTGATTCGCCCATGTCAAATTCTCAAGGACCCTGACGCCATAATGAGCGCTTTTTATTACGCCTTTGCCTTATTTGGATTATGGCTACATGTGCATTGTAAAACCCTGCCCGTGTTGGCCATAACAATTACACCTCATGAATTATTCATAGAACCACACTTGGTAAACAAACATTAATATTAAATGCGTAAAGCCACAGGAATTGCAAAGTTTTGGAGCACTTTTCGTGTGCAAGAAAACACCATTAAATATTATTTAGATGCATTTAAATACAATTTCGACTCCGCATTATACATAAATTAAATAAATTTATTCTCACCGGATATTTCTCCGCCTAATCAGAAATTACTCAACCACAAATTTCATGAAGTCTTGAAGATGACTGCTTTGCGTGCATGTTGTGCTGTTCAGTAGGATTCGCTCTACCGTAATTTTCCACGACGATTGTATAGAATACTGACTTCGCTAGCTCACAAAACGTGCACAAAATGTTGATATTACTACATGTATAAATATTTTTACATCCAAGTTTTAGCACTGCATGCCAGCGCTTAACTCGCCACCAATTATACATAGCGCAGCATTAAATTCGAACCTGAATCATGATTATATTGTTGTGCAGTAAGCAGAAACAAGGTAGAAAAATCAGCGTGTCCTTGTTATTGATGCAGTAAACGTGCACCTTTTAAGCTTCCCAAAGCTTGATTTTTATCATCAATCAGTCAGTTGTTTATGGCTTATGAAGTTGCTGTTGATTTCTAAGAATCGGTAGCCAAAGATTTTTGTTGTTGTCGTGTCCAATACAAAACCAACAATGAATAAATCACTACCTAATCACGCCTCGAAACTCGCTGGTGGCGGTAAATCCCATTGGTTCCCGGGTCGAGCCAAACAATACAAATTTATCTGCATGACAATGATTGACATCTGACCCGGTAAACAATAACATGGATTGGCCCATTTCTTAGCAAGGGTAAATTGAGTTTAACTTGTTGCACTGTGTTAAACTTTATTTTACGTCATCAAACATTGGTTATATAACTTAAACATTACTGGAAATAGAATAGGACTGGATTAAATAACGTAGATATGTTACATTAAATATTTTACGTCAAATAAAAAGTCTGTAGGGTCACTTGGGACTCCATGAGAACAGGTTGCAATTTTTTCATTACACCACTTCAGTACCACACTATACTTCCGTAATAAACATAAAAATATTAAACAGTCAAAAATTAATGTTAAGATTGTATGCTTGACATGCACTACTCCCTGATTCCAGAAAAATACAGCACTATTTTTGGGATTAAAAACACATTGTCCTGTTTTGCCAAATGAAACATAGCTAAATCTTTATCCCTTAGTTCTAACTGGCAGTAAAAGTCAAAGACTATGGCAAGTTGGAAATAAGGGCCAAAAACATGCGTTTTTAGGGTGCTTTTCGTATGCTGTGACAGTGAAGCCCAAAGACTTAAACATCAAGCCCAAAGATACTGAGACTAATTTCAGTTTAAATTTTCTAATAATCTTTTATAACCAATTATCAAAATCAACTTAAAATATTATATTTATGAGCAAACTCATAGCCTATACATGTACCTCAATTTTGATTGATTAGACTTGTGGCAAGTCTTTAAATTTTGTGACTGCAGTTGTTGTAAACTTGTTAAAAATCATGCAAAATTGCATGTTTTTAGCCCATTTCCCCTCAAACTGCAAAACTATTAGAATTTAACTTTTATTGCCAGTTTGAACTAAACGATTAAGATTTAGATGTGTTTCATTTGGGTAAACAGGGTAATATTTTTTAATCCAAAAGAATTAGTGCTGTGGAATCGGGTGTAGAGCCCTTTTTTTCATGATGAATCCATCACCTATAGTATTGATCGCACTTGTGAATCTCCTACCCTAGGACCCTAGTACTGTGACCAAATCAAGCACTGCTTTTTGCAAAAACATAGAAGTATAATCACACAAATTTCAATACTGGATCATGAGTGTTAAATGAAATTAAAAAAACTTGTTTTTGTACGACATAAAATTAATTTGATCGTGTCGCTTCAAATAAGAAAGCCAGTGGTCAATTTGCGGTGGAAATAGCTGGATATTTTTGTTAAATTGTGCTTGGGGACCGGATTATCCATCTTCTGTTGGCCTGTGATAAGGTTCAGTCGTTATTGAATTGGGTGATGTACATTTGCCCTTAAGACAATGGGTGGATCCAACAGGAAGTCACCGCAATTAAGACTCCTTGCAATTGCATGAAATCATACTCATCAACAGAAAATAGCTCATGGATTTGCTACTTTTTACTTGTAACAGAGTTATTAAATTTTGTATTTTTATACTAAATCAGACACTGCAATTTAAAATTCACAAACTAAGGAACCAAATTACACTTAGGCCCTACACTTAGATTAAAACCTCACGAGGCATGATTTTGTTTTTTAAAATATTTTTCCTGGATGTAAGCCCCTTTCTTGAAAATCGGACCAGTCTCAACACCATGTCAAAACAGTTTCACATGGCTCACATTATTTTAGTGATTATCTCATGACCCTACATTTTGAATGACCCATTTTATGCATTTTTTTAAAATAGTGTTTTGTACTGTCAGTTTGCATTTGCTGGTCCAAAAATGCATATCTCCTCACCCCCACATTTGCCTCAAATGTTCACTGTAAACATGATAAAGGACACTTTTTAAAAGTTTACCAAGAATTAGCAAGGTGCAATTTGTGCAAAATGGTAACTATGATGCTGTCAATAACTGGGTTTAATTGATGACTTAATTAATTGGTTCAATGTGAGTTAGCAGGTCATTCAGCATTTATACCTTTGTAGTAGCGTCAAGTTATATTAACACCTCGTTTAATATTTCCTGATTTGATTTAATAAGCACCCACCCTATTAATCCATCCAAATCTCTTATACTCAAAGGCTGTAATAGTTTGTATTGAAAGCTTAATATGAGCAGCAATGGATAATTTTCATTAATTTCAAACTTGCTAATGTGCTAGCTAATGCAATTTATAGAGTAAACTGGTTTAAAGAAAAAGACTACTACTGTCTGTAATCCATTAATCCTTCAATAATCTTTCTAAATCTTGAGTTTTAATGGATCATGCAGCATAAGCAGCAAATTAGCAAACTCAAAAACTTCCATTACTTAAACACTTGTTAAATACTCTGTAATTAATTTAGAAAAACAAAAAACACAAAATATTGTTTGGTTTTGTTATGTGTGTGTATACCAATATAGCCGAGTGCTATCCTACATTCCAGGCTGGCCACTGTTATTACAAACAAAAGACAAATTGATGTTGCAAAAGCATCTCAATTTGTCCAACAAAGTAGTCTAAAATCTACACAAATAAGGCAACTTAATTGGGATGCCTTTTAATAATAAGGGGGAAATGGAAAATAACAACAAAAATTCACACACAAATTTCTTGAATAATGAGCTTGATAAGTGGGAAATCCAGGAAGCTCCCTGGGAAATGTTAGCATTTGAAGGGAAATTTTCCCAACTCTATATACTTGATACACCCAACAGTTGTGATGTTAGTTTTTAGCCTATTGTGTGTGTGTGTAGCTCGTTCACGTAGCGGTTCCGTTGTCCCTACTGGCCTTACTACACATAGATTGCATGGTGATCGGAGTGTTATCATCAGAGCACCTCGGACTAGTGTGTGTGTTGATCTCTCAACTCTCAACACCCCTCTCACTCATGTGAAACTGGTGGGTTTATCAAGTAAATATGTGACCCATCACATCGAAACACGGCAGTTGTCGTCAAAAATGAAATTGTAGATTTCTTTACCAAACTAAAGGACTGTTTTTAAGCTTTAAAATGGCACCTCTTCTATTAATATCGCATGTAGAATGGCGATTTTATGTGACAAATACATTTCAAATTTCTTATTATTTTCTTTATTTTTCGGGGCACATTTTCTTTATTATCTTTAAATGTGGGTTTCCGACAACTGCCGTGTTTCGATGTGATGGGTCACATATATCAATATGCTGAAATTTATAAACAAAAGAGGAAGTCTTTTTGGCTGCTCACATTTAAAAAATCCAGTTTTGTTGTTTAGTTGTGGCCTTTTTTATTCATTTCCCCCGTTTATTATCTACTAAAATTTTGTCCGATAAAGTCAATTTTTTTCTCACATGTGTAAGATTTCCTTGTTTATTAATAAGTGTTCAATAGAGATGAGGAGGGTTAGTGACTGTATTGTACCATGATTGTACAGACATATAATGCCCATGGCGATATTATGAATATCATAACAAAAAGACTGACTAGTGGCTAGGTCATCGGTCACACGCAAATGAATTTGGTTATTTCCAGATAATTAAGGCGATATAATACCCCAATTTTCATCAGTACCCCTCTTCTTTTTTTTCTTGCAAATTTATTAAGTACATATATATGTTTATCACCTCATGTCCTTAACTTATAAAATATATCTACATATAAAGTGACTTTCAACCATTTTAGTAAGTCATTTTAACCCTATATATTTTTTGTTTACTGTAACCTAGTAACTCAGATCTGTGTTTCATAACAAACCATAATTTATTCTTTTCAAAATGTTCAAGTAGGGTACATGAATAGAATACATTAAATCCTTTGTTATACTCTCTATAGAAAATCTATAGTGGTGCATGCAAAATACCTACCATGATATAACACTGAATAAATTAAATAAACACTTATACAATGGATGCATAGTCATTAGTTGTTAGGAGAAGAAAAGGCTATTAGGTCACCGTATGTCAGGTTATAGGTCAATTGGTTCAGGTCAAATTTAAGCATCAATTTTGAATACACATGTGAGAGTCTGTGATATCTTATGAGGCATAATTTTGATATTCTGTCTTTAACTGGATATATATCGAGAAGTGCATGGTGGATATACTAATATACCTTGGGATGAAAATGGTGAGTACAATTTAGAATGCCTAGTTGAGACGGATTTCACAAATAAATATAAAATAGTTACCAAAATCACAAAAGGTAAGCTTACGGAAAACTACCCAATATGGTTGTATAGGTGACAAGAAATACAATTTTTTTCATCATTGCTGTAGTATGGTTGTTGTAACCTGTTACCTATGGCTTAATTAAGTTTCAGTGCAATAATGTCGCAAGTTAAAAATACAAAATATAGCTCAACATTGAAAATAGAAGCATTTTAACCAGTTCCTTTTTTGATAGTTGTGGAGCACCAAGTTCATGAAGTCATAAAAGAAATCAGGAACCACTTATTCCCATTTTACATATCAACTTTATTTCCCTTATGTGTTAGCAACACATATCCAAAATTTTAACGAAATCCGTTGATAGTAAGCTTTCCAAAATGAAGTGAATTTAAATCATCAGTGATGTACCTCCTTTTGGCTTCTATCTGTAAAAGCATGTAAGCTACGTTGATACCGATACCACCAATAAAACGAGAAGATTTGCCCTTCATTTTGCATACCACTTTGTCCAATTTTTTTTGTAATTTCTTCACAAAATGCAAAAAATGCAAAAAAAAATCAATGGGTGTAGTACCCCCTTAATAAGATAGCGAGGTGCATAATACTTAATTTCTAGCTATTTCTAGAAATCATGGAGTGGAATAAACTGAAGAAGGGGAGCAAATTTGGCTAAAGTGTGATTTGAACCAGCGACATCTGGTTTGCGAGACAAGTGCTCCCATCAGCCAGTGCTCTAACATCTGATCTATCAAGCTCTATGGTGGATGGCGATCCCAGTTACCAATATCTTTGCTCCGGCTCTGCATGGTCAGAGCCTGAGGAAACCGTGCTGTGGTATGGCTAGGGATCACAGTTACATGGAATAAACTTTGTGGCATTTTTGTAGGGTAGAAGGCTTTCGTCAAATGAGTATTTGTTGAACATATTAAATACATTTCTTATAATAATCTGTGATCCACAAACTATAGGCCTATCCTTTGTCGTCATTGTGGCCTCTAAACAATTGGTCCCACAAGTATTTTCAAGTAAACATCAAGTAACTAACCCCCCTTAAATAAAGGCCATTATTCAAAAACAGGCTATTGTATTACAAATCTGTAAAATGCGTTGGAAGCAGAATTCATTTCTGCGCATTTTGACACCTCATTTGATACGATAACACAGAAAACAATAAAACACCGGTCAATTTAATGTAGTGAGGTCCAGATTTGAAAGTTGCACTTACAACAATACAAAAACACTCAGATTACCATTACACAGATTTCCTTCCATACTGAATACAAATCAATAAAATTTACTGCAACTTTCAAATCTTGGGTTACATGATTTAAATGTACGCTGTGACATCAATATTAAGTCAATTGCTACAAATGACATGTCAAAATGTGCAGAAATAAATTCTGCTTCCAACGCATTTTACAGATTTGTGATACAATCGCCCGTTTTTGAATAATGACCATTATTTTTAAGGGGGTTAGTTACTTTTTGCACACAAAGAAGGGGAAACCCCTCCCTGTCAACTCCGAGCTTCTGGTTGCTTGGTTTTCTTTGTTTAGCAATTACACCTCTCCTATATACATGTAGGAGGGGGAAAGTAGGCAAATTGATTAATCTTTATCCAAAGATCCTAGGATCTTTGCTTTATGACTCGTAATTGGGGGGAGCGAGTAGTTTGAACTAGCAAGTGTTCCAAGAGTGTGTAGTTTCTCTCCCTATGGGTAATATAGGTACATGGTCTGTAGCACAGACTACAAGACTACAGAACCATACATGTACACATAGTTCCTACTTCTTGAGTCTTCAGACTGATAATAATGAATGAATCTGAGAAGCAAAATGTATTAATTATGTACCTTTTAAATGTGACACATGCCAATGTTAATCTGTTATAAATCTGCAGTCATCTACTGGATTCCATACAGTAGTAATAGCTGTATGTGTCAAAAATGTTTGATGCGATGAATGTTTGATGCAAAATTGTCAAGAATATCATGAATATAAAAGTATTATATCGTGACGTCAGTACAACCTTTTGTATTCTGATGACGAAATGTGTCTCTTTGTAAAGCTTACTTAATTTTCAACTTGGCCAAAATCTAATTTTTAGTCATATATTTCCATTTTTCCCATGCCACAAATTATCAAAGAAAAACCTCATCATAATTGGAATTATGTGGATACATCTTATATGATGCTTGAAAACAGTAAAACCAAAAAGAAATTGAATTTTTCTTATTTTGAGATCTCAAATTTCAAAATCAATTTCCGAACATCCACTCCATCTGATGTTGATTGACAGTATGTAATTATGCACCAGTTCCAATACCATTTCAAAATGAGTTTGAAATTCATGTAATAAAATGTTATCAGAATTCACATGCATGTTAATTATACCGTCCCATTCATTGGTAGTGCCAGGGTGGATGTTCAGGGAGGGGGCAACAAGGTATATAAGGGTATTGAGGAAGTTTTCAAATGGATACCTACACTAGGATCCACAACATGCTCATCTATCAAGGCACAGTTCTTTAACCCCAATACATTTGCACATTCATTGAATGACCTTTGAAAATTTGGGTACAAAAACTCATTCTCTGAAACTTAAGGTCAAATTTTGCACTATGATTGCTTAATTGAGGTTATTGAACTATGCCATTGGGATGAGGCCATTGTGGTCCATAGTGTTAGTATGCTTCCTGTCATTTGAGGTATCTACTTATTTGAGGTGTGGTTAGTGAGTACCTAGAAAATTGAAAGTGCATCTGCTAACAAGATAAAAATGTGTTTTCAACAACATTAGGAAGGCTGCGGTTACCATTTAAAGCCAAAATGAAAGGTCCATAATCAGTTAATGATGATACTATTTGTTTACCTTGCATTTTTACAATCACTAATAAGTGACTATCTTGTTTAGGCAATGAAAAAAACCTTGTTCTTTGGGCTTGACCATTAATGACCAACCCAGATTTTGTGTTTTGAGGATTTTAAACAATTTTTTGGTGGATTTTGGGGTTATTTAACTCCTTCCACCGAGTGTACTTGGCATGTTTTTCTATCGCCATATATTAAAGGCATAATTGCAGCCAGGTTAAGCATATTAAGCGGAAAAGATAATAAAAAGATGAAAAAAAACCATGAAAAGTGATGTTTCTGGACTTCGAAAATAATTTTGTTTGGTTACATTGGAAAATGTCATGACTCAACATTAAAAACTGAAAAAGTTGCTCAGAACCTGACCTGATTCTTTCCCACCTTTTTTTAACCAAGTCAAAAACTTGCTCTTTGTTCAAATAACTGAAGTATGTAGAAGACAAACTAGTCTGAGAACATGGCATCATCATCTAAAATGTTGCAAGTGAATACACGGTGATGGTGTTAACAATATTTATTGGCAATGCAGTAATTTATGTTTTGGGAGGGGGAAATAAGATATTGAGCTTCTAGGAAACTGTAAGCGCCTGTTAATTGAGGGCATATATCCTGACATTTGAAATGTGTACGGAGTAGATGAGGCTCTCTTCACAACAAAATAGATTGCTCACTTCTCATTCAAATACTAGTATATAAGAACATGTTTATGAATTTGTGTTCAAATTAGGTCTTGAGAGCAACAAATTAAAGGCAGGAGTTGGTGGTGCCACACACTCTTAAAAATGGTTCTGAGTAAACCAAAAATGGTTCTTGAGCTGTCCTGTATGTGGAACCTTAAATGGTTCTACAAAGAAGAGAAAGAACCATTTCAGACCTGAAAAGAGTTCTGGAAAGGTCAAAAAGAACCATTTTAGACCTGAAAAGGGTTCTGGAAAGGTCAGACAGAACCATTTCAGACCTGAAAAGAGTTCTGGAAAGGTCAAAAAGAAGCATTTTAGACCTGAAAAGGGTTCTGGAAAGGCAAGTAAAAACATTTTGGTTCTTTAAATTTTCAAGAACCCTTTTCTCTTGAGGGTTCTACATACAAGACAACCAAGAACCCTTTTTGCTAAGAGTGCAGGGGGAAAATGTCACAGGGAATGCCTTCCCAGTCAGAACTCTTGGTCCCTCCCCAGTTACCCCAGTAAAAACTCATACTGAATTTAGAAAATGTCCACTTTATGCAGCAATTTTGCTCAAAATTGGTTGAATAGTGTCAGTCGCAGAGGGCAACACAACATTTTTTTTACCTAATGCATCAAGTGAGCAGGTTTTCTTTCCTACCTTTTGTTATTTACACTGAGAAATACAACCATTTATGAAATTTACAGGAAAAAAAGTTGCAATTTCTACATGAAATTGCTATGAAAATACAAAAGTGTATGTTTTGTATGATATTGTGATGCAGTAATTGTGTGTTATGTAAAGGGAAATGCATAGGTATTAAACATTACAAACTGAGACTTAAACCATGAAATCAACTGGGAGTAATTATTCATGTTTCTAAATATAACTAGACCTAAATGTTATACATCACTATAGTTATACATATACGTACTATACTACTGCAAAGAATACTGGTCATAATACATGAATAGTAAAATGGCAAATTGTTTTAATTTTGGTATTTTTCAGTAGCTTCTATTGGGAAAAAAACTGGAAATATCTATATTTTTGCAGCTCAGTGATATTTTATTTTGATCTCAGTGATATAAAATCTTAGAACACAGTTAATTTCTGGTCATTGCAGAAATGTGATATCACAGGACTATTGACAAAACTTGATAAAATTGTGTTAAAGATATAGACTTGCAAGTAAGTATATTCCATCTAGGATATTAAAGTAATTTTTACTGGTATGGTCAAATTTTCATTAAGAATGTACCGTATTTCGTCAAATAACACCCCCGGGGGCGTTACATTTTCCCAAGGGGGGGGGCATTTATTCAAGGTCAATTTTAGAACAATAATTCCCGTTAAAATCATTAGGTAAACTTACAACACTCGCGCTAAAATGATGAACTATGAACTAGAAACACTGACTTCTGGTTCACTTCCGGGTTTCCAATCCAGATTATCACCAATTATTGACGCTATTATCGACCATGTGGGCAACTTGGTAAGCTTACTACACAAGATAGCATGGAAATATCGGCATTTTTGAAACATTTTGGTTGAAATAAGAGGTGGGGGCGTTTATTTGAGGGGGGCGACTATTTGACGAAATACGGTATTATTTTATGCTACATTTCATTTTAAACTCACAACATATTGCTAAATACTTCGCTAATTGACATGATCTGATCCTATCAAAGTTTGATACAAATGTTAGTTATTACCATCATTATCATTCCCGGCAGGCAAGCTTACTATAATTCTAATTATGATTGTTGAAATTTCCACAAAGTTATGAACTTTATAATTTCCATTTTCTTATGTTTTTCTTTGTTTTTTCCTTCTTATTTTTTACCTGTATCTCAATTTCATTATTTGGCAATTTCGGTCTGATTTCCAGGATCTGTGGTTTGTGTCACCACATATCATACTTCTGTCATAGGCCTTAAAAAACAAGGCCCCAAATGCTTCTGTGAAGTGTTTTTTGTGGCATATATTTATTATATTATATGAACACTGTGAGGGTAGATAAATCTCATATCCATTCTTTCCTTAAAAATAAGATATCGTTGAACAAACGTTGAGAAAAAGCTTCTTCCTCATACCTTTTTCAGATTACAAGATTTCTTATTGGAAAATAAATCACCAAACATAATGAAAGTAAGCCTCTGTTAGTAAACAATTAAATCCGGAGTCTTCAACATTTCTGTTGCTCATGTACACAGAAAACCGCTTGTACAGTTGTCAATCATAATAAACCACAGCATTACACATTGACAGTCAACTCCCATAAGGAAGGAACCATTTCATAAAGATTTTGTGTTTTCTTATAAAATAGAGGGACATTTATGTACTGCTACCAATTTCCAATGTTGTTGTTAATAATAAACGATGTCTTAATTTTGGAAAGTGATTTGACAAAGGGTGGGGTTCACTGTCATTGAGAAAGGAAACATCAGATTTAACCACTGAAAGCAGCGCTTGTGTTGGTGCCATGTTTTTATTAGGCTCTTCAGTAAGTATTCTTTGTTAAACCGATAACATGGGGAACCAGCAAGAATGATTACAAGAGGTTGTAAAGATATCTTCCCATCATGCAGTGCAGGAACATTAACATCCTTTTACACCTTCAACTTATAACTTTACTTCAATATCACATCAAAATAACATGTAATCTTAACAACATGAACTTGAATTGGCAGATGTTAGAGAGTCAATCAGGCCTGCTGCATTTCTATTAAAGGTGTTATTTACTGTTAAGGATGTGCATTGAGAATCAAAGTGCTTCACAATGGGTCTTATCTTCCCGCTTACCATCCCAAAGACCAGTCAGATATTCTTGATTCAACAAATTTTAGACAGAATTCTGCTGCATCAATATTCCAAGAGGTGATGGGAGTGGGCCAAAGATATCAGATTATTCTGATGGACCATATCTTTGAAAGGTTTATATTTTGGGGTACACCCCGTCAGTCCGAATTTTTAGGGATAGGGTTCCTCACTCTTACCCTAAACCTAACCCTAACCCTCAAAATTCGAACTGACGGTGGTTCAGACTGACGGTGTTTCGGACTGACGGGGAGACCCCATATTTTGGACCACATCATGCTTATTTGTTATGGATATCTATTTCTTGAATTTAGTCAATAAATTGGTTATTTTTTACACAAATGATTATCACTCCAGGTAAAAAAAATAAGTCATTTAAAGGAAAGCTTATAATTTACTGTGTGTGTGATGAAAGTCAAACAGAATATTTTCTGTGCAAATCAAAGTATAGTAATTTATTCAACTGAATTTAAATTGCTTGATATTGCTGCTCTACCTGCAATATTTATGTACATGAATGTATGCTGCAAACTTGTTGTGATGATGCATACTGTGATTCATGGGATGGCAATAATTGGCCTATTCTACAGTGATGCCATATTGATCAGTAATATCCTTGAGGTATTTCCTGATGTTGATTTGGAGGAGGAAATCAGAGCGTATTTAGACTTTGATCTTGCTGGTGCCACTTTTGAGTAAGCATAAGGCTGTTGATTGTAGCCGGGATACTGATAGTCAAGCTCCAATATCCATAGCACTAATTGGATACAATTAGTTTGTGTAGCTACCTTAAGTCAGACATTTGACGAAGACAGACTTGTGAGATTCTGGCAGCATTTTGATATAATATATGTCCTTTGCTTGTATTTTTTTGTTGTTATTTGAAGCTGGATTTGTAAAAAGCGCTTTTGTTTGATTACAATTACTTTTCTGTTGAAAGCATGAAACAAAAACTTCTTTGGAAGAAACATTATTATTATATCATACCATGCCTCCCCCCACTTGCTTGTAAACACACACGTATTTGAAATTTTACCAGTTGTGTGCATTGCTTTGCCAAGAGTAAAGGGGACTGTCATTTTCTCTGGAAGGGGGAGTCATGAATTTGTCAGTGACCAGTCAATTTTATCCCCACCCCCTATTTTTGGTGTAAAATGTAAAAAATTATGACCCCTGTAATTTTGGTGTACAAATTTTATGACCCCGGTATATTCAAGACCCTCATTCCCCCAAAAAATGACAGCCCCTAAGTTGTGAGGTTTTATATTTGCAAAACAGATGCAAAATATGTCACTATGTTAACCCTAAAAGTCAGAAAATTAAAAGAACTAAGGAAGCACCCAAAGCCTATAAGTAATGCATCATACAAGGAACTAATTTTGGCAAATTGATTAAGAGGAGATGACTGTGAATTGATTTTTATTGGCTCTGAGCGAAGCTAAAGGGCCTAACTGATCGCAACAATTAAAGAGCCAATTCGGGCGTTGGTTTTTATGCTAAGGATGTTTGTCTGTTTGATATTTGGTCTTGAAATTTGTTTCTAAATTTTGCTTATTTATTATTTAATCGATTGCACTCCAGGTAGATTTCAAATACTGTCTGTCGATAAAATATGATTTTTGGTAAAAAAGCCACGATGAACGAGTTGTTTTGTGGTACCCTGTGTGTGCTAGAGATTATTTTGGTCTGTATAATTTAAGTTGCGTAAAAGTGACGGAAACCAACGGAGGGTAATTTCTTAAGATTCAGTTCAGATTCAGAAGTTATTTACTATTTCATAACTTTTCTTGACTATTTCTTTACAATTTAAATAAAGAAATAGTTGAGGAATGTTAAAAAATGGTCAAGAACATGTCTGAATCTTGAATAAATCGAACTAATGAATCGGGTAAATGAATTTCCTAGTGGACTATTTTTCCTTGCAAGTGCACATATTTTTGTGACCTCAATTTTTGTGCAAAACACGGACCGAAAGTCATGAAAAATTTTCGTATTTCATCACACTCATTGTAGTTTTGTTAGAATATAGTTTTAAAAAGTCAATTTAATCGTATTGTGGACATGATTGATTCTGAGGGAAAATTTTATTTTCAATGAGATTTTACTTTACCCCACTTCGCAATATTGAACAATTTCCGTATTTTTCCATAGCAAAAACAGTCTAAATAAATGATGTTCCACTTTGCACAACAATTTTATACTTCAGAATATCAAAGATTGATATGTTTTCTCTTGAAAAACAACATGGTTTTTAGACCAGGACTTCTTAAGAAATTCAAGACCAAGGTTTATTTGATCGATGTTACGTCGATGTTCCCGATCTCGCCATGATTTTGGCTTGTTTTATGTTTACAATCAGGAGGTCATGACCTATGGCGTATTGATCGATTCTGATCTGTTCTGATTGGATGGTCTCAAGGTCGTCACAGTTATGAATGAATAATTCACAAGGTCATTAATTTAGGGGGGTGGCAGTAATAGAAAAGGTCAAAATAATGTTGGATAATGAACATAATAATGTACATAATAATAATTGAATTCAAATGTGACTGAAATTAGTGGTTTCAGAAATCATTGATTGCAAGTTGCAAAGTTTCATTTTTTACTATAGGCTGTGCAATATTAATCATGAGCTAAATTTTGAGAGAAACCAAAAGGAATGGCAAGCAATCAATGACAGCAGGGGTGGGGAAATCACTTTTTTTTTTTTTTAGTATTCCCTGATCAGAAAAAAGTTACAAAGATCAATTATTTGAACCGATGGCTGCTTTCGGAAACTAATAACAACTAGTAGGCCTATGGGCATGAAATTTGGTAGGTACAGTCAACATTTATAGCCACATTTTCGGAAGGTCATTTCGGGGTCACCAGAGGTCATCTGAGGTCAAATTAGTAAAAACTACTGGATGGGCGTGAAACTTGGTGGATACAGTCGACATTGGAGTCAAATTTTTGGAAGGTCATTTCGGGGTCATCTGAGGTCAAATTAGTAAAAACTGTCATATGGGCATGAAACTTGGTAGGTTCAGTCAGCGCAAAAATATGGTAATTAAGTACCTAATTTGCATAATTTATGCGTAATAAGCAAAATACCTTGTGAACAGATTATCTGGAGATCCGTATGGGGTACAGTGACGTAACTTGGTGGTGGGGAGTAGCGTGGCCAGATGTTCTCGACCTGATTAGATTATCAGCGCAAAATATGCTAATTAAGTACCTAATTTGCATAATTTATGTGTATTTGATGCGTATCAAGCAAAAAACCCTTTCGACCAGCTTATCTGGAGATCCGTATAAGGTACAGTGACGTAACTTGGTGGGGAGTAAGCGTGGCCAGATGTTCTCGACTTCATTAGATTTTCAGCGCAAAATATGCTAATTAAGTACCTAATTTGCATAATTTTAAATGCGATTTGATGCATATCAAGCAAAAACCCTTGTGAACACCTTATCTGGAGATCCGTATGGGGTACAGTGACGTATTAAACTTGGTGAGGAGTAGCGGGGCCAGAGGTTCTCGACCTGATTAGATTTTGAGCGTAAAATATGGTAATTAAGTACCTAATTTGCATAATATATGCGTAATAAGCAAAATACCTTGTGAACAGATTATCTGGAGATCCGTATGGGGTACAGTGACGTAACTTGGTGGGGAGTTGTGTGGCCAGAGGTTCTCGACCTGATTAGATTTTCAGCGCAACATATTTTATCCAATTTCGTGAGGTCAAAGGTCACATAAAAGGTCAAAGGTCAACTGAGGTCACCAAATCTTTTAATAATTAATTTTTAATTGTGCGTCACATATCCAAATAACAGCTTGATCGGTCATGTAATCAAGGAAATATGACGACTTTAAGATAGTCGCTTTCCTGTAAAGTATAGCAAAGTAGCACTTTCAATGAGTGATAACTTGTAAAGGAAGCATCTTTCTGTTTTGATTTATTACTTTGATGAAATAGTTCTTTGTTATTGCCAAATTTGATTGCAAATTTGTAATGTGGGCCCCTGAACCCCGGCCATTTTAAAGCCAAATTTTTGGAAGGTCATTTTGGGGTCACCAGGGGTCATCTGAGGTCAAATTAGTAAAAACTGTTGTATGGGCATGAAACTTGGTGGGTACAGTCAACATTTAAAGCCAAATTTTTGGAAGGTCATTTCGGGGTCACCAGGGGTCATCTGAGGTCAAATTAGTAAAAACTGTTGTATATGCATGAAACTTGGTGGGTACAGTCAACATTTAAAACCAAATATTTGGAAGGTCATTTCGAGTCACCAGGGGTCATCTGAGGTCAAATTAGTAAAACTGTCGTATGGGCATGAAACTTGGTGGGTACAGTCAACATTTAAAGCCAAATTTTTGGAAGGTCATTTTGAGGCCACCAGAGGTCATCTGAGGTCAAATTAGTAAAAACTGTCATATGGGCATGAAACTTAGCACGGGGTACAGTCAACATTTAGAGCCAAATTTTTAGAAGGTCATTTCAGGGCCACCAGGGGTCATCTGAGGTCATATTAGTAAAAACTGTTGCATGGGCATGAAACTTGATGGGTACAGTTACCATCAGCCAGATAATCGTGCCCAGCCGATAACCGCCAAATTCATTTACCTCTCTACCAAAAGTTATCACAAAAGCAGGGGGTCACAAAAGCAGGCGAGACTCGTGGTTCGAGAACCGCCTTGTTACCCTCTGAAATGGCCTTTCCTGTGGTGCTAAATGTGCAAAAACCATCTGGACCCCACCGGGACCCTTAAGGGACCCCCGGCCGTGCTTGGGCAAGAGTTCTGCTCGCTATGCTTAGCAAGTTCAGGATTTTTTCGGTCAGCTTGTGACATCTCTGACTGTTGTATTTAGTCTGAAACTTGGTGGGTAGTCACCAATTAGAGCCAAATTCTTATTCAGACTAACACTATTCTTGACATAGGCCTATTTTGATACATTTTGATTAGTTTAGACCCATTTGGACCCTTTTCCATCCAATTCCACCCGTTTTGATCCATGTGGCTAAATAGTAATTCCCAAAATTGATTGATGTATCATTGTATGCTCTGCAAATGAGATAGCTACCAACCGACCAGATGTACCCATTGAATGTAATATGTCACATATACTCAAATGATTTCACCTGTTGCACATTCAACTTTCACTGTCACCATAAAGCACAGAGCCACAGCGCCATTGGTGCTCTTGTTTTATGGGTAGTTAATTTGGAGAAGAACTTAGATGAGCTGATGTAGCTTCATGACTGATTCTAGGCAAGAACCACCTGTTTGACATGTTTAAACAGCAAATATTAGAGCCAGGAAACTTGGGTTCTTATTAGAGAGTAAAGTCTCACTTAAAATAGATGCATACAACAACAGTGATTAACTTCTCTAGATTTTGAAGTGAAATTCACATCTCTGACAACAGTGCTTTGGTTAACTGCAATGAATTCACTTGAAAAATATGGGAAGAGAAATGAAGACAGGGCCGATTTTGAAGATCTGTAAAATCTTGCAATGAAGGTTCAGAGTTTTGGGGCACTTTCATATAAATCTTGTGTACCCGAATGGATGTATTTAAAGTGGGACAAGGGGATGGGACAAGCAAGTTTTGGCATTGCGAAAGGACAAGGCAAGTGATTTTTGCTGGGCAAAAAGTGAAGGGGTAACATTTTTAGCAAAATCATTTCGGGACTGATTTGCAATGTACACACTAAAAAGTATAGATGAAGAGTGGAAAAAATGCAAATTTAGTGATTTTTTTTGCTTTCATCACATGTATAGAATATGTAAATATCCAAACTAGATAAAACAGGGGAGCACATTTTGACACATTTTGTGAGAGAAGAAAGGATATTGACTTGGAAAAAAGAAAGTCTGAAATTAATTGGCAACTTCTGTAGATTAAATTCAGACTTCCGCTTCCCCATGGTTCATTTAGAATTGGGTAAATGAATCATGAAAGTACTCCGCCCTTCGGAGGGGACGTTAAGCCGTCGGTCCCGTGTGCAGAGAGCCATACCTGTACATGTATTTCGCAGCCAGTTTTGAAAAGAGTATGTTGTTAACCCCTGACTGTTCCCAATCCGTCCCGGTGTTCAAATGGACCCCAATGGAAATAAGCTTCAATAGAGGCTTTCTTGGGTTAACCAGGGTTGTCAAAATCAGAACAAATAAAAAAAAAATTTACAATCTATGAGGTGCTAGGAAATATCTGGGAGGCAATTTTACCAACAGGGGTTTGCTAATTAATAATCTTGCAATAATTCTGACTGTTCCCAATCCGTCCCGGTGTTCAAATGGACCCCAATGGAAATAAGCTTCAATAGAGGCTTTCTTGGGTTAACCAGGGTTGTCAAAATCAGAACAAATAAAAAAAAAAATTTACAATCTATGAGGTGCTAGGAAATATCTGGGAGGCAATTTTACCAACAGGGGTTTGCTAATTAATAATCTTGCAATAATTATGAGCAAAATATCCAATCATTTCCAATTACAAAATATCAACAACAGCAACAGACCTATTTGTCACTTGTTGACCCGATTCCTACAACTCAATACACTTCCCAAATTAGGATACATATCTGGTGCAAGGAAATTACTATCATTTGAGGAAATATTGATGACTGAAAACAGGCAGCGTAGGAAAAAATAATTTGTTTCTTGTGAGACACTGGACCTATATCACAGTATGTGCTAGACGACTAGCAGTTAATAGGTGTAGGGCAGCGTAGATCCTGTGTCACTAACCGTAAGGGTACGAGGAATACAGGCCTATTGGTTTTGCCCCGATATACTCAACTTGATGCAGGTGACCATGGCAGTATCCATTAGAGTTTCACCAAGAATGACTGATTCTTGCAAAAAGTATATATATTTTAGGGAATCAAAGTTTATTTTCATACCATAGATAATTCACAACAATCAAATAATCTGTGTAAAATTTCTAAGTTACAACAGACATATAGGCATGTTTTTGGCAGGGTTTGCAGAATGTCCAAAATGTAGATCTTTTCCCTCAAAAAATTACTTACATGAAAAAATGGACTTCACTCTCCTTAAACTTCACTTTTTTCTGAGGGGAGGATGCGGCACCCCATCGCATATATATGGGCCGGGTTTGCAAGAATCAAGATAAATTGCACACTGTTAATAGTTATACTTGAAGGAGATATCTTGCAAATTAGGTAAGTTTCTTTAACATTTTTGTACAGCCGTGTATGCATCGTGACAGATTCAAATGTGAGAACACATCCAGCCCTGATAACACAATGGCAAAGATGAGAGGATGATGATTTGAGAGAACTGAATCAGGTGTCATGGTTATGAAGCAGTGGCAGTACCAACTGGGGCATTTGCCCGGGGGGCCACTCATATATGAAACTTGTAAGCATCCGCGTGAAAGAAAACACGGATTTAGGGTGGTTTTAAAAAGCAAAACGAGGATCCGCGCGGATCCGCGATTAGGGTCTCAAAACGCTCATTTTACTAAAAGAAGGGGTGTTTTTTTAAGGACGATCCTCGCTTAGGATAGTTTTTAAAATTACCCAATTTTTAACGGACATTACAGTCTGCCGCCTGGACAACCAATTCTTTAGAAATGCTTAGTCGCGCTAAAAGTCGATCGATACATGTAAAAATCAGCACAATTCAGAGATACACCTTTTTGCTATGAAATTAATTTTCTCGGTCAAATATAAAGCAATATTTTTTTTTTCTTCAGTAATGTCAGTTAAAAACTTGGTGCTTGAATATACATTTTTTTTAAAATCCTGGTGTTAAAATTAAGCATCAAATTGTGTCTTTTAGTGTGATATTTTTGATTTTTATAGGCCTTGAATTAGCCTCACGAGCTTTTTACGGAATTCATGTTTTAGCGTCTCAAACTAACATAGTTTGCTAAAGAAAGATATTTCCCACCTCTGTAAAGCACATCGTGTGGGTCTATATGTTATAGTTTTGTCAGAATTTCCGTTTTTGTTTTACCCTTTTTCCATTTTTTTTCCGAAAATGTCAAACTAAGTAAAAGTAGGCAATGGTGAGTACTTTTATCTCGAGAGCAACCAGCTGAAATAGTCGATATTTCCTTTGTTGTTATCCAGGTCAATTTTTCATTGAAAGCAAATTGCCCGACCAGCGATTAAATCCCCAATTGGGTGTTCTGGTTAAACATGATCAGTAGGAGCGCTATATAGGTCTGGGAATTTCTTTGCTATATTGAAGTTCTGGCAACACTATAGCCATGCCGGTATTCCTATTAAACCCAGGGATATCGATCCAAAATGCTAGTACTAGCCTTTAGATTTCACGTGTTGATTTAGAAATTTTTCAGCCGACAGTGAAAGATGGTGAAATCAAAACGGAAATTCTGACAAAACTATGATATATAGCTCACGGTGATGTGCTTTAGAAAGTTGGGGAAAATCCTTCATTAGCGAACTATATTACTTTGAAAAGCTAAAAGGTTGATCCAAGAAAAAGCTCATGGGCGAGCTGAAGCCTATAAAAATCGAATATCTTACACTAAATGACTGAATTTCAGGCCTAAGTTTAACACCAGGATTAAAAAAAAATCAGTATCAAGCATTATAGTTTTTCCAGCCATTTACTGAAAAAATGAAAATTATTGCTTTTCATTTGGCTGAGAAAAAAAATTTTACACTGAAAAGGTGTAACTCAAAATTTTGCTCATTTCAACACCAATTTCGATCGTTTGTATTGCCTCATTAAATGACTGAGTGAGCCTTGCAGAACAAAAGAATCGGTTGTGCAGGTAGCTGACTGATTAGTGGTGACATATTTATCAAGTTATGCAGCACAAAAGAGTGATTTCTGAGCAATTTTACTGATCAGATTTTTTTTTAAATCGGAGCCGACTTCAACAGCCCCAATTTTAAGATTACTGATATCATCATTGTCACTGAATTGTCGACACTCTATGACATACCCAAATGCCTATCCTTGTTTAGGGGTAAATTTCAAACCAATTCCTTGCTTAGGGTGTTTTTTATGGGTAAAATCCTTGTTTAGGGTTAGTTTGATAAATTTTCGACATCCTAGCTTAGGGTCATTTTTGAAAGTCAATTCAAGCGGATGCTTACAACTTTTATACATAAGTGATCCCCCCGGGGGCATTTGCCTGCACAAACATGGGCTTTGCTCCCCCCCCCCCAGCCAGCCCACAGATATTGGAACAATATCTGTGGCCAGCCAAACAAGAAATCACAGAAAATTCCAATGTTATGTGCACTGTGCAGACTAAGATCTGGTTCAGCTTGGAGTGACTATGACTGTTATGCTGTGTTATGTTGTAGAGCATTGCACAACCTAGAAATTAGGGTCTATGGCACAACAAACATAATTATAAGTGTATTTTCAGGGAAGACCCACAAAGATTGTAACTTTTTCCTATACCCGGTAATCTTAATATGTTTTTTTCTATCTGAGGTAACAAAATATCCTTCCAATTTTCAGACTAAAACAGCAGAGGAAGGCATTTCCTGGATTGGCCATTTCTTTAAGGCCTATGCTCCCCTTCCAGACAAAAAATGGAATGTGGATATCTTGATGTCCACACAGAAAAATATCCACCTCAGAGTGTCATTAATATCCCCCATTGTGTATGACATAGGATGTACACAATTTCCACAAAACAGATAGTACTTGGCCTACAGTGTCTATGGTCAAAGACCTCCCTGTTCAAGCTTGTACTAGCAAGGAAGCCACCTGAAGGCCACTGACCCTAGCAATGTCCAGTGTCCATACAACTACAAGTGTCCTGGCCTTATTATAAGTGTACTGATATCCCAGGACAGATATGTTGTGGTCTGAGTCGTTATGATGTAATTGAGCAATTGATCTAACAACAGGAAAATAGATTAATATGTGGCCAGATTAATTACATGGCAATGATCATGTCAAGATTTACATGTCACATCTTCATTTAAATAGAGCAAATAGTTGTTGGCTTAAGGCGGATCAGCAATTTATTTACATTGTCTTTTATAATAGAATTATTGTGAAATGCAAGGATGCATTAACTTTGAACCAAGTGCGGTAATACGTTCATCCCATCCAGGTTTGGCAGACTTCATGCTTCTGTGACCATACTGGCTGTTATTATTCACAAAGATGTTTGATTGCTCGCGGGTCTGTTGACTCTGTTCATTGTTTCGTTTGTTTGTTTGTGCATTCATTCATTCATTTGTTTGTTTGTTTGTTCGTTCCAAATGCTGTTGAAAAGGCCATTGGGCAGAGGGACAGTAAAATCAAGTTTTTGTTTCTTTTTTTTTTAAATATCGAAGACAATATTAATGGAACAGAAGAAAATTACAAACATTTTGCAGCACAGCTGGACGTAGACACTGTCATCTGAACAAATTAATAGTCAGTTACGTTTTCTTGTGGTTTATGCAGAGGTTTATATTGACTCGTGGTTTGTGCTCAAGATAGAGTCATATGATTTCACCGTTTGGTTGATCAAAGATCTTCAATCATAGTCCTACATTCTATGTGTGTCATACATGTATCGCTAATAGTAATGTTTGAATGAACAAGACAAGTGTTTTTGTTGTCCAAACACCTGTTTATTGGTTAGGATATAATCAATATATCAGTTATTGTTGGATTTCATATGCTATTTTCAATCAGGAAACTATGTTTAGATATTTGTGATGGATGTGGAAGTTTGACGTACAAGTTGTAGGAGTAAGAATAGTTTAATAGTACTTAATTACCTTAAAAAAGGTGTGTCTCATAATATTGGTTGGGTGACAAATAGGACATGACAAACTATGATAGTAAATATCTCATATCGAAGGATCAAAGAGAATAAACACAGACTTAAAGGGGCATTCGGAGGTTTCGTGCTAAGGATGCCATCAATGCTATCATTAAGCCATATTAAAATGTTTACATGTACACATAGCCTACCTCCAACTTGCCCCAAACAAATAAGGCAACAATCTTTTCATTAAAACAAAATGTTAGAATCAACAGGAATTTTCAGCATAGGTTAATTTTGTGGTTCTCTGTAGAACTAGGGGCATAACAAAATCGGATCACTGTGTGGCGCTTTAAATTTGTTTTTAATGTGTGAGCCATTACTTGTACACAGCCCATCTTCACTTATCCGACCATGATTGGACCAATCAAATGACCGGATAAGTGAAAAATCCGGATATAAGTATTCTGCATAGAATGTTTAAAGTGCTGAAATTGGGATATGGGGTATAACAACACTGAAAATAATAATTTGGTATTTCAGGATATTGTGCTGTACCCAGTAATATAGTAACGGTCCTTTGTGCAGTGACGGCGCTACGGGGGACATCCCCCCAATGCTTTTCTTGCCCCTCCAGTTTGCCCCCCCCCCCCACTTTTGAGGCAAACCCCCAAATTACGTAAATTTCCACTTTTTATGCAATTTTTCCCCTGAAATTCACTTTCCTTCCAATGCCCCCCAAAAAAAAATTCCTGGTACCGCCACTGCCTTTGTGAAAATCAGTCATCTGGATTACAGAGATATCTGTATAACATAGGTCTGGAAAATGGGATAAGTGATGCTGGACAAGAACATAAAAACCATGTTTCCAAAACTTATTCACTCCACATGACCATTACTTGGTTCAAAAACATCAATGACATGCAAAGACCTTATGACAATGTGATAGCTTCGTAACATAATAAATCCTTGGTCAGGCAAAGTCAAGTCAAAATCAGTCATATTGAAGTCTAATTTTTAAACGATTCTATGTTTATCTTTGTCAGAAGTTTGGCACTTATTTATGGCTTAATCATGATGATTGACATTGTCTTTGTTCAATGCTAGATGATGTAGACGTTCTCTGGTTGATGCTATCTACTTCCTCCTTGGTTCCTTGGGGTTTGCTCCAATCTACGTCAGTAAAGACTCATCCTAGAGTTACATGTATCTCTTTTAAAGGTGGTTGGTCAGAGTTTTTCATATTATCTTCTTATTTTACATTTAATCACATATCTGTGATTTAATTGAGGCCGTACCATTAAAACAAACAACCTGTTTCCAAATTTAGAGTTGTATTTTCCCCAGCAGGATATTACCTAGTTTTGGTTGTGGTTACCATTTTTTGCCACATTTTTGTTCACATCATCTAAATGAAATATATTTTGGGCATTAAATTTTACTGGGAAAATAAGAAAAATATGAGCTTTCATTTGATACCAAAATCTGTGAGGGGTGAGGGGATGAGACTCTCAATCTGGTTGCACACCTTTAACTTTTGTAACAAATATGCTCATGTATATGAAGCATGATTAAACAAGAATTCTTTCGCACTTGTCATGGTGATCTGAAGAACCACTGAACTATATTTTACTTGGCATGTTTAAAGCAATAATGTGTGATTTGCATAAAGAATAGATTCCTATTTAAATGTTTTCACTGATCACATTATTCCCTTTTAATTTCGAGCCAAACAAATGAGGTACCTATGCGAAAAAGGCATGGTTGAACTATGGTTAACCATGGTCAACCATGGTTCAACCATGGGTTTTGACCATTGAGTAAAATTGAGGGCGTCGCTGTGAAGCAAATCACACATTATGGCTTTAAATGTTAGTACTCATTTGTATGTAATTTTTATACAGATTTCAAATAAAGTATTGAAAATTTTAATTTCGAGCCAAACAAATGAGGTACCTATGCGAAAAAGGCATGGTTGAACTATGGTTAACCATGGTCAACCATGGTTCAACCATGGGTTTTGACCATGGTCAAACCATGGTCAACCATGCTTTTGAAAAATGGCACCACGGCCAGAGACCATGGTCAACCATGGTTAACCTTTTGACCATGGTCTATCTAAAGTGACCATGGTCAACCATGGTTAAAACTTAGCATGTTTGAACCATGGTTGAACCATTGTCAACCATAGTTCAACAACCAGGGTTTTGACCATGGTCAACCATGTTTTTGACCATGGTCAACCATGTTTTTGACCATGTTTTTGAAAAATGGCACCATGGCCAGAGACCATGGTCAACCATGGTCTATCTAAAGTGACCATGGTCAACCATGGTCAAAAGAAACAATGGCAATCAAGCTTAAACTTTAAATTAGCACCCGATAGAGGGCAGGGCCTGAAGAATGAGGGAAATTATGGGGTAAATATTTAACGGAATAAACTGCATAATCATATTATTTAGATTTATTCCATTAAAAATCTTATTTTAACTTATCAAATTACTAGTTTTTATATTCTATGGTGTCAAATATTTATTCACAACATTGTAAATACGCATTAAATACGATTAATAACAACAGAGGGCGCTTTTTCTCATTCACTACCCAGAGTCAACCATGGTCAGGTGAGGTGATGACCATGGCTGACAATGCTCAGCCATGCTAAAGCATGGTCGACCATGGTATACTTAAAAGTGACCATGGTCAACCATGGTCAGGTGAGGTGATGACCATGGCTGACCATGCTCAGCCATGCTAAAGCATGGTTGACCATGGTATACTTGAAGTAACCATGGTCAACCATGGTCAGGTGAGGTGATGACCATGGCTGACCATGCTCACACATGCTAAAGCATGGTTGACCAGGGTATACTTGAAGTGACCATGGTCAGGTGAGGTGATGACCATGGCTGACCATGCTCACCCATGCTAAAGCATGATTGACCATGGTATACTTGAAGTGACCATGGTCAACCATGGTCAAGTGAGGTGATGAACATGGCTGACCATGCTCACCCATGATAAAGCATGGTTGACCATGGTATACTTAAAAGTGACCATGGTCAACCATGGTCAAGTGAGGTGAAGACCATGGCTGACCATGCTCGGCCATGCTAAAGCATGGTCGACCATGGTATACCATGGTGACCATGGCAACCATGGTTGACCATGGTCAAGCCACCATGGCTGATCATCGCTGACCATAGTTAACCATGGTCAACCATGTTTTGACCATGGTTGACCATGGTTGACCATGCTAGCACGGTTGACATTTCGCCTAGGGATAACGAAGAAACTTGCGATTTCATTCCAGCCGATCGTAACATGTAATACTGCACGGAGCATCGTGCTCGACGTGTGTACACATAAGCAGACATCCACGGAAGATGTTAGCAAGCATTCGATCGATAATAATATAAAAAGTTAAATTTTACTGTTATTACAGCACTTCAGGCTTAGTCTTTTATGTGGTATTTTAGTACACGACTGGGCATTATAATTATGCAAAAAGTAGAAATCCGAGTAAAATTGAGGGCGTCGCTGTGAAGCAAATCACACATTATGGCTTTAAATGTTAGTACTCATTTGTATGTAATTTTTATACAGATTTCAAATAAAGTATTGAAAATTTCAAATTTGAGGGGGAAAATTGTGATCTTTATTTCTGCACTGTAATTTGAGAGGATAAAATGTGATCTGTATTTCTGCACTGTAATGATGCATCCTGTGGGGTTAAAGTGAGGTTTGTAGTACTCATTTCTGGTCTCTTGTGATTTCTTGTGGTGATAATGGGTTCCCCACTTTTATACTCCCTGTTGTATTTGATGGTTTGCAGTGCAGCTGGTTACAGAGTTAAGCCCGATCCTGACTCCACTTCGCAGCGCGATGCGATGCTGCGATGCTTTTTAAACATTGCAGCATCGCGCGATGAAATTAAAATGTATGTGATGTTGCGATGTTTTAAAAGCATGTGGGGTCTGCATCTCCTTTTAAAGTCATTCTACCGACCTTGATTTTCCAGCAGCCAATCACAAGCGTGCACGGCTGCGATATCGCAGTGCGATGCGAAAAGAACATTGTTCAACTCCATCGCGGACCGAAATTTTCACCGCTGAGCTCGTAAAAACCTGGCTCAGATTACAGTTTTTATAGCATCGCAGCATCACAGCATCACATCGCACTGCGATGTGGAGTCAGGATCAGGCTTTAGGTTCAGAGATTTGTATTCAATAGCTCATAGCTGTTTGGCCTTCTTTTGGTCGCAACTAAGAAATTACATTTTCGCGTGGTTGAAAAAGGTCACAGAAACACCGCAAATGGTAGCCAATGTTAACGCCGACCAGAAGTGAATGCTTGGTGGAACTGGTCATTGCAGTGCTAGGAGTAGGCTAGGGGTGGACACACGATAGGAGTAGAGAAAATATTTATGGAATTTTGATCAATGTTAGCAAAATGTGAACACGACTAATGTGGTATGGCAGTGCTGTACGGTGCAAAAACTGATTGAGGAGCCAATGGCTCCTAACTTTATACATTTAGGCGCCCAAATTTTGCTCCCAGGTGCCAACTGAACAGCTATGTACATTGAATGTTCATAGCTGCTGTACTCTGGGCTACTTATTCCCATTGAAAGCTACATACTTCATACGCCGCATGTACAGTGTAGGCCTATATGTTTTCCAGGAAGTCCCCATTGAGACATCATGATAAATATGCATATTCATAGCATACATTCGTACTCTTGAATGCTACATTACAAACATGTTTTGTTTTTGGCGATTAAAAGCTTCAGCAGTGGGTCGCCATTGGCGCCAGGGATTGAATATTTAGTCGCCATCAGCAAAAATCTAGTCGCCAATGCGCCTAAAATGGTCGCACCGTACAGTACTGTGGTATGGCCCAAGAACCACTGGAACAATACTGGGCATATAATGTTATTCATATCTGGTGTTTATTAAACCATTCTGCTCACAACTTTTAAGAGTACAGGGAGCTATCAATTTCCAGGTGGAATTAGTCCCAGAGTTGAACTTAACAGATTTGATGTATAAGAAATTGACCCCTGGCGCGGCCCAAGGACTCATGTGCACTTGGTTTATCCCGATTCCATGCTCGCTCTCGCAGGTTTTCTCCGGGATCTCCGGTTTCCTCCTGTATCGCAAAAAATCAGTGATTAGTTGTTCGGTTATCAAAAACTTCCTTCACCCAATGGAATTTGGGGAGCTGCACAGTGATTGGTGGATGTTACAATCTAAATGCGGATAGGTGTGCGCCGTTCGGCAGCAACCTAGTTGATGCGATCTGATTGTGATGATTCACCATTGCAGCGAAATTACAGCGCTTTGAGTCCTCTAAGATCTGGAGAAAGGCGCTTTATAAATCCAAAATTTATTTTATTTTATTTATTATTTTCACTCGCTATGCTAGCAAATGGACATTTTGGGTCCAAAAAGGGTACTTTTGGGGGATTTGGGGATGACCGCCCCCAGCCCCCCTGGTTACAGGCCTGCATCTGGACAATCATCATTGCACTACATCCCATTGCAAGTCACTTTAGCCATGCAGTTTATAGGCAACTTAAACAAGTTGACAGGTGAATGACTTTCTCCTCCATGCAAAGTAGCAAATTGAAATTATGCATTCTCCTGTTAATTTCCTTGATTGATACAGACCAATTATGCCACAACCATCTGTTTGGACTTTAAATCTGGAACTGATTAGAACTATGTAAATGCTAAATATGTATCAAACGAAGGAAAAAAAGTCAAATCATCTTTATTCTGTTGAAAGATCATCAATTTTTTGAAATCGAATTAAGAGTGTTTTCAACACATTGCATACACCTTTCCTTTTTAAGACAGACAGAGATCCATCCACACCAATAACAAATTGAACAGAAAGAAAAGTTGGTTTGAAAGGAATAGCGTTTTCATCATGCGATTTGAATCCAGGGTGATAGGATGTCCAAATAAAGGGATGAAGTCACAAGGGGAATTAATTGTTGTGAAATTGGTATGAACTCTTGGTGTGTGTGTGTATATATATATGCAACAGGAAAGTTGAATCCTGATATGCAAAGATCCTTCAAATATTTAGGATCTTTGGTATTTATGTGTCCAATATGCAGGGTGTGTGCATTTTTAATCACCTTCGAACAGGGACATTTGTATGATACTTTACATTCCAAATGGGGACAGTCCCCACATACTTAATATGGGCAACAAATTATACAGCTAAAAATGAATTTGAGAGTTGGTCACCTTTCGTAGATTAAAAAAATTAATCCCTTGTTGATAGCTTAAAAGCTATAAAAATTGTGTATAATAAATTTAATAATACGTCCCGTTAAGCGGTGAAAGCCCGGGGTGAAAGTCAGTAAGTAACCCCTATTTACATAGTCCTAAACAGCATTCCCATTTGGAAGTGAATGTAAGTACCTAGTGTGTTTGCGCATCGATAAGCATGCATCAATTTGG
This sequence comes from Amphiura filiformis, assembly GCF_039555335.1. Lineage (NCBI taxonomy): Eukaryota > Metazoa > Echinodermata > Ophiuroidea > Amphilepidida > Amphiuridae > Amphiura > Amphiura filiformis. Next base: position 50,221,049 of record NC_092634.1, on the reverse strand, counting down.
GCTTATTATGTAATTTGAGAGAGTCCACAGTTCTACATCATACATGTAACCAACGCACTGAAGGGTCTATTGTTCTATTGTTTCCGATTTGAGCGCTGACATATTGGAAAATGTTGCCAATCAATATTCATGAAGTCGTGCGATCAACACCTACAGCTGTTCAATTGGGCGACTTTATTGTCAGGTGCTTTTATTAATACATTGGGTGTATCGAGCTGCATCGGTTGATCCGCAATTATATTTAATATAGTATTATAGGCCTACAAGTATGATTTGCTTTGCTTTATTGATTGATTCAGAAATAGTATGGCTATATGCTTCAGCAAATATATCACATTTGAGGTCGAGGGTAGACTCCTATATACGCGATGCTCATGTAAAATACTATGGTAGGCCTATACATAATAAAACACGATGTGGACCGCGGCTAATGTCTTTAAAAATACTACACTAGGAGTGATATCATAACTATTGGCAAACAATGTATAGACAACTTACTTGTGTAGATTCTTATATCCGCCATACAGAGCGTTCACTGAGTATTCACTGAGTGTTCACTGAGTATAATCAAATGAGCGCCCAAACCAATTTGGGCGCTGCAATAGGTTTTTATTGTAGGTGAACCTCTGTTTTGTGTGCATGCGACAACTAACGCACACCCTTGGGATGGACTAGTACAAAAGGTACCTCTCGTACGTATAGGCGCTTTTACGTGAGTTTCGTTTCATCACTTATTGACAGTAGCCTGCCTATTATAGCGTTATCGCTGGTCAGGTCAGTTACCGATTTAATGGCGGAAGCCCTTTATCTCGAACAAAAGGTACCTCTCGATGAATAGCGTGTCGGGAACTCCAATTGGCACAAAGGAACAATAAGCGTTACATAATCTATTTCTTCTCCTTCCTATATAAACTCCTTGCATGTAACCATCTGACCAGTTTTCATGGTACAGTAGTTGAGTCTGTAATACATCGTCAAAAAGGTCCACATTTGGGCACACATGCAGTTTCAAAATGATAATGATTATAATGATGATGGTGAGGATGATGATGATGATGATGATGATGACGAGGATGCTGATATGATTTATGAATTATGAAGTATGACTTCAAATAACATGAGTTTATTTTGTAACCAAAATGCATCAGCGAGCTTATGTGAACATCACCAGAGTCCAGTAGTGTTCATGTAAAATCATGCATGGATATATGTTTTAGAAAGTGTCCCAAATGATGATAATATTGACAGATCAAAGATGATGTACGACACCCAGCGGTATCAATTGATGGCATGAGCCTGTAAAACCCAGCCATGCACAACAGTAGATTAAAGCCAGTGATCTATGATGTGTATTAACGGACATAACAGTTATGCGTGGAGCTAGGAGTTGCCAGGCTGGATGTGATGCGGAGCAAAGCTATTATGTGGCATTCAAGACTGACTAATTGTTATCTTGTCTAGATATGCAATAAAAAACATGAACTTAGGCTTGTACGTGTGGCAGCAGCACCCTTCCAAAATCCCTAAAGGTCCACTTTTTGCTGGTTTTTTTTTCAATAAAAGGCCCAAGGTTTTGGTCAAGTTTTTTCGAAACCATCTGCGCAAGCGCACTTCTTAATCAAAAAAGAGTTCCACTTTATGGAAGTCCTGCACATCCCCCCTCAAAAAAGATCATGCTGCTGCGTATGGGCCTGCATGAACTTGATGGATATTCTGGGTACATTTGTGACACTATCTGATCAGGGAAGTGTAAACTACTTCCCTGATCTGCTCTACTCAGTCCAAAGTTGGAAATATATAAAGGAGCAAAAAACAAAGAAAAACATATTTCATTATTGCTGACTTTGGTCTGATTGGATCAGATTGTGTTGGTGCATCTGACACTTCCCTGATCTGACAGGGATGGAAAATGCCACCGGGGATGCCAGTTATTTATTGTAAAAAGATTTGGTTTTTAGTTAGTGTGCAGATTCATTGAAAGTAAAAGGGGGCTCCGAGATATTTCTTTGGGAAAATCAAATCAGAAAATGTCACTTTATTTTGATAGATTGAATGCTCAGGCTGCAGCTCAGAGTCTACCGAGCAGTAATTTAGCGGACAAAATTGATAAAAACTGAAAACAAGCAAATAACAAAATGGGAAAATGTGCAAATAAATACACTTATGGAGGTTGATATACTGTGGATATAAATATATATACTGTTGTAGCAGGATATTACATGACATTTTGATTTAAAAGCGTGTGATTTTAGTTTAAAAGTTTGAAAGTTTGGTCAAAAACTTAAGGCTTTGGTTAAAAAGCTTGAGATTTTGATGGCAAAATAAAGCTTAAGGAAATTGTTGCAATGTTTGAGACTAAGTCATTAGATTTACAACCTTACATTATTTTGTTTGTTTGTGTAACTTCCACCAGGTATTTTGTTTTCCCATATCTTTGAAAAAAGTATATTATTATATGCCTATATATCTATTATGAACCTAGAAATCTACAAACATAAGTTACCCGAGACATAGAAAATGTTGGACCTAGCACTTAGCAAATAATTTTTTTACCTAGAGTTTCTACAGCATAAAATTTGCATAAAGGTTCATTTGAATTTAGATATAAGTGTAAAAACATGAACTTGTGAGTTGCAAAGTTTTGCCGCAAGTGTCACCCCTGACGTAGGGTCATACAATTGAAGCTTCCTGCCTTATTGTACAATCAATTTCCTTTTAAACTCGCAGTCAGCTCCTCGAGTACATCCCACCACCGATTTGAGGCCAGCCTGTGATCATAGCGCCACCACAAAGTATAATAACGTAGTCAGGAAGGACTTTGATAGGGTGTTAGTAACTAAGGGAAAACTTATTTGTCCACTCACAAAGCTCTAACAAAAATCAATTATTAATTGGATTTTCTGAAGCGACAGGAAGAAAAGTTCACATGTATGTTTTAGGGGGTGGTATATAAGCAGCAAACACTATGGCTAATGGTTTAGTTCTAAGGTAGAGAGATACTATTATAGATCAATGTAGTGATCTTCAAAGTTAGGAGTTACTATGGGAAGATAGACAGATAGAGTTTGACTTGGATGACTGACTGAGTGACTGCCTAAGCATTGCAAGTGTAACAGGGTGTGAGGAAGTCGTTTCTTTTGAGCTGTTGAATTTTTTAATAGAGCCCATACGACCCACTGGGAGTTAATCTTTTCTCACTGGGAATTGCGGCTTTCCTAACACATTATCAAGATGATGTTGACACAGGGTTATGCGACTCGGTCATCCACAAGGAGTTTGAGAAAGCAAGCACACGGACATGTACATACGACGAGCTCACAAAACTGTCCGAGGTATACCCCTCGATTTGAATATCGCAGCGATAAATGGAACTATCAAACGGTGACGATACCGCCGCCGCAGGAACCGAAGAAGATGAAGCCGGCGTTGGAACCTTTGGAACCAACTTGGAATTACCCAGTTTTAATGGAGACTTCATTTCTTAATAATGTTCCTGAGGTGTACCAGGAAGTAGAACCGATCCCAATGCCACCATCTGCATCGCCGGCAGAGGACACTAAGTTTTTGACATCGTTACCATCATCCCCAGCAGAGGATAATACAAAGTTTTTATACTCATTACCAAAATCAGCAGAGTTTATTAAATCAACCAATTTTTTCAAAACGGCCGATTTTATCTCGACACCGCCTCCATCACCAACACCGTATCGGTCTCCGTACATTATCACACCGCCCGGATCGCCAGTGACAGCTAAAAAGTACATTATAACACCACCAGCATCGCCTTCATTACCACCTAAACAGGATGAGTTTTCTTTCCTCACGTTGCCAAGGAAACCGGCAGGACAAAGGAGACCTCTCACCGGTTTAGGAGTAGTACAGTGAGCTATTTCCATGAAGTGAAGCATTATCTCAAGAACATGAAAAAGTTCAAGAGAAAACCTAAATGTAAGCATTACTAAAACCATATTTTTCTCTATGCATGTATGCTTTATCAGGGCTTGATGTATCTCAATGATTAGGACCATGAGTCCCACCTGTTTCAATATGGACAACACTATCACATTGAAATGCAGCATTATCTCAGCACTTCAAATGACTGGATAGCTTTTATATAATACAGACAGCAACAAAATTAGGTACCAGTTATTTCCACCCCTGTATATATCCTAAATGAAGACATATATGTCATAATTAGAACCAGCAGCAGCTAGCTGCATCTTGTAGCTCAGCTTTAAAACTTCATTTGTTGAAATCAGTCAAGGGGTAAAGAAACAATGATCGAAAAATCTCAAGGAAGATGAAAATACAAAAGTTGCTGATTCCTCCATGCTCTATTGATTTGTACACAACGTGTTCTCTAAGCACTGTGCATTCCTTTGATTTGAGCATAAAATACGACTTTTGATTTTATTCATTCTTTAGGTTTTCAATTACTGTTTCTTTAATTTTCAACCAATTTCAACAAAATGGGGGTTTATATCAGTGCTAAAGGGATTTTATTAGTGACATACTTGTCTTTGTTTAGGATATGCAGGAGAGAACATAACCATGATAACTGGTACCTTAATTCTCTTGATGTCTGCATTTTTAAAAACATCAATTTTGATAGTAAACCTGATTTTGGCTGCCTCAATTCTTGATGGTTACCCCAATATTTTTCTACCTTATTACAGCCCTGGTAATTTCAGGGTAATGGGCAGTGTCCGAAATAAGGAAAATATGGAGGTTGTCCCGAGGACAACTAACGCATAAATTCTGCTTGTCCTCAAAACACTTGTGATTGTCCTCAAAATGTGTCATATTTAAGAGGTAAAATAAAGTGGTTGTCCAGAGGATAAGTACATATCTCAATATGGTTGTCCCCAGTGATTTTTGGACAAGAGGACAAGAGGATAAGTGCTTATTTCGAACACTGGTAATGGGTATTGTTATTATTTTGTATGTTTGGAGGTTTTAGTCACTGGAATGAAATTTAAAAGCATACATTTATAACTTGCAATAGCAAAGCCATTGCAGTACTTGTTTGAAAATTGTACAAGTAGGGCTTCATAATGTATACAAGATAAATATGGACTCATCGCATCACTTAAACAAATAATGAATATTTCATCTTTTACATGCAATAGCATCAAAATGTTGAGTAACACTAACATGTCTGTGACCCGGGGTCTGTGACATACTGAACATTTCTGTGCCTTGTGTGCTGAACATGTATCTGTTCTTCCAGACGTAGATGTTGCTTTGAATAGTATAGAATGGGCTATTCCATTTAAAATCCACACTACCCATGTGGAAGATTGAGATATCTTCCACAGGGGGTATGTTTTTCAAATGTAATTGGTCAGGGTTAATCATTTTGAAACCCATACTCCCCTGTATTATGGCTTTAACCTATATCTTCCACAACTGGAGTGAGTATTTCAAGTGGAAGTTACCCAATTGTCTATTCTATTTGAAACTTATACTCCCTCTGTAGAAGACTTGAACTAAATCTTCCACAGGGGTAGTGTAGATTTTAAATGGATAGCCCAATCGGTGAATCCTGTTAAAGTTCATACATAACTAACTTAATTACATTGTAGACAATGATACCTTAAATTTGTGGATATAGCATAAATAATATCTCATTAGGTGAAAAGTACGTATGTGACGTGTCATGTCAAAAAAGGAGACACTTTTGGGCAGATTATCAATTTTGAGGTTTTTACACATCTTAAATATAGAGATATTTTGCTCCACAATGCTGTTTTCCCCAATGAAATCAGACATTCCTAAGCAAAAATATTGAGTTCCTAAGTTATGGTATTATAAAATTGGGAATTGAGATATCGGTCTTTAAAAATATTATTGACAATGTTGAGAGTAGGAATTACTTTGAAAAATGTCTCAAAAAATACAGGATGCCAGTTATATTCCGGTCTGAAACTATCAGACAATATTTTAAACATTATTAACATCACAAATACCCAATAAACCCAAATTGTGATAAAATCACCCCCAAGCAGATTTTTGGCTATTCCTCCATTTACGATCATGCCCAAAAGTGCCTCCTTTTGACATGACACATCACATATTTGAATCACATGGGCAAGTATAGATTTTTGTGTCTATGTGGTTAATTAGTGATATGCACTAAACGAGCATTGCAACAAGCCTGGTACATACAGATGGCTTGCTATTCTATTGTTGTCAGTAGGTTATTATTTTGTGGGATTTCAGTGACCATGACTGCTTGAATGATAGAAATAAGCATTTGCACTTTTGAGTAATGTGAGTTAATAATTACATTCACAGTTGAACATTTTGTGTGGTTTTATTGTATGATTATCATGATTATGTACCACATGGCTTGGTTGTAATGATTGCCCTAGTGCATGAGTTTTCAGAGAGTTAGCTGAAAGTGTTTTGGGTCACAAGACTGTTGGAATATAGATAAAGTAAGTAAGATAATTTGGCATGGTGTTGGTAGTGTATGGTCCAACTTTCAAGAAATTATGGTAACAAAGTTTAAGTCCAAACTAAATTGCACTGCCTATGGCCTTGTTTGTTTATTTGTTTGTTTGTTTCAGGTACATTTAATGAGTCAAATCTAAGAAAAGGTTGTAACTGGTTTTACATAGGACTATAGGATAGGGTAGAGAAAGACTAGAGAAATAGGATAGGGTGGAGTGTTGGTAGTTCAGGTAAAGAGAAAGACATTGGAAGAACTGGTTAGATTTTATTAGAGTTGATGTTATTGTAAAGGTTAGATCTTGTGTATATGAGTTGTGCTTTGTCATTGTTTCACAGGGTGTGAAACAATGATAAATATTACAATTACTCATATGTGATGAAAACTTGCGATTGAATTTGAAATTTGCAAATATAATGTCATCACCATACTATGACACCTTCTTTGTAGCAGGTTCAGAAATGGCATGGTTCTTTGTGCGTCTGTTCAAAACGATGATTTAGAGCGTTCCTAACCTTTATTGAACGCGAACCCCACCCTATTTGCAACAGTCATATCATATCAATATTGTCCCACCTAATGTATAGTCTGGTAAACCCCATGTTTTGAGCTTATGACCCCATTTGGGGTTGCCACCCAGTGGCGTAGTGTAGCGTGGGTCATCATATTAGGGGGGGGGCTATATAGGTCTGATTGGGGGCAAAGGCCTTTTTTCAGCAATTTTCCTATGGGATTTTCTATAATAGATTGAGGGCACGTGCCCCTATGACACCACACCACTGTTGCCACCATCTTGTTTGATACCGGCCCTTGGATTATTTCAATTAGTGTATATAACCCTGATGTAACCAGGTTACGTTTGCAATTATGTTGGTATTAAAATGAGTGATCTAGATAAACCTGATGTACTTTTCAAGAAGACATAAAGGAAATAGTTTTGTGTTGTAAGAAAATACTAGTTAGACATATTTCTATGCCACAAGGAAATTATTAGTTGTCCTGTCTCAGAATGGACTTTGTGTAGGTTCATGGTTATGACATGGAATAAGTATATAGAGCACGTAGTGCGATGGAATTGAAACTCCGTTCGTCGACGTGAGGCCAGGCGATCGTCACGCTTGCAACATGTGGACGTAGATGGCAGCAGCATTTTTCTTTAATTAGCATATTCGTGACGTCATGTTAAAGTAAGTCTCCACAGCACTTGCGCACATTTTTTTACGTAGCTTTTAGTACTATCGTGGTGGCAGCAGCATTTTTCTTTACTTTTCCAAAATGGCCCTCGCCGGGAGACGCCATTGGACGCCATGTTAGTGCAGGGTAATACACAGGAAAGCCGACGCTGTCGCCACCTTTTTGTATTGCGCTAGCATATGAGTTGCAACGGCCTGGTTATGATTCTATATTGATAGGTTATAAGGATTTAGGTTGGAGTATATAGGCCTAAGTTTATTTTTTGGCTTTATTGTAAAATCTGTGTAAATCTTCAGTGCATTGTGAAACATTTAATTTGTTTGTTCTTCATTGACATTACTTCAATTTCTAGTTTTGGATGGATTAATCAGTGGAAATTTTAAAGCAGGTTGATATTTATTAAATTATGTGGAGTTTTAATCAAGCTCAGAAATTGATTCAGAAATTGTGCTATTGAATAATGCCTTTAGTTTATTTACAAAATTTTCTACCTTACTCTTATATTACAATAAAATAGATAAAATGTTAATTGTTATTGTCAAAACTTTTTTAAGTCGGGTAAATGACCCAAGATGACTGGCTGGCATGACTAGTTAACTCACCTATTAACCTTGTCAAAACTGCAATCCATACTACATTTCTGAAAGAACTGGTTTTGTTTTGCATCCCACTTATCTCATTTTACTTTATGTGGTTAACAAGTACTTGGCTGTAGATGTTCCTGGCTTTGTTGGTTCATACATTTCCTTTTGTTTTATCTAGTCCAGACTATTTATTGTTTATTGTTTAGGATGTAAGCCCTTGAAAACTTGTCAGAATAGTGATCAGATCATTACACAGGGGTCATTTACCGGACTCCTGAGTAGTGTCTATGAAGCTTACACTTTTGCTGCTTCTTGTAAGTTGTATTGCGCTCCTATTTTGAAAGTTGGACCACTTTCAACACTGTGTCAGAATTAAAATTTCCTTTCCATTTATTCTCTGGGCTTCTTGCGACCCTTGGTTTTGAATTTTGTGAACTGCAATGTAATTTAGCCTTACCAATAAGAATTGTAAGATAGGTTTCAGAACAAAATTGTTTTAAACTTAATCTACATTCAAGGCAAATTTCACTCAATAAAATCAGGGAATGAAATTCAGGCCCAGGAAACCGGGCTATCAGTTCATGTTGACCCAGACAAAAAGTTTCATCACATCATTCATGTTTATGGTTAAATATATTGTTAATGTGGGATAATAATACAGTTTGGTGATAGACTTTGATGGGTTTTTTTCTGAGCAATCGCAAATTGTGTGTAAATTGACAGGATCCATGGGCAATGAGTATATGGGTGTGTTGGTTACGGCTAGTTGGCGAGATGTAGTCAGACGTGTATCATTTAGGCAAGATCGAGACCAATCAGACTTCCTTCATGCAAACAGGCTAGGCTTTATTTATGACAAATAACATTACGAGCCAATGGCATCATGCACTAGGATCCACAACATGCTCATCTATCAGGGGAACAGTTCTTAAACCCCAATACATTTGTACATTCATTGAATGACCTTTGAAGATTTGGGTACAAAAACTCATACTCTGCAACTTGAGGTCAAATTTTGCACTATGATTATGTAATTGAGGTTATTGGACTATGCCATTGGGATGAGGCTCTTGTGGTCCATAGTGATGTCTGAAGGCAAGATTCAAAATTGACCTCTAGTGGAGAAGTATGAGTTTTAATACTCATATACTCAACATTCAAAAGGTCATTCTGTGCGTGCACAAGCATATTGGGGTTAAGGAACTGTGTACTGAGGATGATAATATGTGAGATCTTAGCGTTAGTGATTGTACAGTGTATCTCATCCCTATCACACAGTTCCTCTGACTTCAGCTGGTTTCATACTACCCTGCCGCTTGCCGCTGAGCGGCGTGGCACACGCACATTGCAGACAAACGGACACAATCAAGGCTTGTCATTGGTTGAAACGCCCTGCCGCTTGCCGCAGTGGCAAGCGGCAGGAAAGTATGCTGGGGTATTTAAAGATGGGAATACAGGCTGAGTCAAAATTATTGGTACCTAAACATTTGATGTTAATCATGTTAATTGAAAAGCCTGTGACTTCCAAATGCAGCATTGGGTCATCTTGAATTGACCAGATTGTACAATGTATTATAGTTTGATGGTCTTTTCGAACATTGATAATTTAGACATTATGACAGTTTTCATCATAATCACTGGAAACTGATGGGTACCAATCATTTTGATACAGCCTGTATTTTGGTGATATGAGCATTCATTATAGAAGGTATCTTTCCCAGGGCATCATTTCGATATTTCAATGAAGCTTTTGATCAGATGCTTAAAATCCACCCATACATTGAGCAATTTTCTGGTCCTGAGTGACTTGCCATGATTATGCTAGTGCCTGGTTCCATTTTTGTGTAGCTCATTTTGTGATTTTAAAATGTTTTTGTCTTTATTGGTGCAGAGGAGTGAAATTGTGATATATTTTAGAATATTTAAAAAATAACTTTTTGAAATAATTACTCTGTACTGAATTTCTTTAGACTTGAATGTATGTTAGTGTGACAGTGTATCACGATCAAAATCAGTTGATTACGTGACACAGTTAGCATTGACTTGATTTGTTTGTATGACACTTGCGAATGTTTGACATATTGTCATTTCCATGTTAGAACTCTTGGGACTATTCACATCCTGCAAAACAGACACCTTTCAAATGGAAACACTGTTTTTATTGTCAAAATGGATGTATTTAATAATTGTCACTTTATGTTTTTGTGTCGGTTTTTGTTTATCATAAAACTAGAGAAAGTGACCCACATACCAAGTTGTTTCATTGTTTCAAGTTTAAATCACTGATATACTCTCCTAGTTTGTTCATAAGACTCTCATTATGTTTAAGACATTTTGATTTTTGCATAATTAAAGAGGGTGCTGTAAGGTAGTAGAAGCATTTGAAATTATGTATTATTAATATTAACGCAACTATTTTGATCATGGAAAACAGCGGGACATCGTTTTTTATTTCGCCAAATTTGAGAAGGCAAGTCGTCTATTGGAAATACCTTAAAATGTGTTTGTACCGAAGCATGAACACCCAGAGTTGAACAAATTCATTCACACAAAACGAACTGGTTCACATGCAAACTTGTTTCTGTTTCACAGGAAGGACGTATAGCACTCCCAAGAGACCACACTTAAGTGACATGTATTCCACATTATGTGTATGTATTACAAAAATAGGATTAATGGTGTCCAAACTCTGTAGTAGAAGATTCCGGCATAACTCGTTTATAAACCATAGATTTTCTTCCTCTCTCATTTGTTTATGAATCATAATTACTACATAAATTGGTATTATAGGTCGCTGATGTTGATTATTATAGCAGCAATTTTGACCAGCGAGTTACTAATGATCTATTGATAGTCAGGAGGATCTAGTTGGTGACCATGTTTAGCTACGTAATTAGACATAATGTAACAGGGATATTACAATAGGCTTGCAGATGAGATTAGTTTATGTGCAGCAAGCTTGAAATGGAGTCACAAATTTGACATTTTATTAGTGACTCACTGTACATTTTTGTTGTCTAGTATATTCAGAGATCATCGAGATGATACTGTTTTAGGAACCCGGACTACTATCATTGTAATTCTGCAATTTGTCCATGTAATTTTTAGGCCGTATAAAATGAATCCTTTGGTTCTCGTCCCTCCCGCTGGGGGCTATTTTCAATGACCACGGGCTATTCATTGGATGGGAACATTTGTTGTGTACATTTTGATACCTCACTCAGTCAGGCTGGGAAATAAGAAGTGCCGGACCAGGAGCTACTTTGTAAAAATATAGCCCCTGGTTCACAGGGTTTTACAGGGAACCAGGGGCTTTTTTCAATGAACCAGGGGCTAAATGGCCCCTGGCCCCCACTTATTTCCCAGCCTGGTTTTGAATGACTATTTAAACAAAGACTGTCTATGTTTAAACACAGATATTAGAACATGGTTTAAACTTGGCAGGGTGGAATTTCGTAAAGTGCCACAGGAGTCCAAGTGGATTCTCGCAAGAGAGTTTTGCGGGAGTCCATGGATTCCCGTAAATGGATTCTTGTTGTACAATCTTGCGGGAGTCCAAAAGGTATTATATGTAGGCCTACGTAAAATGCATTCAAACAAACAAACTAACAAATAAACTAACAAATTTAAGTTTTTTTAATATATGTGTCATCATACTCTCACTTCCATATATGTCATTGCATCTTTGGCGACTTTTCCTTTATATTTTGCAGGCATTGAGTTTTAAGGCATGTTGAACTTCAACGTAAGTTTGCTGAGCCGATCATTTCCAGCGCGAGTCCACATGGACTCTCGAAATAGGACTTTTACGGGAGTCTCTGCGAGAGTCGACTCTTGGACTCCCGCCTAAATTCCACCCCTGCTTGGTAACGCTTCAACTCTTTGATTGGCACTAAACCATAAGACTAAAAGAAGATCAAATAAGAATCCTGCTTGATATACTGGATGAATTAATAATATGACAGTATTATTAATTTTCATTGGCAATTTCCTTAAGTGGTCAGCAATTGGCCCTATTAATTCATCCCAGCCTTGAGAAGGCGATTATTACTTGACTCGTTGTCAATACGGCACCATGTCGGATGGGTAGTGTGCTATGTGGGGCCTATCAGCAGCCTATCACTGCCAAAAGTCAGTTAAGATCCTACTTAAGTCAAAATTAATTTTGAATAAGTCTTAGTGGTACAAACCAAAAGTTTGATGACGTCTTGTAAACGAAAGTGCTTTCATTGGGATGGCTTACCTCCTTACCTCCCTCCCTCCCTCCATGAATTGTAAGCATGAAAGATCAACTTTGACCAATATGACAACATAAACAGACTTTTTGACCCCCTTCTACCCTACAGAGAGGACTTTCATTTATAGGACATCATTGAACTTATGGTTTTTAACCTAATGATTCGCACAGTGTGCTTGGATTTGTTGAAAGGGGGCAAAACACTATAGTACAGTGACCCTAGGAAAAGAGGGGAGTGAAAATGCTTTGTCAGGGATTAAAGTTATCATATGAGCTGTAGAGAAACATTATTTTTAGGTTGATAAAGTATGTGCACAATGAGCTTGCAAAATCAAGTGTAATTGGATTAATAAGGTAATTATTATAGTTAATTAATGTGTCAATTTTCACCTTGGCATTTATGCTGTTGCTATGGGGATTTGGGTGGCAGTATTCGTAAGAACATTGAATATTTGCAAGTTCACGGCTATTCAATTTGATGTAATGTGTTGCGGATATTTTAACTTTTCTGATAAGTCCATGGTATGCCCCTGTATCTGGGTGTAATGCTTAGCTCTGTCTCTAAATATTTTTCAACTTTGACCTTGAAAAATTGATAGTTGAATATTCATATTTCATGAGTCGGGGTTGTAAAGTACATTTAAATATATATATATATCAAATTTTTTTAAATAACATTCGGCCAAAGCCAGGCAAAGCCCAATAGTGCTCAAATGCTACTTAATTAATGGGATGCCAACTGAATATCACGGGACAGGGATATGGGAAGCGGTCCGATTTTAGAAGTAGTAGGAACCGGAATACCCGGAGAAAAACATGCGAGGATGAGCATGGATTGGCAACCAAACTCACATGTGGCAACGCGGGGCACTGAACCCTGGCCGCAGTGGTGAGAAGCGACTGAAAAGACCACTACACTAACCCGTCCTCCCTCCAAGGGATAGTGACAAACTTTTACAACTTTGTGCAAATTACAAATTCTCCCCTTTGTTGCTTGTACCCCTTCAGATTTAATTTCTAAAGCCACGGTCTTCAACTTTGTGTGTGCGTGTAGCTTGTTCTTTTCTTGGAATTTGGCCCGCAGTCTCAAATTAGTGGTTGCTTAAAAAGGAAGCAGAAGTACCTGATAAAGCAATAAAAGAAGCCTGGAATACAAACACAGCCAGGGTTTCAGACTACTATGTATACAGATCTGAAGGAAGATTGGACTGGGGGTCATTGGGCTGTTCCATTTAAAATCCACACTGCCCTTGTGGAAGATTTTGGAAATATCTACCACAGGGGGAATATGAATTTCAAATGGAATGAGCACATGAGGCAGCTCCATTTGAATTTCATACACCCTCTGAGAAAGATTCAGCCTGAATCTTCCCCTGATGGAGAGTGAGTTTCAAATGGAGCTGCTAATGTGCTAATTCCATTTAAAATCCATACTCCCTCTGTGGAAGATATTTCCAAAATCTTCCACAGGGGTAGTGTGGATTTTAAATGGAATAGCCCATTGGTGGATGGAGACACATATGAAGGGTCACAGGAGACACTGATATTGTCTTTGCTAGAAATTGAGGTTTGCTCATCATTTCTATAAAATATATGTCTGTCCTAAGTTTGACCTTAAAAACATTCAGCAACCTACATGTTTCCTCTCCGTCTATTTTCTTAGATGAGCAAGACAAGTTATGCCACTGTTGTCTGTGCACATGTTAACGATTGCTAAATTAAATTAAAAGAAATCCAAGTTACAACATTCAGTATTCACAAGATGAATGTTTTAGTTGAGCAATATATCTCATCTATGTCTGCCTCAGCCATGGTTTGAAAAGTGTCCACTTTTTGACTAAAAGTTGTCAGCCTTGTATGTTGGGTGACACATTTGTGAAGGGTGTTGTGTTATTTCATGTTTTTGGTGCAAATGTAACCGAGAATATGTCATGTTGATGCAACCATCATTACTGCACACGTTCAACTGATTTTTGCTTGTATAACGCAGGTACATGTATTAGATACCGGAATTGAAGTATATACCATTAATTTACAGTATTTTGAATAGTTACAATCTTATTGTCAAAATGTGAATAATTGCAACCAGCAATATTGTGATGTTATTTTGAACCAGATTTGAGATTTTAGATGGATAAATTTCAATTTATTAGCACATTTTTGAGCAGTATTATTATCTTAAAGGTGCATACAGAGTTTCTTTGTAGTGTTCTTTAGTAGTTTTATTGAGGAAGTTTGCTAAAGATCAGGACACATTGGATTTTAAGTGCTTGTAACAAGAGCACTCCAAACCTTAGATATTAGTATTACTGTGTTAAGTTGCTGTGGATGGTAGATTATAGTTAGGATATTAAGCTTATTGGCAGGAACCACCGTTTGGCTATCAAAATAAATTACAGGTTCTGCCACTCAGGATTTCACTGGTTTTCACCTAAAATTTCATTATTAATTTAGGTACTACGACTAATAAGATTCATTTTAATAGTGATCTAGTATTTGAAAGACAGGTGCATCTTGTATGTGTATATCTCAACATGATAAAATGTGTGACATTGTATGGAGAAAAGGTTGCACTGAGCCTGCAACATGAGCTTCAAGAACAAAGCAGTTTGAGTAACGTACCATAAAACCGTCATTTATTAAGATAAAATTGCTGAAAAGATGTTCACTCCCACTACAATATTCAGACCATAATCATGTGTGGGACACGAGATATGAAGAGGTAGTACTTGCATGATCAAATATGACATATACCAGCCCAACCTCGCAATTACGTTGTAAGCTTACATCATTAGACTCCTCCTCATGACTATTCTCATCACACAACTCTATAGCATTTTGGACAGCAGTGACGTAAAATTGAATAGGTGAATTACGTATCATCGTTGGGCAGCAAAAACCTCCTAGATGTACTTGTGGCCCCTGAACATGTTTAAAACAAAACTGCCAACAGGTTACATACATGTAGGAAGTTTTGCTTTAAACATGTTCAGGGGTCAATGATATGATGGTTACTAACAATGATGATTTTTGAGTAAGAAGGATCAAACTTGGAAATAATCTATATGGCTCAAATGATTAATAATTAATCAGGTCAATGTCTAATTATCATAATTAGCTTTCAGCAGGTGTGTTCTCTCATCATTTTTGAGGTCATTGTGATCTAAGCATTTTGTCAATATTGATTATTCTTAGTGTCAAGATCAAGGGATAGGGGACACAGGTGGCGATATCTGCTGAGAGTGCTGACCCCTCTATTTTGTCTTTTTGGGAAAAAATGTATATCTTCAACACAAAAGGTCATAATTTTCAAATGATGGTTGGCTTTTCCTCGCAGCTACATACACTTTTAGTACATATCATTAGATTTATTAAGTTTACTTCGCGTACTATTTAAATGTCAAAAATATCAATATTCAGTATTTTGCCATAAATTTTGTATTATATCGAAAAAAAAAAAAAAAAGATATTCCTCGTATTAAGAAGGCAATTTGGTGTGTCTGATTTGCCCTCCGGTCCCACAAAAATACTCTCCAAACGTTGCTATCCATCCCCTTAATTGACATGTTTTTGATAAAATCACAATCTTTGCATTTACAAAAACATTGACATGATCAACCCAACTCTATTCTTTTGTTAAAAACCTGTATTATTACTATTTCCGACACATCTTGTGTGTGATCACAATTTATTTGTCCCCTCTAGTTGATGTACAAATGAAAAAGAAAGTCATCCTTGGATTTGAACACGGGATGTCTGGATTCAGACTTAAAAGGCGTTGTCTGAAAAGTGTTTTCTTCAGCGCTATTTTAACTTGATTTTATTTCATAACGCTATGATCAAAACTCATCACTTTGCTAAATATAGTGTAGAACATTTTAAATTGCCCATGAATTGACATAAAATTTAGGCTGTTTAATATGATGTTCCCAATCATGCTAATCCCTGTGAATCCCTACCAATTATAGGGTGAATTAACGCTTGCGCATTGCTTCTCTGATAACCATACAAGAGTCACTACGCTGTTGGACACCTGTTGTAGGGCCTATGAGGAAAACTTGACTTTGTGGTGGAAATGACGTTCTCTATCATGAGCTAGGGGCTGGGTGGAAGTTTTTTTGTTTGTTTTTTAGGAAAAGAGTAGGATGTTACTATGGCAATTCCATTTATTTTTTTGTATAATCATTCAATTTGATTTTTCCTAGTTGTAAAATTTGTTAAGTGTTTGTTCTTTCTGTGATGAATTGTAAAATGAAAGTTCAGTGTACTTTTGTTAGTCAATTCAGAAGATCTTGGTTAACCCACCAAGTATTCCCAAATTATGTAAACTCACAAGGTATGCGACTTTCAAAATATATAGTGGTTATAGTTTTGTATCCAGATGATGGGTGTGTTGTAAAAGCATAGGATATTGTTTGCAGATATAGCCGATATCTTAATCTATTTCTATGTGTCTCATCTTGTAACTCACCCTGATTGAAACTCAACAATTTTCAACTCTCTACTTTATTTAGAGTCACAGTAATTTTGGTGATGAATAGATTATCTTTGTGAATTTTCAGTCAAAAAGACAATCAGTGATGGCAAAATGAGTGATGTTATTAGAATCATGCACTTTTCATGGTTTTTGTCAATATTCCTTTGAACTTTTATTAACTAGGCGATAATGTTATTCTACATTTGTATTGTGATGTCTTTTCAAAGTCATTTCTTATTGAGCCATGTCTCAACATCAATCCTAGCAAATATTCTTCTTGATCCTACATGTATCACAACTGATAACTCACCAATCCCCAACTCCCCAACTCCCCATATCCATAGTCACAGTCACGTTTACCAAGAAGATTTCACGCAGCCTATCCCTATGATCTCTCAGCTCAACAGGCAATCTGTGCATCCTCCTGACTAGATCACTCACGGAAACACCCACAAAGACATCACAGCAGCTGCTTCACAACCATGCACCCTGAGCCCTGCTGTCAGTCTTCGCTAGATCCTTGGCATGGACGGCGTGTGCCAGCAGCGGGATGTGTGAGGATGAGGGTGTGGTGAGGTCAGCATTAAAACAAGGGATGTGCACACCCGCTTTAATGCCACAGAGATGAGAGTCTTGAGGCTCTGTGATGATATCTTGGGCTGCGAATATATTAACACCTTGCTTGTGATGTGTAGGGTTGTACAAAATATATCTGAAGTCAAGTTTGTACTTTATTATAGAGTGTCTTTGAAAAAGTAGCTTGTGGGAAATGTGGTGATTATAAACCTATTCTGACCTAAGCTAGAATGAATGCTCTTTTGTTGGTTTATCTTTTGTGTAAGAGAGCACTAAATAATAAAAGGGTTAGGGTTAGGATTAGAGTTAGGATTTGTTTCATGCTTTCTTATACCACCGATCTGTGCTTATACAAAGGATGTACCCATTTGTGGGACTTGTTGCTCCTAAAAGAAAAGAGATGTAATTGATCAATCTACAAGAATTATTTTGCCATTCACTATGGATGATGCAGATGTACATGTTTACAAAGGTCATGATGTTGGAAGTTTTTCGAACCGACATCTGTCCTGAAGAGAATTGGTCAATTAATTGCCCTTTTTTCTGGAACAGTAGTTATGATAAAGCATTTTACTCAGCGAAGACCCATGATGTAAGCCATATCAGTGTTGAAAAAAGTCAGTCTATTTGTTGAGATCATTTTACATGAAAAGTGCAACAATATGGTCTTTTTCTCCAACACTTTTCCTCTCGTAAATGAACAGTGAAAGGAGTTACTTGTAATCTGTTTGAGACATCAGGCAAGACCTATTCCAAGAACCAGTGACAATAAATAGAATGGTGAATTTGTCAAACAAGAGAAGATGGTCAAAATTGCCATCAAATCATTGTTTCAAGACTGTAACTTGTTAACCCTGGATTCTTGTACACACACATGACTAATGATTTCTTTTTGATTTTGGAACCTTCATTGGAGAATATGAAAAACAAAATCCTTCTCATAATGTAGCAGTATTATGGTAAAATAGAGACAGGATTTTATTTGGGGGGTGCTGATTTTGAAAAAGTGGACCTTTTTTTTTTTCAAAATTTGGACCTTTTTGGACTGGGGGCAGATTTGGACATTTTTTTCTTTGAACAAAAAGGCATAAAAAAAACTCTATTTTTTCGCTCACTACGCTCGCAAATGGGACTTTTTGGGCCTTTGGCATATTTTTTGGGGGTACTGGCCTGAATAGAGATCAATTCTAACTTCTATGCTACCCAATATATTTCCTACCAAATATATTTTTAGATTCCCATTTCCCCTTTAAGAGAGGATTGTCATTTGACAAAGTTAAAAACACATTTCACTATATCATTTTTCTATAACATAACATAATAGGCATTTATTGAGCGCCCCACAAAGAACGGAGTGCTTTACAAGAAATATATTTCTCCATCACATTTCTCCCATAAACCTTTCAAGTAATAATCAGTCAATTCTTACATAGTGCATTACCAGTGTATCTGACCAAATAAAGAAATGGAATGCACACAGTGCAAGTATGCTAATATTCCAGCCTCACATAAGCCTAGAAAATACATGTTCCTATTTGATTGAAAATGCGACGAAAGATGCGAGGAGCAGAAAGGATAGAGGAGATGCTCAGTGCTAAAAGCACCCGATCTATAAAAGACATCTCTCTGCAATGTGGAATATTGACTTAGGTCCCTGTTGGACTAGCAGGAGAAAAATAATCCACTTCAAAACCTTTTTAAGATCATCTTAATATGATATCGGTCAATTTACTGGCAGAGATAACTTGCTATTTTGATGCTTGGTGCGGTGCTTCATATTACATGCGAGGCAATGTAGAGGATGTTTCAACTAAAAGTGGCCTTGTGTTAAGTCCTGAGTAAGAACCTTTCTTATACCACCCTGTTTAGAACCGATTATTGTTGCTACTTATGTGTAAGCAAAATAAGAATATAGATAAAGGACTAATCTTGATGTTTATTACTCATATCCTTATTTGGGATGAAGACAACAAAAAGAAAAAAATTAGTACTCTTTCATCACTTGCAGATACTAGGATCATTTAGAAGTTTAACGTTTGAGTCATTTTATTTATCGCAAAAATGGAGGTAAATGAAGAATTTAAATGCAAACACATTTTTCTCAATACATTTTTCTCAATTTGAGATGTATAGCAAATATAATTTGCTGCACCAATATAAAGAAAATAACAAGAAAAAGTTTGTACTTTGTGTAGTTCATGTTGCTATGAGTTGTAAGCAAAATGGAAGCAAAAATAAATATATTTAGGCATGTTAGGACAATAATTCTTTCTTTTTGTTTACATAATTTTCCTGGAGTATTAGCAAAGCTGGAAAAAGTGGGAAGTCCATGAAGCCCTTTCCTGGGAAATGTTGGCATTTTTATTCCAATTTTTATCTTCCAAATAAAGAAATACGAAAGAGATTATGGGAAATGTTGCACTATCTTTGTGTGAAATTTGACTTATCTTCTTCTCAGGATAGGAAACACTCCGAAGCAGTCAATACTGCAGAGTCATGCAATGAATTGTTTGATTGTTCAAAGATTGTAAAATAAAGTCAGTGGTCTTATTCATTCGAATCGGCAGAACTATTGGAATTGTATAAAAAAAAGTGCTGTCATGAATCATGAAGAAAAGGGTCTAAATGAAGAAATTCTTTTTCCAGTTCTTGACAGCCACAAGAAGTCATATCAGCAGACAGATTGCTGTCTGTTTGATTGCAAAGATGATTAAAGTCAGTGGTATATTCAGCTTTCGAATTGCCAGAACTCTGGGAACTTTATAAAAAGTGCTAAAAGAAAAGGGTCTAAATGAAGAAATTCTTTTTCCAGTTCTTGACAGGCACAAGAAGTCATGTCAGCAGACAGAAAACCATATTATCAAATGTGAAAAAGGTGTATGTGTATAGTAATAACAAAGCACTTACAGCCTTTTTACAGTCAACCAACTAAGTGTGTTTTTTCACAAGCATTGTATATTGTACCCACAGATAAGACCAGAAATCATCATTCAGGAAATACATGTAGACCAGATAGTCTACATTTATGTATCTGTGCACCTGTCAGCACAATGCAAAAAGGTAGCAAGTTGCTTTGTATGTTTATTGTCACTTACTGCTTTTTCTGATAAGTCTGCACCTGTTGAATGTGAAGCTTTGTTGTCTTTGCATTTAGCATGCAACAATTTGTAGAGAAAAGACAGTGGATGTTCAGGTTTTGTAGAAATGATGAAGGCTTTCACAAGAACCAATTGCTGCTTTTTTGACCAATATTTCAAATATTGTCTCCAAAATCTAAAATTCTACATTTTTTTTTGGAAATCTACATTTGATTTTCTTTTAGCAAATCGACTTCTCAGTACCAGAAGTGTGTAAGTGCAATAGCTGCCATGTGTAGATGATGAGTACAATATACTGTGTGTAAATTGCCAAATGTTCACAGGGCAGCTTACCCACTTCTGGCACTGAGCAGTCGAAATATTATGATGACCCCAGTTGATCTTGAAGAAACTTTCTAAAACAGGCTCATACAAGAACCACTGAACAAATACTGTGCTTGTTTGTACTCATTTTGATGTAGATTTCAAAAATCAACCTCCAAAGTAAAAATTCAAAGTTTTTAAACAAATTTATCAAATTTGGGACCAATGCAAGAATCTCATAGCAAGGGTTATAATTAGAGAATAAGCGATAGGAATTTTTATTTTGCCTATCCTCTACCGTGTGATGAGCGACAGGCAGGTCCAATATTTTGAGTAGTGGATGCCGGGCGCAGCCGTATCCACTACGATAAAAATATTGGACCTGCCTGTCGCCTATCATAGGTAGAGGATAGGCAAAATAAAAAATTCCTATCGCTTATTCTCATTCTTAGTCAGTTAAATATTATTTTAATAACTGTAAACAATTTTTTTAAAGCAAAAACTAAATTACCGTCATAAAAACTCCCCTCATTATAAAATGAACGAAACTTGTTTACAACTTTACGTATTCTGTTGCGCGTACTGCTAGCGCGTTCGCGTATTCCGCACTAGTCTACGCATCCAGCGCGATACATACGCGCATCTCTACACGCGTGTTACGGATTATCAAGACGCATGATGACGTGGGGTCGTCTACGGCCTGATAGACGGCACCCAAAATCATGCGATTGTCCAATCAGAAATGTGTCTACGAACTAGACCACTCCCACTGACTAAGAATAGGTGGTGTATGACATGCAGTCCCTAAATTCAGTAAATTTTCATCGTCAACCGTGTAATTGAATGGGATTATTTTGAAATTTTAAAACGCTTGAAATATCACAAACAAATAGGCCTATGTTGATAAATAATATAAATACATCGCTAAAACCGTTGGGGTTCGATAATGAACCCCACAAAACTAACCGAGTATATGGAAAATGCCATACGGCCGGGCGGTTTCCCGCGGTGCCGGCGCGATCGTGTCATCCGCCGCCTGGGTTATAATGAGCCCCAGTGATGAGCCTCCAGTGTGATCCGGGGTATGATCAGGTATTAAGTCTCAGATCAATGGGGCGATTGTTGCACTGTCGGTATAAGAAAATCCAGATAAATATATGATATAAATGCTACCTTGTTAGCTTCAGGGCTTCATATTTTCAGAACTTCTCTGTCATGATGTTGAGTCATATTTCCACGCTATCTCTCCTAAAAAGTTCTGAAATATATCTAGATGCTTGAAGTGGGACAAAGAGACTGTGAAGTGGACACACCCTTCCTTAATATCCTTACACAATCAACTGTGATCTAGATATTGTTTATTACAATGGTTAGATTGACAGGTTTTGTAAGTTATAGACCTTTTACTATATATTTCTTTGTGACCACAAACCCGTTTGGGAAGTGGAGATGTTGCAGTATTGAGAACAGTACCCTACAAAACCCAGTAAACCCAGTTCTATAATGTCAGTTCTAGAATTTAAAGCTTTTAGAAGATACATGCATGTACACGGTACCTTAAATCTTTATCAAATCTTTGAAATTTTTGACTTTTTAGCAATTAGCATTATCATGATTATTTGTGGTGAAACTGCATATTGGGTTTTTTTTGGCTAACTAGGCATCTTGTTTACTTGTTTGGTTGGTGTACCAGGTTGATTTGTTTACTTCTGTGGATGGCTAACCAGTTTCATTTGTTTACCTGTTGGTTGAATGTTGGTGGAGTTAATGGTTGATTGATTATTGTTTTGTATATATATAGTTAATGGTTGGTTGATTGTTCTTAGTCATTAATTGGGACTTTTTTGGTTGTTTCCTATGCAATAATATTGTTTACCTATGAAACTATAATGTCAACAATGGCACAAGTAAATTAATACAAGTGCTTCTTTTCTTGAGACCATATGTTAATTTCAAGAATTTTCTTTTTTGTATATTGAATTTGAATTGAATAAAAATCAATAAATCAAATAATAATAAATCAAATAATCAATTTACCAATTATTTCAAACTAAATTGCTTGTTTCTATGTTGTTTTTTTAATACCTAGGTTACTTATCATTTCAGGGTTGTTGCTATGGACTGCCCACCACTCACTTCTGGAGCTCTCAAACTCTGCTAGCTACAACACTGTATCAATCAGTCTGTTTGTTTGTTTGTTTGCTTGTTTATTTGTTTGTTTGTGTGTTGCTGGTTTATGTGGGCACCTTGTAGCATCAGATTATATCAGAGATCAAGTTTAGCCAGCTTGTATATATTCAACGTTTATGAAACCTGACATGAAATTGTACTATGTCAAAATTTTGCTCAAAATGGTAACTACTCTTGTCAGTCTGGCTTCCTGACAATAATAGAAATCATCTTTTCCGTTTTTATTGATATTATCATTGATTTTAGTAAACAAATTGATATAGATGTAAGAAGGGACTGGACAAGGTCACCGAAATTTGAAACAGATATGAGGGTAGAAGCTATACCAGAATGCAATATGATAATATTGGTCGATGCTTTTTCTGCATTGCTTATTTTTGTATTACAGACTACCTATTATAATCTTGCAGTTTTACATTTTTCTAGCATAATAATGCACGTATACACAAAAACGTAGCTGTTGGGAACGGGGCGGCCGCTCCTGATGAAAAATTCACCCATTTAGGCGCACCCCCTTCGTGCAGTTTCAGAGCTGATTCTTTTTGACGTTTGTGTCTCCCCCAATATACAAAGGAGAACTAGTTCAAACTTGTGCTATATTGTATTGAAAAGTACTTACGCCCCTTTGTTTGAGGACTTGCTTGGGCCCTTGCCCCTTCAACATGGACTCCTCTCCCCCCTGACAAAATTCCTAGCTACACCACTGTGCATGCATTCACTTACCAGAGTGCATATGTAGAAGGTCATGATGGAGTATAGTGAACTCTGTGTTTCTGTATGATGTTCCTGTTTAATATATTCTACTGAGACTTTTAAAATTGCACTCATAGAATATCTTTGCATTTCAATTTGTTTGATCAACTCAAGGAAAATATATTGCATTGCATTCTGGCCAATAGTAATTCTTGTGGATTTCTAAATCAAATCATGGAATGAAGGAAATCATGTTGAATTAATTTGTCGAATTGTCAAAATTGGACTGAAATCAACATTTGGTTCTTATTATTACAGGGATCACTTATGTATTTGATTGATATGCAATAAATGTTTCAAATTGCTAGCGGACCACTCTTAAGACATCTTTAAAAAAATCTGAATTTGAATTCCGTTTTCAAACAAAGCCATTCTCTCAGTATCTAAACCAGACTTTCCCTACCAGGGGACAGTGGAGAAAAGTAGTTATGGAGAGGGAGATTGGGGGGGGGGGCACTCACCATAGACAGGTCTGTATAAATTACCATTTGGGGCAGCAGAGAAAGCTGAAAGAGGGAGGTGGCAGGGAGTCCTGAATTCAAACAGCTCAAGCACCTTGGCTTGGCCTATCCATGAAGTAACATTATATTCGTACATTTTTATTTTTGCAGCAGCTGTCCTGAGCGCAAAAAGCATTAAAAATAATGTTCCACAAAAATTCACACATTTACAGTAGGTCATTGTACTTAGTGTCATGTTTGTGGTTTTTAAGGTGTTCTTTTTTTGGTTCATTTCTTGTTAATGAACCCTATATGAAGTAGGCCTCATTGCATAACTACTGACCAGGTAACTTTAACAGGTAATTATCTTTTCCAAGTAATTTCCCTTGATTTAGAATCATCCCTACACTTATGTTATCTATTGTAACACACTTTGAACTTAGATTTTACACATTGTAGTTAATTAATCATATGATTCCCTGTAAATGATTATTTAATATTATGCAAATTAGGTCATAGTAGTGACATTGGTCAAGTTCAAGTAAGGGAACAAACCAAAAGATTGGTGCAATGAAACTGCACTGAAGGGAACCACTTTAAATTTTGAATGATTTAAAATGGTTAGAAGACACTTTTTAAGGAAGGTTGATTTTGACACATTACTTTGATCCCCATATGTGTCAATGAAATGTTCATCAGTTACGTGTACATTCTCCCTTTTCAATTTCCTTGCATTAACCGCACAGGTGATATGGCAAGTTTGGGCTAAGTTATACGTAATAGGCTAGAAAGATTGGTATCGCCATATACAGAAATAAACTAGATCAGCAATATTGACATTTACTGAAAATAGTAATTTAGTTAGGTGAAGATTCCATGGTAGTTGTCCATTTTGATATAGTAGAGGTATTGGTTGTTGATAGGTTGAATTAGGATGTATATGCCATTTGAAGGGATTCTCGGGCAAGGATTCAGTGATATGTCCGGCATAACTTCCTGGTATAATCTGTGAACTTTTAAAGGGACTAATTAATATTTTTCCTCTGCAATTTAACCAAGTTGTAAACATTTGCCCATTGAATTAAAATAAGACATGTAGGGCTGAATGTTCATACCAATATCATGAATATGAAGGAAAAATAAGGGTTAATAATAATAATATTCGACGAGAAAGAGGAAATCTGCATGATTTGTTGTAAAATCCTAAAGATTTGGAAAATCTGTTAGTGATTGTCATAAAACATGCATTATTATGATTCTTCCCAACAAATTAGTGTGAATGTTTGTTTAATATTGTTACAAAATGTATTCCTGATAAAACTATAGCATTAAGACTGAAGTCATGTTACGATATTGTCAACTTGTACCTCAAAAGGTTATCTGAAAGTGACAAGTTAAGACCCATAGCATCGTGATCCAAAGAGTCTCTTTAAACCCAAAAACGTGATGCTGAATTTTCTCTGAATACAGCAGATCCGTTGCCATAGGTACGGTCAGATTGGTTTACAGGATGTTGTAACCCCAATCAAAACCCGGTCTGGTGACCGCTACTCATTGAGAATCCTAATCAACTAAACAATTAGTACACAAGTGTTCATCGAATCAGCTTCTTTAATATTCACACGGCTATTTGGTATTCATAATTTATTTATTTATTTGTTTACAATGGATAATGAAATATATTGTACATTACTCGGTCGACCTACTTGTCGAGCAACTGTAAAAAATGGAAGTCGACCGTTGAGTCTGTATGATAATGTGCCGGAGTGTGGGGTCCGGAGATATAGACCCCGTACAAGAACTCAAGGATGTCGCCGATATTCACTGTCTGTTCTTCATTTTCGTCTTTCTCTAGTGTACCAGTTGCAGCAAGAAGCACCCAAGCCGAAGAGAATCGTATGTCAGAACTATGTACCCAATAAACCACCACATTATGGAAGAGAGTAAGTAGATGAATTGTGGAATACTATGGATACACTAAACGATGACAGTCTGTCAATTATTGGTCATATCTTTGTAAAATGTAATGTAACTTTGAGACTTGCATCTAAAGGGTATCCATTGTATTCAATGATTAAATTAAACCTTATTTTAAATTAAATCTAATACTGGAACTCACTTTACTACATTGCATCCGAAACCATCGAACTTCATCAGGTATCTGATTGGTGATGGTGTGACGTCACGTTATTTTCACGATATCCTTCATTGGGCAAAATTGTTTCAGTGCAGACTAACTAAGTTTTAAGAGAATTGTGACATTATTCAAAATCCTGATTTTACCCAAAGTTTGATGATGTCATACAAACGAAAGTTTGTGTATTGGGAAGCTGACCCCTCCTGAAACTTATGTGTGAACTCTTGAAAATTCCAATGCGAAAGGTCAACCAATATTTTAATTAGTTTTGGTCAAACTTAATGTGACCTTTTGACCCCTAGGACTTTCACTTATAGGACATCGTCAAACTTTTGGTTTGTTCGCTAAGAGAGGCCCATTCTGCTCAATCTCCAATAGCAACAGTAATCAATGCCATTTTATGTTACGTGAAATTTTGCCGGTATGAAATAGGATAAATGTGACCCCTGGAAAAAAAACAATACAAGAAAATACAGTAAGCTTGATGAGCTTGATATGTTCTGATCCCAACCTTGTATTTGTCAATTGCTAACATTGTACTTTGTATGTCCTTTTAAGTGCATACAAAGTGCAATGTTAAAATCCTTCCATTTGGTAATTTTCAACGGAAGTTCTGTTAATGAGCTATAATGAACTTGAACTCTTTTCCGATGTGCAACCTTAATCAACCATATATTTTGTGTGTACCCGTATCCTTTTCTGCGGAGATTTCCAACCACAAGAGTTCTGTTGAACTGCATTGTGTGATAAACTTTGCAATCCCTAACCATTGACGTTGTATGTTGTATACATGCATGAGTCCTTCCACACAATCAAGATATAGATACCAGAGTTCTCTTTGAACTTTGTTGTAGGATAAACGTGAAGTCTGTTCCAATCCCTAACCTTGTATTTATCAACAAGTGAAGTTGTATTCTGCATGACTCTAATCCTTTCCTGTGGAGATGTCCAACAAGAGTTTTTTTAATGAACTACGTTGTTCCGATCCCAAACCTTGTAAACATCAACTATTGACATTGTATTTTGCATGTATTGAATCCTTCCCTCCCTATATAAACTTCCAACCAGAGTTCTGCTAGTGGGCTATTCCAGTTAACCCACATACACCCATCTATGGAAGACATAACTGGAATCTCCCACACAGGGGATGTAGATTTCAAATGGAGCCATCCATTCAGGTATCCCATTTGACATTCACACTCCCTGTGTGGAAGATAGAGGTGATGTCTTCGATAGGGTGTATGGATTTCAACTGTAATAGCCCAATGGTCATTGGTACTAATCATGATTGGCATCACAGAATTAAGCAAATAGACAACATTTCCTCTTGATGTCTTCTTGCATTTGTACCTATTACTTTATGTCTCTGTTAATACTTAGTGTGAGTCTTTTTAACCCTCATGGGCACTGACGAAACGTTTGAAAGATCAGCAATTGTAAAAAATAAAATTCTGAATTTTAATGTCCACATAGTTATGATAGGTAAGTTCAAACATGCACAGTTTTGGTTCAGTGGTTCATGAATAGATTTACTGACATCAGTTTATAAATCATACCCATTTTGGGGGGGGGGAGGAACATCGGAATTTTGACATTTTGAACGGTCACACCCATAGGCTATATTTGACAAATCTATAAAAAATAATGCATTCAGATTAGTACAAACATGCCTAGTTGTGATTCTTGCCTATGTATGATCACATCATCACCTGGCATTGGCTTAGGAAGATTTTCAACATTGGGGGAGGCTGACCTGAGTCAGAAAATTTTGCAAAAGATAGGTCCCAAACACCCATTTTCCCTCTATTTTATCACAATTTTTTAACTTCACTTGGGATTATTGCACCAAAATTATTGAGGGGGCTGAGCCCCCAAGCCCCCCGGTTCCTAAGCCTATACCTGGATGCATGCATACGCACTGGATTTGTACTGTTAGATTTTGATGGATTGGGATGAGTTAGAGTTCATATAGGGCCTATGAAGGATAATTAAATAAGAGGTTACTTTAAGGGCATTTAGGGTGGGCAGATATACAAATTGGCAAATACAGGAACAAATCAGAAATTGGTCAGGATATAAAGACAACAACCATGTGTTGTTCCATCTATAAAGCATTACAAAGTGGATGGACAATTGGAATATAGGGAAATTATAACTGGCCATTATTATATGTCAAAAATGTCCTGAGTATGCCCAGACATTGCTTCCTGAAGACCGCATATTTATGACTTTTTGATTACAAGAAGTTTGTTTTATACTGGTAAGCGGTGAGTGAAATTTGAATCACGACAAAGGGTTTATTAATTTGGGGGACAAGGGAAAGGAAAAAGGCTACATTTTTAGAAGCAGAATTGAATGTCCGGTTAGTATGATCAGGGGAGTCGCACCCTGTGGCCTGGGAGTTGTCAAATTTGTCATTGTCCACATGGTAAGAAAATAGGTGCATTGGGTGTAGGCATTTGAAGAAGTCTCGGGGATGAAGTAGAAATCCAGATGAATGTGCTGCAAATATGTAAAAAATCAAACTGAGATCAATTCACATTTTCTGTCATTCTCAAAATCCTGTGTCATAAATGTCATAAATTGATGCACATAATGTCACTGCACAGTGCGCACCTTTTTAAACGTTGCATCAATCATAAAAGTAGAGTACATAATGACCAGATCTGATCCAATCAGGCTAAAGTTGGCAATTAAGTGAAACTGAGATATAGGCAAAAAGTGAGGAGAAAAAACCAATAAAAAACATAAGAAAATTGACAGGTAAAAGGTTCACAACAAGAGACCCGGGGATTCAACATTAAGTGTAGTAGTAATGTTCAATATTTCTGACTTTGGCCTGAGTGGATCAAATTAGGTCACATTATAAGAGCTTACTTTCTTGTATCGCAAGTACGGTAAGTCACATTTATTTCAAAAGCCATGTCAAATTAGCTTAGGCCTTTCACAACTTTCCAAGACACATAAAAACATAGAGAACATACAGAATCAACGGATACTTTATTATGTCATGTTGAAGGCATAGACTATAGAAATAAAGGGCTGCATTTCAAGATAGTCTAGCACATGTATGTGGGAATACATCCCCTCCAGGATGGCCATGAGGCCTAGATCATGAGTGAAGGACTGAAGATGAAATCAGTGCATTTCTGAGTAGTCTATCTCCTTTCTCTGTGCCAGTCATAATAGTTTCCAGAGATATTTAACCCTAAACCCAGAGAGCCTGAAAATAGTGCTATTATGACTGTAAGTTAATGCTTACATAATTTAACCCAATCCATTTGCTTGAGGCCTTGTCTTGCAAGTTTAATATTAGAACTTAGATCATCGCAAGATCGTCAGCAATATGGAACCCCAGTTTGTTTACTCCTGAAGATCACGTTCTCCAGCATAATGCGTCCATCAGCAAATAGATATGGATTCACATCAACCTAGCGGCGCAAGTAGGATGCGCAGAAATATGACGCTGTTTTAAAGAGCACATCCTCACCAGCAATCCATACCCCAGGGTGTTGGAACTACGCTGATTTTCATATGATGTTTAGTAATTTCATGATAATAGATTGAGCCCAAGGTTTATCCTTGATTATGGGGAGTAAAAGGGGTAAACAGGAAATAAATAAGGTGATAAATATTAGGATGATGATGGCAACGTGTCTTGTCCTTGCATCAGATAAAAACAAAAGGAAAATTGTGATTTGCCCACTGTGTCCAGTACCGTAAAAGTGGAAATTTGTGCAGAACATTCATTTTTGCACTTTTCCTAAAATAAAAACACACTCAGGAAGATGTACTTTTATGTAGAAGTCTATTTTAGACACAAATTTAAAAGCAAGCAGGGTTCGAAATTTTTTTAATTTCCTGGGAAGCTAGCTAAATTTCCCACAATTTATACCATGTTTTTTTATACAAAAAAGACACAATTTATCTCCAAATACCAGAATTTCCCTCCAAATACCAACATTTCCTGGGAATGAGCTTCCCAAATTCCCCCACTTTTTCGAGCCATGAAAACAAGCAAAGTAATTCTAAGTTGGCGCAGGGCGAAAAAATTACTTGCTCGAAATTACCACTTTTATAGTATAGTTTTGTAAATTTGCAGAGTTGCATGGCTTGCAATTGTAATATAAATTATCAAATTAAGCAAGTACATTCAAGGAAGTATCCAAAATGTTTGATTTAGTAAAACAATTTTGTTCTTTTCCTGCCATTTTGATATGGTAATCAAGGACTTGAATAGTATCAGCAGACCATTTTCTTAATACTTAGGTACAACTTTGCCAACTTTTCAATTCAATGTAGATTCAAAAATGTTGAAACATTTATACTCTTTGACAGTTACAAAGTTTAGTTAGAAACTGAAACGCTCAAATTCAATTAGACACTTCCAGTACAAATTTAACCAAATCCTAGCCGGATTTTAATCAGACTATTTGGTATTATATGAAATGTTGTAATATCCATCAGACTAAATTCATTCGGTGACTTAATTAGTTAGTTTACGCATTTTACGTTAAGTCTTAATTATAATTTGTTTTAGTATGATCTTTGAGAACGTTCAAGTTTAAGGGAAATTGAATTTGGTCACCATTGAGGCGAGATGATAGGTTCTTATACAAACATGATTACGAAGGGGATGTTATGATTTCCTTCTTAAAGACAAACATTGGTACACGCCCTATATATTGTTCATTAAGTTACTCCAAGGCTGGGGTATAACTCAATCAAGACCCCAAGGCTTAGGGACAGATCAATATTATTAAATGATGGGGGTTGTGAATTAAAGACTTTTGGATCCAAAATTTTATGTCCCCCATTATGATGAAAATGAAAAAGAATGGTGTTTAGCTCCCTTTTCTTCAAATTCTATAAATTCCATTAAAAAAAACCCTTAGAAATCACTGTTGCCCCTTTTTCCTGAAATATGTTATTTCCTATAAATTATTTCATATCCCCACCCCTCCTGTATTGATTGTTCCCTTAGGTCCTATTAGAGTCTAGTTTGCAGGAGTGGTACAATTAAGTCGCTGATCGGCCTTGTCAATCATTTTTGCACCTCTACTATTTTTAAATCAACGAGTGACTTTAATTGTGTTCTTCCCTCAAAATAGAAGCTCAAATATACGGCATATCTGGTGTTTATCAATTTGAATTATTTATTTGTTTGTGACCTATAAAACTGTGTCAAGATTGTTTTGGTGTATGGAAATTAGCATTCATGTCAAGCACATGGAAGGTCTTGTTGTCTGCTTTCCTATTTATACTATCTTCCTATGTATTCTAGTATTTATAACTTTCCTATTTTTGCTCTGAATGTAGCCGGTAAAGGCCACATGAATTATGTTCTTATGTTAACTGCCATGTTCATGTGACTAACATGATCATATGATCATGAAAATTTCACATGTGTTTCAATCAACTAAGATTTTTAGTTTGCCGCAAATTTAGTTTCCAGTTTCCTGTTTGAGATTGGTGTTTACAATCTTAGTGTCACTGTTTGATCCCCAAAACAATTATTATATCGCAATCACAAGGTCCCTTCCACAGGGAGTGTGAATTTCAAATGGAACTACCTAAATGGGTAACTCCATTTGAAATCTACACTCCCTAGATGTGGGAGATTAAGGTCATGTTTTCCATAGGGGGTATATGGATTTTAATTGGAATAGCACAATCTATAAGAAAAAAAATCAATCTGACTCTAACACCAAAATACCGCAAGGATAACCACTGAGCATGCATGAATCCTAGGTGATGCGATGACACAATCACCCCAAATGCTATATGTGCAGGGAATTGCTGGCCAGGCCAGTGAAACCCTTGTGGCTAACCTGTGGGTGATCTTGTGCTTGGCATGCGAGGAATATTTAAGGTTTCCAATCCCAGGGGTACTAAGTGACTTCTTTGTTCATCATCTCTCCTTTTTCATTTCTTTTTAAACTTCCAATAGCAAAAAGCAGTGTCCGGTGTTAGGGTTAACGCAAATTAAAGCAAACCCAGAAACACTGCCAAAATGACAACACAAGTGCTTCAGTCTTATGAAATCCTGACATTTGCTAAGCCCGTTTTATATGTCTGATGCAACAAAAATAGAATTTTGATTTGCCTCTTGAGTGACATAAAGTTCTCTATTCTCAATTGAGTGTAACATGGATTGGATTGATGATATACATAATAAATTTAACTATCCTGATCATTGTAGGTTTTATTTGTCAGTTTTCCTGTATTTCTTAGATCGTAAATCCCAACACAAGATTCCCACAAAGAATAGTCTTCTATCTTTTCTCATAAAATGTGATATATGTGTCTCCAGCTCTTTGTTAAGCAGTTTTTATTTCCCATTGTTACATAAATCATGTATACAGTAATAATGTCACAAGGTGTTCTTGTTTTATGTGTGTCAAATAGGAAAGATGAAAGTCAGAGAGAGGGATCACAATCAAGCCTGGAAATAAGCATGTGTGGGGAGCAAATTTGCCCCCGTAAAGCCACCAAATGCTCCTGGTTCCAGTTTTTGCACTTGATGCAGTAGTGCTGGAATGCTATATTGTATATATGCAGAAAAGGATTTACTATTTGAATATTGCTCCTGTTTCTTCAAATATTGCTCCTGGTGCTTGTAAACTCCCAGTGAACCAGGAGCAATGCTCAAAAACAAATTGCTCCAGGTTCCAGTCTGCTTATTTCCAGGCTTGATCACAATTGAAAATATAGAGCAAGATGAAAGTGTTTGTGTGAGCAGGGGTAGAGGTTTTGTGTACAGTGCAAGAATCAAATTTGATTCTGGATTTTAGTTGTTTGCAAGTCATGCAAATTTGTTTGTTTTTTTATCTCTGTGCGAGAATGGATTCACAGATTCTTACCAAAATTCTAGCTCTGGTAAGACAGATAGACAGGAGAGAACCGAAGAGAGAAAAGGAAGGCTGAAAGAGACCTTCCCATTGGTAATGGCACTTCCACATGGCAAACCCCATTCCAACACGTACGTTCCACCAAAAGATCCATCAACATAGAACCATCTGCAGGGAAATATATACAAACAATCACACGATAGACCCGCAGAATGCTCCCTTCCGTCGAAATTAGTCCTTATTTCCCAGCGCATCATGCGTCATTGTCCCTTTTTCTGTAACCCACCCTGGAGCATAAAATGATGAAATGTTTAACCTCTTTGGTTTTCTATCTTTTCTTTTTCAAGATTTCACGGTCCCATTTCGAGGGGAAGCCGACAATTTATTGTCCCGTGGAGGGGAAGGAAGCTACTTGGTCAGAGAGAGCCTTCGTGCCCCAGGAAATTTCACTTTAGGAATAAGGTAATGTATTGATGACTTTTGTCACAAGTTTGAGACAGACGTTTACCTTGTAAAAGGAAGGAAAGTTGCAGACTACATTTCAATATTCAGTGTGGTAATTTATTTTTGACCTGTTGGATTGGGCAAGATCCAAATGCAAACAATGATGGTAAAACCATTCTACATTCCCAATTAAAACAGGTTTCAAGAAATATCTGTATTGACCCTTTGCACGGATCCGTTATCTTGCTACCAAAATGGGGCCTCCATGTTTTTCACATTGTATGGATTAAGGGGGAACTACACCCCTGCCCAATTGTGTGCCTATTTTTGCATTTTTCTCAAAAATTATAGCGCATTGGGGACACGTAAATATATTTATATTATAGGGGCAAGGACTACAACTACTGCACTGGAAATTTTATTTCAGCACAGACAGCAATTGTGGAGTTACAGTCAAAAATGAGGGAAAACCAATATTTGATCAATAAATCAATAACTACTTGCTTTGAGTTGCTGAAATTCCAGTGCATTAGTTGTAGTCCTTGCCCCTATAATATACATATCTTACTTGTCCCTAATGCACTATAATTTTTGAGAAAAATGCAAAAATAGGCACAAAATTGGCCAGGGGTGTAGTACCCCCTTAACACTGTTCGACACAATGTGTGTTTTGGAACCTCACTTTGAGATGACCATGTAAAGGGAACCTTACATGAAGTGCCCTTAGTTTGAATGCTGTGTGTTCACTCTTGTTCATAGTACCAACTGAATTGGCTAAACAGTTCTTGAGATATGTGAATCTTATTTTAAGATTCTTTGCTGATTCAAAGTTTGCAGCCATGCATGTACTCAACCATGGTATATGTTTGCAAATAGTCTTCAGAACTAATTTATTGATATATATGGCCAATGATTTGAATTCAAGAAGGCCATAAGTGCATAATAGAGCCATAGCACTTACAACCTCCTTGCATGCGACCAGCAATATGTCTTTTCAAAAACAGCAGCTAATATCTGTACAGCATTTCATAAAGAGAGAGAGAGGAAGCTTTATAAGTTGCAAATCCTTCGCATAATAAGTTACGATGAACCGTAAAGTCAATTTTATGAAGAGAGTTTACGATCCATACCCAAATAAGTAATATCAGGATTTAAAACAGGAAACCATCTTCAAGTTATGATGAGTAAAGGATACATGTAGTCAGAAGTTTATGATGTGTTACTTTTGATATGGTGGGTTTAAAGTAAAATGGACTCCAGAATTTTGTTGAAGAAGTGCACACATTTCTGTGGTCCACTTTCTATAAAAGGGATACTGTATCTCATGCATAATGCTTACTCGAAGATATCAAGATTCTGCAGACTTAATATATTAGGCTATAGGATTTCAGCCATTCATTTGCGCAAATGAAGTCCGTCACAGCCGTCGCTTATTTCTCCAACGTACAGAGGGCAGAGGATGCTCGACTTGTATCAAGACTTAGTATTATATAGCATAATTGCGTTACAATCTGTAATCAAAGATCTGGAACTAAGTATGATCTAGTCTAGCAACCATCAATCGAGCAAAATTGTGAGAAGTCAGGTTTCACTATTGAAGCAGTGCACAAGCATTGCCGTCTGCAAACGTACATAAATTTTGGGCTAAAATCCCCCCAACTCAGTACTGGTACGCAAGCAATGCCGTCTGCACACATACATAAATTGTAAGCTAAAATCCCCCTTACTCCTGGTAAAGTGACTTCGCTTTTTATACAGGGATTAAATACGAGTGTCACGGCCCTGACGATATCTTCCGTATGGATGTACTAACAACTATATATACCATGGGATTGATCAGCTTTGATGTATTCAGGGCAATATTGATCTAGAAATGCTTAAGCCCAAATATTATCCCAAATAGTCTGTGGTTGTACAAGATTGGCTAGCTCTGACGCATTTGTGCTTACCACAAGCAATTCATCAAACGTTACACAACAGGTGGAGGGTGTTGGGATCCGAAACTACGGATGAGATTTGGTGGGGAGAAGGGAGATAAGAGGATAGGTCTGAATGGCATGTTTGAGATGTATAAAGTACACTGCCTGTTAAAAGTGAAGTAATAAATATGAATGTAGGAAACATTGGGCTGTTCCATTTAAAATCCACACTACCCCTGTGGAAGATTTTGGAAATACCTTCCACAGAGGGATTATGAGTTTCAAATAGAATAGACAGTTGAATAACTTCCATTTGAAATACTCACTCCAGTTGTGGAAGATATAGGTAAAGTCATAGTACAGAGGGAGTATGGGTTTCAAAATGATTAGCCCTGTCTAATTACATTTCAAAACATACTCCCCCTGTGGAAGATATTTCCCAAATCTTCCACAGGGGTAGTGTGGATTTTAAATGGAACAGCCCATTGCAATGCCAGACTGTGTCATGTAGCATCATGTCTGGACATTGCAATGGATCTATTAGAATGCCAGAGAATTTGTACGAGAGAAAACGAAAGTACCGTAAACGCGCTACCATTTATAAGTGGCTGTAAGCAGCCATATATTGGATTGTCAGACACTGGGCTGAAATAGTGGTTGTCAGTGTGACCTTAATTTTAGCCATCATGGGTAAGTCACTATAATTAACTTCCAAGTATAAGATGAAAAAAAGGGATAACCTAGAGAAGATTCCATGGATAACGCACCCATGATAATAAAGGGGAATGCATCCGTATCGATATATACTCACAAGATGGCAAAAGACTGACAACCTGTATGGAAATATCTGGCATATAAGAAGAGCAAACTGATGAATATCCATCAAGCTTTTTTACCCACTTTCATAACCCTAATCCTAATGGATAATCATGAATTCATATAAAGTTGCAGGTAAATTTTAGGTAATTCTTGGCCAAGCTCGAACATTTGGAGCACTTGTGGATACGCGATAAACACACGCACACATAGTGCGGTACAGAAGAAAGCATGCACATGCCTTACATTGCGTACATGTTTAGTACGCTACATGGACGCAATAGGTATGTTCGATCTTCGCCAAGAATTACTTAATTTACCTGTAGTAGATGTGAAAAATATTTTGAAGTAATGGTCTAGTTCTGCCTGGGAAGTATTCATGCAGTAGTCCAAGAAGTTATCAAATTTGTCTCTAAACAGAGATACCTTTCAGTTAGCTTAAACAACAAAGATTTAAATTGGTTACAATTGTATATTTTGAAAGCTAATTTGAAGAAATACAAACTGATCAGTCAAACATTTTTGCATGGTTAGTATTTCAAAACATAGGTTAAGACTAGAGAAATTTATAAGCTTACTGACTCAGTTATGCGATCAATTTCACCATCCTAAATGGACTGGCCTCGGGGACGTTGAAAGCATGCCGTGCATGTTGTTTCCTAGGATTGACAAATTGAATATAAATCTCGACAAATGAGATGTTATGCCTCTAATACTATAAATACTGTTTGTATTAAAGCTCAAGTTTATGTCAGGGCAAATTATAGTTAAAACGTACTTACAATCGGACATTCTTGCGGGCTTGTAGTGTACAAATTAAAGTACATTTATCAAGTTGAATATGAATTCAATGTGAAGTGAAGCTCTCTTGGGTAAAAGAGTACAGTCTGTATTGGCTACTAGATTGTTTTTGACGTACATACGAGTGTAGCGAACTTGGAGGGAATAACAACTTATTAAACATGTAAAGTGTTGATCCATTTAGACTTGTGATTCCCAATCAGCTCAAATCTGAACTTTTTAAAACTAATAATAAATCTTTTTGAAAATTGTTAGTATGATTGAACTGGATCAAGTTTAGTCTTACAAAGGGCTGTGTTTGTAGTGCTTCACAAAATCGGCACAATACGTTGCATGCATACCATATTTACTTACGCTCACTTCACACACAAACATGGTGGAGTACGGCCTACATTGGTGTGACTTCTTTGGTTTACACTAAAGTGTGAGAGTCACTGAACATAACTATAGACGTCAAGCCAAGTGACACAATGTGGCAGTACCTAATCGGGGTTTGTAATTTCCTTTCATAAGGAAACAAATCAAAACTAAACATTTCCAGATTGCAGATTATAATGTTAAAGAAAAACAAGATCAAGTCATTAATCAACAGGCCTAATTTGAAGCAATTGAATTCTCAGGTTTCTGTTCCGTTTGAACTACTAAACTTCCCCTTTTATTATGACATCCGTCTTCAGATCTGTCCTGTTGTAAACCGCGCACAATATCCTCATCATTTATTGTGATGCTAACTTGGTTTTTAAATTTGCTCTCCTATGTAAAAACGCAGTATATGCCTTGTTTGTTATCAGGGGATACTTTGTTTTACTTTAGGAATAACAGACTTGTATCCGAGTCCACCTCATCTAAGTCAGAGCCAAGTCCAAGTCTGATATCAAATTGGAGTTTGAACCCGATACACACATTTATTGGTTGAGCTATGAGTTTTAAAATATTGGGCGAGACATTGTCGAGTCCAAGATTTTATGTTGTGATTACAGCACTGAGTTGAGTCCAACCCGAGTCGGCTCTGACTCCGATGAGATGGACTCAGATGGCAAAATTCATGGACTCAGATGGCAATACTCAACTCATAAAAATATTTGATGTAAAGCATCCAATTTTATCATTATTATGTTTTGGATCCAATATATTCACACACTTCATTCACCAAAACACACAATAATGATATAAAAGTGGACTCCACTTGAGTCCAGACTCCAACGACACAGCACTGGTGGAGTGGAGTAGTAAGCTAAAGGCAGTAACTACTGTGTTACGTGGATTTAGATACTGCACTTACACTTGTTAAACAGACTTACCAAACTATCTCAAGTAAGAAGGCAGTATGTGGTATATCATGCACCTGCAGATACTGCATTCTTATTTGGGATGGTAATGACCAATATCATGCAGGAAGTAGTTGTTAGGTGTGATTACACTACATCACTTCATGGCACAGGTGTTTGATGTGTGCTGAAAAGAATAGATTTCCCTTAAGGGGGTACTACACCCCTCGATAAATTTGTGTCTATTTTTGCATTTTTCTCAAAAACTAATAACACAGTGGTAATAAAAGTTATGTATATTATAGGGGCAAGGAATCCAATTACTACACTGGAATTTCAGTGACCCAAGACAAGCGGTTTGTTATTTATGATCAGAAATAAGGTACCACTAGGATGTACCTCGTTTCCTATCATATATACTGAACCGCTTGTCTTGAGTCACTGAAATTTCAGTGTAGTAATTGGATATCTTGCCCCAATAATATACATATAACTTTTGTTACCAGTGTATAATTATTTTTTGAGAAAAATGCAAAATAGTCACAAATTTACCATATGGGTGTAGTACCCCCTTAATCTTTCCATCTATTACTGTGCATCGTGCATGTGATCATATCTGCACAGGGCGAATTGACATTACTGCTATACATGTAATTTTGTATTGACATGTGTGGCAATCAAGACCCATAGTTCTCTCTTCTCATATGTTCCTAACCTCTCCTCTCCTCCTCTCATATGTGCCTACCTCTCCTCTCTCCTCTCCTCTCCTCTCCTCTCCTCTCCTCTCCTCTCCTCCTGCTCTTCTCCCTCTCTCCTCCCATCTCTTCCCCTCTCCCCTCCCTTGGAAAGACCCTCATTGGCATTGAGTATTCTGATGCACACATAAACCCGCATTATCAGTGAGCACTCATAGTCCTCGAACGCAAGCTTCTATGAGCAGTTGGCACTGATTTTGACTACGGAAGACTCAGAAGTAAGCTAAATTAGAGCTGCAGAGACTTAACTTTGAAAGATATTTTGGTTCCACACATAACCAAAATGAAAGTTGGGTGCCTCCCATGTTTGCCATCTGTATTTATAATGCACACTTAAACAGTTGGCACTAGCATGTGCGCTTATGCTTAGTATAGTGTTCTTGACAACACTGTCAGGTGAAGGGGAAGAGAGGGATTATGGGTAATGCAGTGTCTGAATGAAGATAGGGCTTGTGTTCTGATGGAGGATGTTAAGGCTTTGAGAAAATTACTGGGAATCATATTCTGGTAAAATGGAAGCAAGCAAAGAGTACTGATGGACTTTTGTCGGTTTGATGTTATTTTCAGATGTGTTTGCTTTATAGACAATTGTGAATCCTCTTTTCCTGACTATGGCCTTATCTGTATCA
Source organism: Amphiura filiformis (assembly GCF_039555335.1). Lineage (NCBI taxonomy): Eukaryota > Metazoa > Echinodermata > Ophiuroidea > Amphilepidida > Amphiuridae > Amphiura > Amphiura filiformis. The sequence goes on along the minus strand of NC_092634.1, from coordinate 50,181,123 downwards.
GTCCACCATTCTAAGATTATCGGGGGAAAAAAGAACAGAATTTGAATCATTGTCATATTAGATTTACAATATTTAAGAAATAAATCAATGGTAATGCAGTGTCCAAGTGATATGTCAGGGGCAGTAAAACATCAATAATTGGTGAGTCACAGCTGAATCATTAAATTTTTTTATCTACACTGGGAATTGAACATGGGACCTCCTACTCCAGAATCACAGACTTCAACCATAAGGTGTCAGGCTACTTTAAAAAATGGAAAGCGTTATTCCTGTGTATAAAATAAAGGATATATTAATTGTGAGTAATGAAGTCTTCTCAAACTGTTATGCACAACATTGTTTGTTCATTTGTATCAACTTTCATCACATAGACAAAGTAATAAAAACAATGTTAAATTATTCTTTTGTTTATTATCTTCCCTGCATACAGGCTACTTCACCAAACTAAAAACTTCAAGTTGTACTTTGACAGCAAGCACTATGTTGCGAAAAAGATTTGACTCCTCCATGACCTCGTCAGCAGCGGCCTCATCACCATGTACGTGGAGGTCAAGGCGAAAGACTACATCAACGAGATGGTGGCAGAACCTATCTATGATAAGCACTCCAAATTTGCGACAATACGAGATAGGAGAAAAAGCAATGGAACCTTAGTGCCACCAGTGGCTAAGTTGGCTACTATTGATAGTTCTGAGGTAAATGTTTTAGTTAACCCCATGAGAACTACCTGCCGATTGGCCGAAAAGAAGTTTTCATTATCAATAGGCCCAATTAGTAACATTGTTGGAATAATTTCAACACGCAAAAAATTGTGGTGAATTTGAAAAAATTTGCAAAGCTCCATTCTGATTAAAATGAAGATATCATGTAATTGACCAATCAGAGGCAATGTTAGATCGGCAGGTAGTGCTCAGATGGTTAAGCATGAGCTAGAAATTCCTGGGCTAGAATTTTGTTGTTATGGGAGATTCAACTAAAATTCTTGCTATTGAATTTGCAAGGATTTGGTTTGATCCTTGCACATCTGTTGTGGGGAATCTTTGCAAGAATGGATCTTTAGATTCATGCCAAAATTCTAGTTCGGGGTGGATTTCAGACAAGCTTGTAATGCATGTTGAGTGTCACAGCTTATCACATCTCTCCAATATATAAGGAGGACTTCTGATAGGTTGGGGACAGATGGTGACCTGCTAAAGTCTGCAAAAAATGAATGCAGATTGTGGAGATGGATATCAAATGGGCATTATTGTGTACAATATATTTGATTGATATCAAATATTTGTTCTGCACATAATGTCCATTTGAAACCCACACAGAAATGGGACCATTTAAGACCTTCAGTTAATGATGAAGTGGTATGAGGATGTGGTCATCATGCGCAGAGTTTTTTGTGGATTTTAGACTCGCATGCTCATATTACTGAGTCCGAAAACAGTACTCGGCTCATGACAATGACATCCAGATACCATTTCACCCATTAACCTAAGGTTGTAATTATGTAGCCGGTGAGTACAGTACATATTGATAGTGGCGATCTTCTTGGCTAGTCGTCTTGGACATAGGTGACAGAGAAGCTTCATAACCAGGTGAACAGAGATCGGTGAACATGGTCCAATAGTGATTATCAGTTAGTAGCTTAATTGAGACAGATGATTTTTATTGTGCTGTAAAGTGTAAACAATTTCTGCACTCCGAAATATAAAGGTAAAGGTAAGAAATAACGTGGAAAATTGAAGCAGATAACATCCATCTTTCCTTTGTTCATAAGCTGCACATTTGCAAGTGAATTTATTTGTACTCAAAATGTTAACAAGTTTGAATCTCAATGTTTAGTCAAGCTACATGGTTTACCGTTCCACACAGTAGGTAAAGTTAATTTCATTACCCAGAACTGCAATCCTAGAATCCTACAAAAGTTCAGCATACATCCGCAGTCAAACAGTTGGCCATTTTGTTGTGGATCAATAAGCTAAGTGTCAGGCATGAGACACGGCTTTGATAAGATTGAATCCGTTGTCACTTTCTTATGTTGATTTCCTTCCCAGGGTAGATTTCCTCAGCAAACCACCACCACACAGAGAACCCCTTGTTTTACCCCGTCCATAGTTATCAGGCTTGATGGGCCTCTTTCGTAATGATTTGCCTTCCAACAGGTGTTCATATGATAATGAATGAAGGAAACTATTCCAGATTTAAAGTGGTTTAATATTAAGTTTGGTTTCCTTTGTTTCTCCATATTTGGTATATAGAGTTTGGTATTCACATCAATAATGATAGTTCCACTTTTGAACTGGTTTTAATTCAATTAAGCTTAACCAAATTGCTTTAGAGACATAGTTCTGTATCTACTTCTAAAAGGAAATAAGAAAAGAGATGGTTCCAAAGTTTTAACTGATTTAAAGCAATCTTGGCTCTGATATACATACTACGATTATGACTTGGTATCATATGCCTGGAAAGCTGTATTTTGGTTCAAAATGATATTTATTGGGGGTAATGAGAACAGGCTTCCAAATTGGTAGGAAAATATGATCTTTCCTTTTTATGGTCCCAAAATGACGACTTTTTCATGTGGTTTGGATGATGTTTTAGCTTTCCAATCTGTATTCAAGCAAGTTCAAGCATTTTACATTGAACTTGGTGATATTCTTGTACCTAATCATACTTTTTTCTATATATAAACTTGACTAGGACGAGTTAATTGACCAGTTAACTCACTTATGAACATTTTGTTGGATACAAGAAGGTCGTAAACACATAGTAATAACAAAGCACTTAGGGTCTTCTTGCATCTGACCGTCTTCATGTAGGTGTGTCTAAACATTGACATAGTTTGAATGTAATATGGTTTTGGTGATATTAGGTGACACTGTGTACCAGGACTGGATTAAGTTGGTCGACTAATAGGTAATGATTAAACAAAATTCTCAGTCATCTTTTCAACTAGGCTTTTCATCAGCATTGGAAAGTATTCAATTTCCTTTCGTGTTGCAGAATTTGTTGCGTTAATAGCTAGATATGATTGAAGTCAATCGTTAGATAAACAAACCATAGAAACTTGTGAGGTTCATTTGCAGTGTACATCCTGTGGGGACTGTCATCAGCATCATCTATCTACGTAATCGCGCATCTGATGCCAGTTTTGGCCGAACTGATCTAAAGCCGACTTAATTTATCATGACAGACCTTGAAAAGCACTAACCTTTATCATGATAGACCTTGAAAAGTACTGACCTTATGATTTAAATGGTTTCGGAGATCGTCTCTTTTCTGGTAAAATCCTGCCGCGTTAAGTTTGATCAGTAGTACGATTGTATGGAAAACAAATATTTTGTCAATGTGAAGTGATCCTTGTTTTCTGTTCAGATTCTCTCTCATCACTTTCCATATGATGGTTAATTCTGCATGGATCCTGGATGGTTTTATTAAAGTTGCGCATTTCCATGCTAAGAGACAAACTTTATATTAGGGGCCAAAGAGGTATGGATTGGATAGCATCAAATGTGTGATATAATATGTGTAGACTGACCACTGGCACTGCAGGAATATATTTCTCTGTTTTGAAATTTACATATTTTTGAAAATATTGGGATAATTTTTGTCATAAAAAGTGGACCTGTTTGACTTCTTCTTTTTATATGAAATTTATGATTATTTTAAAGATAAAACGTTGTTGCTAATTGTTAGGAAGAATCCAAAATGTTGCAAATTGTTCCAAAATATGTTGAAATTTGACATCATGGATAATATTTTGGATAATTATGTGAAATGCATGATTCAAGTGAGGACAAACTTGCCTAGTATGGTTAAGTAGTTTTTAAAATATGCTGGGTCATTATGTAAGACTGGGAATCCACCTGAGCTAGGTATTTAATGAGTCATGTTTTAGGTTTTCAATAGTGGGTATTGTGCAGTTTGGTTGGCATTTAAGTTTGACAGATCAAAGAATGCTATAGTTGCTCATCATAGTTTTCTAATGTGCCTGACAATTTGACATCTCTGACATAACAGAATATTAAATACCTGTATTTAGAATTGATTATGATTTTAAACAGATTCCAAGTTGATAGAATTGTCAATAAATAATTGAATTCCTGCTCCCTCTTATCCGCCTTACGCATGTGTGTGTGTGGCATGCCAAGAAGAAAGCACAACTTGATCTAAAGAACTGAAGCGGGGTGCGTGATAGAAAACTTAAGTAGCTATTTAGCTAATCATGGCAGATAACAAGATCCAGCAGCCTGGTGTATATCTTTTGTCGTTTCTGATCTCCGTTTCTTCCAATATTTTATTTTCTTCTTTAGAGCTACCATACCCTCAGCATGACACATATTATTAGCCTCTTATGTGTTCATTTCGAGGTGAAGTAGGTAAAATAGTAAGAAATTTTGCAAAATGTTAAACATTTCAGAATCTTGTATTTTCATGACCATATTTGGAATGTGAATAAAAAAATACATTCAAATGAGTGCAAACATGCTCAGTATTAGTTGAGTGTTTCTAGAGATAGATCAGATATTTTTTGTGTAAACTCTATGATAATAGTGTGGAAGGCATTAACTATTATAGCAGGCAAATTGTATTGAGGTCATCCTTACAAAATTTGTTAGCAAACGATGAGTTTTCAAAAATTGAAAACTTGCACTCATATTTTGATGTGGGTTTTGATGCAAAATGAAGAGTTTCCTGTTGGTGGCAGCTTAAATTGGTGAAAATTGAGGATGATGTATGAAAGATGCTGATGACGAGGGTTGCGGGTTGAGCGGCATAGAAGATGAGTGTTTGCAACAGATGTTACTGACAAAACGTTTGAGGGGATTATTTGGTGTGACATTTTGGTCTTACCCTTGTTAAAAGACACAAATATTGCTGGTTTGCGAAGTTTGGTAAAAGGTCAAGCCAATTACTACAATTAGACTTTTACAGGCATGAGAATTTTCAGTTTTTAAACTAAATTCAGGTTTTTTTTGTCAAAATTTCTGCAACTTTATTTAATTTCAGCCTGTTTTTGGTACCTTTTGTCCAATTTGACAATTTTCAGTTTTTTCAGTTTTTTTTAGGAAAGTGCAGTCTCATGCCTGCTTTTAACATGGAAATAATTTTGGCAAATATGACAGACAACAAAAAGAGTTTTCACAATTATGAAGTATATGAAACATTTTCAGCATGCAAATAAAGTACAATGAAGCTTTAAGCTTATCAAACTAATTTAAAAAAGAATAAGCAAACTTAAAGTTTTGTGTGAATTATGGTATACCTTTGGTGGTAACTTAAGTGACTTGCAAGAATTCAAATTACAAAATGTTGAAACACACCCTTACACAAAATGGAATTAAAATACAAACAATTAGTATGTTTGGGGAAATCATTTAATGCTTCTCTAAGAATAAACTTTGAACTTGGACATTTTTGTTTCAGCTATACATCCACACCCAGCTGGTACTTGAAAGAATAAAATAGCACTTAAAATGAATGCCATATTATATAATTGGCAGTTCCACCTTAGGGACTGGAATCAGCGCAAATCAGATTGAGATCAACGGATGTTTGCCCAGTTCATACGTATTGCTCTATGGATCTGTTAGGAATATGGCATTGCTTCGTGTAATGAAATGTGTGTTAATTTAATTTGGCTAAATATTTCCAGGCAGGAACATCGTTTGTCAGATTGTGGAAAGGCATGAAATGAAAGCAAGTTTGTCGATTAAAATTACATGTTTGAACAATTACTTTCCATATGAATATATGGTTTAAACAACATAATGGCTTCTTTGGTCAAAACAAATTTAGATTTGTGAAAACAAACAAACACACTAAACAATAAACTTGAGGATATTCGTCAGGATTATTCATGATAAGATCATCATCATAAAAAACGTCATTCAAGTTACCTGATCCCGCAAGATATGTTCTGAATTCTGATCGGTGCGCACAACTTTCAAAATGACAGAAAGAATAGCACTTTCAATCAAAAAGACCAACAGTATGCAAATATACCAACCAACTTTGGCGAAAATAATGTTAAGTGTCGCCATTTCACAAACCACAATGAATTTTAAAATATTACCCATCCAACCTCACAATGTCAATCATTTTGATATCATAATAGTGTGGATAACAATTAAGGTGGTTATGGAGGCATTATAAAAGTGCTCTAAGCATGTTTTAAACAGATTATTTGAGTAGAGCAAAAGTACACTGATCAATATGCCTTTTGTTTGAGTCAATCGGACATGCGGTTTTCAAAATATATCAATTTATATTTTCTTTGTATCTTATTGTTTTATCAATAATCAATAAAGTTAATGAGCTAAAATGACTGGAGAAGCTCATTAACATATAATTTTGCCAATATTTTGCTAAAATCCATGCATAAATGTTCAGGGTACTTTTATTTTGCATACTTTTGCCCTGAAACTTGGTCAAAGTGTTTCTAATATGTTCTAATGTATTATATAGTGAAGCCGCCCCTAATTTGCATATTTGCATATTTAATTAGCATTTATGCAAATTAGCTCATTAATTATGCAAATATGCTAATTAGAGGGCGGCTTCACTATATAATACATTAGGACATATTAGAAACATTTTTGACCAAGTTTCAGGGCAAAATTATGTAAAATAAAAAAGTACCCTGAACATTTATGCATTGATTTTAGCAGAATATTGGCTAAAATTACATATTCATGAGCCTTTGCAGTCATTTTAGCTCATTAACTACATTGATTATTGACAAAAACAATAGGATACAAAGAAAATATAAATTGATGTATTATGGAAACCGTATGTCTGATTTGCTCCAAACAAAAGGCATATTGATCAGTGTACTTTACCATACTCAATTAATCTGTTTAAAACATGCTCAAAGCATTTTCTAATTTCTAGAAAATGCATCCAATACCACCTTAAGCTTCCCCCTAATTAACCCTTGTTAATCAACAGGTGTCGTATGGCACCCTCGCTAATAGTTATTAATTAAACTTGGGGCTGATTAGATTAGCCTATCTCTACGTAGTCAGGGTATTTTATTAACCACAAAGTTATTTCCCTGGGTACCTTCAACGTCCATCATACTTGTGTCCGTCATCTCACTGTAATTATGACTTATTAATGTAATAGATAGTGACAACTGCGGACCACTTCCATTTTGTGTGTTAGCCGCAACTGTAGCCTTGGACTTGTTGAACTTTGTTTTGCGGTCTGTGTGTGCATCCGTCCGGCATGATGGTTCTAAAGTTTGTGACGAAAGGAGTATATTTCAAGTTTTTCTGACAATTATTGTTCATGAAACTCTTTTTGATATATAAGTCCATGAAATATGATAAAATAATTGAACAAAAAGTTATTTTGAATTTTTAGAGCATTCTTGTCAACAACCCTTTATACCGAATTGACCAACTATGCATTGTGTCTTTGAGCCCCTCTCTGTCTAAACATACAGTTTGGATCCTACAGAGGCAATAATGTTGACAATTGTATGTGAACTGTATTTGCCTGGAAAAATTGGGGAATTGATGAATTTCATTCACAGGAAATTTGGTAATCTGGAGGGAAATTATGCTTTTTTGTTTGGATAAAGAAATACATAGAAATAATGGGAAATTCTGATATGTTGGAGGGAAATTTGTCTACATTCTTAGGAAATCAAAACCTGTGAACTGTACCCATTCATCCCCAGATCTATGGAACTGGATTTCAGTTCCATTTTGGGCATACTTACACAACCTGCTTTGGTGAAGCTTTTTGTTTAATATGGTCAAAATCATAAATATGATAAAACTAAAAAAAGTTTTCAGTCAAATAAATAAGGTCCCAAAGAAGATTAACTTTCTTGATTTGAGTGTCTCTGATGAATTAAAGTTGATTGAATGAATGAAGAAGAAAGGGTCTATTTAAAAAGAAATCTTCTTAAAAAGATGAGTTTGCAAACTTTAAAACAAGACAAGATAGATGATAAAAACCATAAGCTAAAACACTTGCTAGACTTTTGTTGTGGTTTCTTGCAAAGTCATAGATCATATTTTCTCTAAGGGTGAATGACTGATGTAGCAGATATAGAAACCATTAGTCAGTTATGGCTTATATCAGGAAATACTAGAGAAACATTTATGGAAACCAAGACACACAGTCCGTGCCCTGCAGCTACAACTTTTCAAGATCTTGACAAATTTTGATTCAATTTGGCCCAATTCTCTGTCAACTATGACTGACTATAAGAGATAATATGGTTAGATTGTCGCAAAAAAGTGTTATCTGGAAAAGCTGCTTTGTAGTTGTTTATGTTTTGATACTTGTGATAGCATTTCTGTACATATTTCTTGGATAGGTTGAGTATACAGTAAGAAATACTGCCCTGTATTTATTTCCCATCATGCACTATTCCACTTTGAATGCTTTGTGCTACGGAATCTTGTCCTCACACATATTTAGAAAATAATGGCTGCGCAACAGTAAGTCTAACATACAAATGTGGAATGCTGGCGGCTGATGGGACCCCTCTGGAACAGTGTATGATGGGATATATCATATGGAACAAGCATAGGGCAACTCCCTAAATAGGCTATGATAACCAATCACAGGCCATGTAGAGTTTTATTGACAGAAAAATCACACACAAACTTTCTGTCTTATTGTATGTTTCAAAATCATATTATTCTAACAGAATCTCAAAATTGATCACAAAGCAGCTATCAGAGTAACATTTTTTATACTTCGTGACGCTGTGTTTTAAATTTGATAATTATTTTCAAAATATCTAAGGGCATTTCACAAAATAGTGAAATTGGACTTTCCTGTGCTATATGACAGGTGGTGCTGATGCATTTCACCTATATGCACTGTCCACGGTGTTTAGAGTAAGAGCACCAGTGTGAGAAAGAACAGATCATGTTTGTTGATCATCAACTTGACATCATGATTGCTAATGATGAGCCGGTCAAGCCCTTCATTAAAAACAAAGAAATTGAACTTTCCTGGGAATTGCAGCATTATATTGCAATATTTCACCCTTTATTGTCATGATGGTCTCATAATATAGTGATTGATAGCAGGTCATGGTTGTGGAAGATTATCTTGACGTCAAGAAGGCTTAAATGTGCAGCAGCTTAAGGGTGTTTCTCAAAGTCATGAAATTGGACTTTCCTGGTTTTAATTCTACTGTAATGTTTCTTTGCATTGATGGTTTGAGTACCTGAATCAAATGAGACCAGGTCATGGTTATTGCGGATTGGAATGACGTCAAGACACTATGGACGACAAGAGCCTCATCCCAATGGCATAGTCCAATAACCTCAATTACATAATCATAGTGCAAAATTTGACCTCAAGTTGCAGAGTATGAGTTTTTGTACCCAAATCTTCAAAGGTCATTCAATGAATGTACAAATGTATTGGGGTTTAAGAACTGTTCCCCTGATAGATGAGCATGTTGTGGATTCTAGTGAGAAGAGTTTGCAGGTTCAGCTGGTTACATCTGTTTCAATCAAACTGTGGTGTTTAACATTTGGTTTCTTATTGATTATTAACTTGATAACTTATTTTCAAATAACATCCTTTGAAGAAAACAAGAAAACATTTGGTCAGTTTTATATGACTAGTTTATGAATGATGCTTATTTATAGATACTAGAGGTTTTGTGGAAAGTTGGAATGCGCAACAGTATGGTGGGTGTATCAAAAATATTTTGTTATGTTGACAATGGCTAATTTATAATAGGTAATTGCTCTCCTCAAAATTCCATTGTGTGTCATCGGCTGTTAACTCGAAAATTTAGTGGAATGTACTTGTCTAACATAGAACCTATTCTCTAGAAATCCAAACTGTGAATGTTTTAAACAGCAAACCAAAAAACAAATTTACCACAATTAAAATCTTAACTTTATTGAAATATTTTTGTTGATGCAAGAATATATAGGACAGGTTATGAATGATGACACCACCATGTATCGCTACTCTTATCCAACATGCTTGTATGTGTCACTAGCATAGTGTGAGAGTTCGTGGTTGCAGTACCGTGACAAGCAGAGCATTGCAGCTTAGGTGTATCGAAGATCAAAATCAGACTACATATCTATTTTAGCAATTTTGACCTCATTGATGTAATGTGCATATTTCAAGTAATATAAATTCCTATTACTCACCAATATTATTGGGATTTTGATAGAGTTTGACGTATGTCATGCAACATACCTGAGATCGTACGCTTTGCACATGTTTGCCATACGCACCTGAGGAACATACTGTTAACACATTGAATCTCAAGAAAGTATGTTTATAATAGTAACATGACATAGTGATATTTCCTGCAGCTTGCATTTAAGTTCCCTTCTACCTATGCATTCAATGCTATACACCTATGCCATGTTCACATCAGTATAATATCCAAATGTTTCACGGATTTGTTTGATCGAAATTGAAAACTTGTAATACGATACGCCATTATTCTCATAAAAGGGATGAATATGGCATATATCTAGTTGTCTATATTATTGGAAGTATTAATGAATAAATAATAATAATAGGCAAATTGAGGAGAGCATACATTTTAACTTCAAAACAATACTTTCAAAGAAAGTGAGCAAATACTTGTTGGTGTAAACAATATCATGCAATTGTCATGACAAAATCGCATACATACAGGCATGGTATTAGTATACATTTTGTCCCATAAGAAGTTGAAATTATAAGACTCATCATGACATTTCTACAATGAAACCTTAAGTTGCCCACAAAGCAATATGTAAGTTAACAGTGGATCTGTTACTAGTGGGCACACATGGCTTCCTGATGCGCCATATGGCTTCCATTACCTCCTGCAGATCATTCACCAAGATAGCTTCACCACCAGGGACTACTTGTAGGTAACCTCAACTCCGAGGTTACGGAGAAAGCATCGCAAGGAGCAAAACGGGCTATGTTTCTCATCAGTTGTCAGAGAGAAGGGGTAAGGGGAGGGGGGTAATAAAGGTGAGGAAGCCAGATAGGATGGTCCTGAGGCAATCCATGATTCAGAGTGAAAGATGAGTCTTGCCCCCTTCCCATTTTTGACAGGAATAATGCCTGGCGCAGGAAGGTGGGGTTTGGTTTGGACATTTGTGTGTGCGTTGACCCTTAATTGATTTCTCCAGTGTTTTTAATTATAATTTTGTTGGGTTTAGGGTAAGGATATGCATTGGAAATGTAGATCTTCATCATATTTGATTGGATCGCTGAAGGTGATCGAAGAGGCCTATGATAGGAAGAGGGGTTGTTATCAATACCAGATTTAACCGTACATTGACCCTTGAACAATTTTTTATTAAAGATATGAAATAAAATTGTTGTGTAACAAGTCGCGTTAAAATTTTAATTCTGCTAAAGTGAGCAGTGTTCATGTTGGATTTATTTTGCTTTTTTTTTTTTTGCCTCAGGCAGCAGGGTGAATAACACTCTTGAAATCTATAATGTGAAAAAACTTAAAATCACAAATTTAAAAATGAGTGAAACTGTTCAAAATTGGTGAAGCGCAAAAAGTTAATCAGCTGATCAGGTGAAAATTTGCACTTAAAAAGATAATTTTTTTAAAGTTATGATTATGGAAGACAGCATTTACTGATAATGAAAACAAAATCTGAATCTGTTTCTACTTTTCTTACTGATGGGTCCTCTTCTATCCCATATGTTACATATCTTACACTATGATCTGGATGGTCAAGATAAAATTGGACCAGGATGAAAATGTGTTGTACAGACAACTCCATTGGGAAGAGTTAATGTAACGGAAGCCCTATATTCTTCATGTGATGTGCAATGATACACTCCACTGTGCCTTTGGGAATGGAGTCCAGAGAGAAGGGGTGCATGACAACAATATGGTTTTAACCACTGCTTATTATATGTAATTAATATGAAATTTGCTGATGCCCATGATAATAGCTGTTAAACACCTGTTGAAGAATTTAGGTCATAGGTGCTATGTCCCAAAATGATCTGATCTCCAGTGGCATAGTTCAGTCATTCCATTCTATAATTGTGGCTCAAAGGTTGACCTGGTGTTGGGGAGGATGAGGTTTTGTACCCAATATATTCAAGATGTCATTTTATGTGTGTACAACATATTAGGGTTAAAGAACTGTGCCTCTCTGATGAGGTTGTTGAAGATTCTAGTGAGGATGATTCTTGTTATCTATTGGGATTACTCAGGAACATGACACACTGATTGAAGTGACTGGGTCATATCTTCAATCAATGCATTTTCTACCAAATTGACAGTCATGGTAGTATTGTAAAAAGTAAAGTTGCAAGAGATGAACTTATGGCACTGCAGGTCCATTGGTCTTGTGAATCTATAGACATAGGAAAAAATGCACATATGATGAAAGTACAATATAACTCTTGCTGCTTTTGTCATTGGGTTCACTACTGCTAATTGCAAGAGCCAATAGGCTATTCCAGTTGAAATCTGAACACCCTTATGAAAGACACAACCTTAATCTTCCACACTGGGAGTGTGAATTTCAAATGAGGTTACCTGAATGGGTGATTCCATTTGAGATACATTGTATATACCTGTGTGGGAGATTACGTTCATGTCTACCACAAGGGGTGTATGTATTTCAATCGGAATAGCCTGATAATCCAGTGTCTTGGTTCCTTTGCATCAGGAATTGTTAATATTATGTGTGTGTCTGTACTTTGTGATTGCGACATATTTCATTTACAACAAGTAGCATATTATGAGTACATTAAACTTCTTTCCTATTGCCCTGTATTATAAAATTAACCATCACAGCAAAACATCAATTATCAGTAATGAAAGGTTCCTTGCAAAAATGATCAATGTTGCTTATTATTGCTTAATAATATTATGCTTGTGTTTTGATCAGTTTTGGTACTTGATTATGTACTTTGGTTCTTATATGGATACCCAAGAACACCTTTCATTTCTTAGATCATTCAGCTTGAAAAAGAACACCTTTGATACTAAAAGTGAACAAAGATTCCAAACTAAGTATGTCACATTACACACATAGTGTTGTTGTGCACATGGATAGACAATGCAATTGCAACATTTGAACTCTTTGTCGATAGATGTGGAAATGTGCAACAACCTTCCATACTAATTCACCAGCCATGCCTCATTTAGTTAAATTTCCTCTATCACATTGGCATAGAGACACATCAAATTATGTAATTCATTGCTAAATCACTCGTTCTGTGTCTGGGCTCGTGATTTCATCTGTAAATTGATGTCAATTTGAGGAAACCTCCCAGGAATAAACTTTGAATTGGAGAAATTAGGACACTGTTACTATGAAACTAAAGTCAAAATTGAACTTAAGGCTCTCTGAGTTACAAAGCCTGTGCCTCTAACTTACATTTAACCACTTGTTCAAAATTCAAACTTTTAGGGGCATGTTTCAAAAATGCCTATTTGAACCAGTGCTAATCCATGTGACAGTCTTCAATCTAAAGTTTTTTGAAAAAAATCGAGTTTGTTTTGGATCCACAGAATAAGGGATTGTATTGTAGTGATTTGTTTCAAGGGGTTGAAACCCAAATTACAAAAAAAACCACATCCATATATATATAACCTGCGAAGATTCTAATGCACAGAGGCACTTAGTGCAAACAGGGATAAGGGCAAAAATGGATTTGAACTGCATTGTATTTCTAAGCACAAGTTGTGTCATTTTTGTGGCCCACTTTTGTAAGTTAAGTGGAGTCAGTCGAGTTACTGTACAAATTCAATGCGATAGAGTCACTTAAAATCATTTGAATCAAATTAAAATAATTTTAACTGGCGTCAAGAGTCATGGCTTATAGTAACAACGGCTTTATCTGTTAGAAAAGACCATAAGGAAACATTTATTTAAAAAAAGTGAAATTCTGATAAAAAGATGTTTTTGATATTTACCTTACTTTCACCTGTTACCTTTTGGTGACATCTCTCACCACACACAGAGGATGCAGGACATGTATATTGACTCTGTCAACTTAGCTGGCATTATGAAGACTTAAGGGAAACAAGGGGGTTCCTGATAACTGACCTGGCCATGGTGCTTGTTCCTTTGTGGTATCAAACCCTGGATTCTTACCCAAAAAATCCATCCAATAGCAGTTTGTATGCAAAAATTCAGGCTTTATAAAAAGAATGCCTACAATCTTGGGGAGTTTCAAATTTATCATTTATGAATTTTCTGTTTTGGTATCAAATTGCGTAGCAATTTTTTTTTTCGGATCAGTTTTAAGTAAGGTAATATCTTTGATTTTATTCTTTGTATATTGCTCATACAAAGAAAAAGTAAATCAATTTGGCCGGGAGCTTCTTCTTTTTGCCCATATTTCAAATTCAAAATTAGAAAACTGAAAAGTCAGCAGTTTGATGACACCACTCAAATTAAGCAAGTAAGCAAGTGGATTATGACATTTTCCAGCTATTTACAAAGTAAGGATAATCAGAGGTTTTAGCCAAAAATGACTAATAAAAAGAAATTATTCAATAATAATAATAATAATAAACAGAAGCTATTGCTCATAAAGTCTTCTTAATATCACTATCTGTGTAGTGTCAGATCACCAATGGGCTATTCCAGTTGATATCCATATACCCTCTGTGGAAGACACGACCTTAATCTCCCTCACAGGGAAGGTAAATTTCAATTGGAGTCCATTCAGCTCTGCCCATTCAGGTAACCCCATTTCAAATTCACACTCCCTGTGTGGGAGATTAAGGTCATATCTTCCACAGGGGGTGTATGGATTTCAACTGGAATAGCACAATGGCCATTAGTGTGAGATATGTAACACAATCCAGCCTTGACTCAAACCATAAGTCATTGAATTTCAAAATTGAATCAGATAATTTGTAATACAAACTAATTAGTTATATGAGATTCCATTAGACTTGCTAGCACTGAAAAAGCATGGGTGACTGCCATATATGAAATGTCTTTTATCATTTTCAAATCAGTGTCTTACTGTAAGCTTTGGCATCTCAAGAAAGGTCATATTTTCCCTAAAAATATGTAGGCCTGAGATATGTTGCATCATTAATATGATGTATATTTGTGTACATCCATATCAAAAGCGATGCACTTTGTGGCTCCTACATGTGTCTCATTTCACATAATAGCTTAGAATAAATACCAGAATCATCTCAAGTGGAGGTCACTTCAAATCATCCCAAGTCACATGGTTTAGGAATACAGAGAGAGAATATTTCTGAACCATGTGACTTGGTGATGATTGGAAGTGACCTCCACTTGAGATGAGTCTGGTATTTATTCCAAGCTATAAATGTGAAATGAGATACATGTAGGAGCCGACAAGTGCATCATTTTGATATGGATGTACACATTTGTGCTTCTAATATCCACAACTTGCACTTTTTTTTAATTGGAACAAATCGTTTTGGCGATGGTCCTCATCTTAAAGGTACAAAACCGTAAGAAAAAATACCACATTTAATATCGGATGTACAGTTCATCACAACCGATTTTTACTACTTGAGATTTTTGAACCGCAGCATACCGGTATCTTTCCATGTATTTATATACTATATAAATGTGGCACAGGGCAGCTATTTTATTCATCAGATTTACCTGGTACATGTAGCTTGCAATATTGCTTAATCATTTCAAGCTCCTGCCAGTTTGAAATGTGGCATATAGCAGCCATTTTATACATCAGATTTACCTAGTACCTACATAGCTTGCAATATTGCTAGAGATCATTTCAAGCTCCTGCCAGTTTGAAATGTGGCATATAGCAGCCATTTTATACATCAGATTTACCTAGTACCTACATAGCTTGCAATATTGCTAGAGATCATTTCAAGCTGCTGCCAGTTTGAAATTTGGTACAGAGCAGCTATTTTATCCATCAGATTTACCAGGCACCTGTAGCTTTCAATATTGCTAGAGATCATTTCAAGCTCCTGCCAGTTTGAAATTTGGTACAGAGCAGCTATTTTATCCATCAGATATACACCTGTAGCAGCAATTGCAATATTGCTAGAGATCATTTTCAATCTCCTGTCAGTTTCCCCATTGAACCAAGCCCTCCTATGTACCTTGACCTGATTGAACACTTGTTAACCTCATATTCCAATCTTGATCAAAATTTCCTGAATTCAGCCTTATCAACTTCCTTATAGGGTAGCAAAAAGTTAATTAATCGTACAAGTGATGATCTTTTTTGACAGCAAGAGATAATATTTTGATTAGCACATCAAAGTTTTTATTATGAGTTTGGCACAATTGATTAACTCCTCTCCGCAGAGGTACATCAATGCAGGTTCCAGATCAGATTGTTTAAAATATCAACATTTTGCATTTTTGTGATCATAAATTATACCAAATGTATATGAAATTCAAATTAATACAAATATGCCTAGTATTGGGGCAGTATTTCTGTAGGTAGGACTCAGAATTTCAGGTTAAAGAGTGTAACAATTAATAACTTTCTATGTTGAAATTCACATAGTTTTCAAGTACTAAATTAAAATTCTGTGTTAATTTGGGTTATGTCATGGACACTGCTGATTGGGAAAACATTGGCTGATTTCCTCATAATAGAGTACAAGGAATTATCTTGGATTACTTGATTAAAATTTAATAAAAACTAATTACACTGAGACTAATTAATCTAAGAAATAATTTCGTTAATTTTAGGAGAAATATGTATAATAACATGGGAAGGTGATCTAATTTGTTTTTATATGAAACTCATTGTGGTTATTGCAGTTTCGTTTGTGGTTCACTAATGGGCTCTTTTAGTTGAAATCCGTACACCCACTATGGAAGTCATAATCCCATTTGAAATTCACACTCCCTGTGTGGAAGATAGGGGTGTATGGATTTAAACTGGAATAGCCCAATTAAGTTTCTATTCATCGTCATCTATTCAAAATTGCACTTTCATTTTCAATTGTTGAATTGGATGTTGACACTATGGAACAAAGAACTGCTATGTGTTGTCATAGGTCAATTTTATTGTACTTTCATGCAAAATTAATGTGTATTTTACTAGAATTATAAAAGAAGATGATGTAAACAACCAATGTATGTATAGTTAGGATTTACCAGTGTAAGAAAGTATTATGGGCTAGGTTTAGCAATAAAGTATACCACCCACAAGTTGTGGTTTATTCTGTGAGCATGAGGGTTAATGACAGGAGATTCTAAAGTTGTGCAGTATTTTGTATTCCCTAAAGCAAAGTAAACCCTAAATTGGATAATATAATTAAGAAGTTGTAATCAAAATAAGAAGTTAAACTATGGCTTTACAACTTTAAGCTTGTAATATTACATGCATGGCTCGAAAAAGTGGGGAATTTGGGAAGCTTATTCTAAGGTAATGTTGGTATTTGGAGGGAAATTGTGTCTTTTTTGTATAAAAACATGCTATAAATTGTGGGAAATTTAGCTTGCTTCCCGGGAAATTTACATTTTTGCGAACCCTGATTGCATGTACAATAATATTCATACAATTTTCATCATTTCTATGATACTTCATATCTCAAATCTTCCAAATCATAAATTTCCCAATACTTAACACAAGATAAAGAAAGCAATGAGCTTCTGTTATGAATCAAACCTATCTCCTCTTTCATTGCATTTGCAATCGAAATATCAAAAAATGCTCAAATTCCCTCTACAGGAAACTATTAATGCATTTGATATGTTAACTAGCATCTCAATCTTGTTATCAATGTTGATTATGGTTTTCATCTCCATATCATAATCAGATCATTACTGTGATTAAACATGACCATATTGAGTTTCAGTGTTTTCAATTGTTAACATCCTGACATTAATAAGTGTACATACATGTTTCATGTAAAAGCTTGCTTCACTATCTTGACAGTGTTAACATTAAATAGCTCAAACCCCATCACAAACCAACATATTTTCAAGTTTAACTCCCTGGACACAACTGGTCATCTAACAGCATTTCTGATTGGTTGATAACTTGAAATGCTCATTTCAATTGCCAATTATGACTAGGCTCTAAACTATTTATGGTCAAACTTGCATCTTATTAATACCCTCCTTGATTGGTTTAAAATTGGACACAATATTCATTTTGGCCAATCGTCAGGTAGTTCTCATGGGGTTAAGGAGTGTGTAAGAGATAATCCAATAATTTTCACAAGATGTGCTTTTGTGTCAAAATAAACATGTTGTTGCAACATTCATTTGGTATTTCATGCTAAAAAGACATGTACCACTTCATGAAGTCAAAAATGGGCATAAATATTTCGGTCAACATCCCCACAAAATATATGTGCCGGTTTCTCGAACCATGGCTAGTGGTCAGACTTCCTAAGACATCAGGCTTACACCCAATATACTAGTGCTTACAATTTTACATCGTACGTCACCTAGAAAGATAAGTCAATAAAATGGATCCACATTGGTAGGGCTAGCCTGCTGGCTTAGGAAGGCTGGCGACTAGCCAAACTTAGAGAAATCGGACCTTAATATTTTAGCATGTTTTATGTTTTTGTGGCTTTGGCATGGAAGTTTTCAAAGTATGTCTCACTAATAATGTATCTGATATTTTCATTGTTTGCTACAGGTTGATGGATGCGTGACACCTAAACAACAGTCTTCACCAGAACATGTGTTACCTTCATCTCAATATCAAAAGGAACATAACTTTAAGGTAGGTTGCAACTTAATATTAGAAACACCTAAGCTGCTATTAAAGGTTACACCTATACCCACCTGTCTATTCTGGCCTGTAAAGCCCTTCTTAAATTAAAACCTCACTGCATTGGAACTTTACATCACATGAAAAGGATCATATGTGATGCGATCAAGCAAAATCAGTCGGAACTCGGAAATATTAATTTTGGTTACAGCCAAACAAAGGAAATATTTCTTTTTGTTTCCTGTTGTTTTGGAAACTCTTAATTGCTCATCTTTGAAACTGGTTGTTCAATTTCAATGGGGTTTTGTACAAAATCCAGTTTTGTAAATCCTATAAGAAACTGAAAATTTAATATTTCCGAGTTCGGACTGATTTTGCTTGATCGCATCACATATGTCTGAATGAAGGTTCAGGAAATATGTTATAAAGCAACACAGTGCATTAAGAATCTTCGTAAGAAATGCTCCCAGATGAAATGAAAGTTAAATAATAAGCAACATCACAGACAATGTAATATGACTTTGACAACCAACAACATCCAGATAGCAATATATTGTTGTAATGCTGTGTAGACAATATGTAAGGTAGCATGCATATATGGGCACACATAGGACAAATAACAGATGACCATATAAATAGAACCTGACATTCTGCAGAGTGTCCAACATTAGTGGTTCAGAATTGAGTTGCTGATGTTTGGAAGATGTATCCACTGCCATTTTGAATTTCTATACATTTCAGTTGAGAGTGTGATTACCTATATCTAGGCATACCCATGATAGGTAAGGGAAGAAAAACATTCATTGTGATAGTTTTCAATTGTTTTGTTCTTTCTTTGCAGGTGCACAATTTCAAGGGTCTTAATTGGTGCGAATACTGTGGCAACTTTATGTGGGGTCTAATAGCTCAGGGGGTGAGATGTGCAGGTGAGTTAACTGTCAATACACAATTCCAGGCATTCTGACAATATTTCTGGCATTTTATTGTAAGACTCCTATTTATGACAAATATTAAGTATCTGTCCTGACGCCCTCCTTATCCTTGGATATTCGCAAAAAGTACAATTATTTGTCTATTAGTCAGACTAATAACAATTCTGAGTTGTATATAAATACATTGTTATGTGAATATGGATACACAAATGTATCAAACATGCTCAACTTTTTCTGAGTACAGAGAACTTGAGATTCCTTTAAAATCAATTTCCCATCAACATTCAATACCAATCTGAGTTTGGCATATGAAATCTTCTGTTTCATGGCCTATGCTTTTATTGTTCAATGGGCTAGTCCATTTGAGCAGGATAGTGGAATTCCAACCAACTTGAGCAATTTAAATTATTCAAAATCCAACCATTCTCATCCATAAAGAGTGGAAGACTTGCGAATTATTTTGGAATTGCAAACCACATTATCAGGTTAAGACCAAATTGTTCAAAATGGAATTGATCAATTTCATCAATTTTAAACTGGAATTTAACATAAAACTAGTATAAATGTCCAGGTGGATTGAACACAAGGTACACCTGGAATTGGGATGGGATTGAAATCATCTCCAGTGTGTGGATTTTAAATAGAAAAGCCCAATTAGTGAAGAACAGAAATGTTGTGATTCAAAAGTAGGTAAGCACGGTATCAAAATACTATACGGGAGTTGAACCCCAGACTCTTCACTTTCTTTGCTTCTATCTCTTACTCCATAGATTGTGGTCTAGCAACACACAAGCAGTGTTCCAAACGAGTGCCTGCCGACTGTACCCCAGACAAGAGGCTCATCAAGAGAATTTATGGCGTTGATCTTACAACAGTAGTAAAAGCACATGGCCATGTGCGGCCTGTGGTCATAGACAAATGTATAGCAGAATTGGAAAGTAGAGGTGGGTATTAATTGAGGGTGTGAGGAGTTGATGTGGGATGATAAGGGTTCTGTGGCATGTCAGTGTTTTCATTATGATTTCCAGCTTGGTTCATACTGCTAAACAAATTAGCACAGTATATGATTGAAACCTCCATTTTGTCATTAGTTTCTTCATATTTTTACGCCACATCTTCTGTGTCAATATAATTATAATCATGTTGGACTAACTGTGAGCTGTGTCATACAACCTCAGGAAGAAACTGGGTCTAATCTTTGTGATCTTACATGTATAACACCTTGCTACCTGTATTCGGACATTACTACTAAAATGGAGGTCTGTGTCGGCTCTGCGTGCAGGCCATAGGCTTCAAACATTTGAAGTCCAAAGTTTTGAAATATTTTCTCAAAATATTAAGAGTTAGTGTAAGAACAACTGGATCAAAATAAGGCTTCTTTGTACTCATTTCATACTGATTCCATATATGGTCATAAAAATTTACAATTCTGAAATTTTCCTGCGTAATCTTGCGTAAAGAGAGTAAATCATACAACAGAAGTTATAATAGCTTCAACCTGAGCTGATAGATGTATCAATTGTTACTGGTATGATGGTTAACAGTGATGTTGCCTGCTTTGTCCATTTGGCTTCCTTGATTAATGACATCACTGCATGCTCCAGTGGTCATTGTATTAAATCGCGCATTGACTCAAAGAACTGGCATGTCAACATGCACAATCAAAGGCTGTACATCTGTACACACGCAAAGTAACTGCGACAAAATACTGACGTCACTGTCTGGAGGAAGCCAAATAGACTATAGGGTACTGTGCTTACATACTAATTCATAGCTATAAAAAGAAATCTCATACAATATGTAATTAAGTTGAATTATCAAAGAGTCTGTCCTGGATGCCTTACAAATTGGTATTTCTTGACTATAATGTGTGAAAATACCTGTTAGAGATGGCATCACTCATCTACCATACTAAATCACATACCTGTGGTTTACAGGTGCCAGTGTGACTCACATGTTTAAGTTCCTTTGTTGGCTTTCATGCAACACACCACTACTATCGATGATTCCCCATAGGGCCCCCATCCCTCACATAGCACCTGTACCTATCAACAGAATACCGGGTTGCAAACACCTTAGTAAATATTAATTCCAGAAAAGCATCAATTTCCACAGGTGTTCTGTGTTCTATTAATGTAGCAACATTTCCGTTTTAAGTCCACTGTAGTAATTAACTCTTAATCAATAGTTTCCTGTCGCTGTTTGAAGTTGGCGATGTGTGAGCGTGCAAAGAAAAACTTTTTCAGATGGACATTAATATTTTTTTTTTATTGTTGCATATTTTATTAATTTTTTTTCATTGCAATATTTATAAGCTGAGTGATATATAAGTTACATTCCTTGTCCTATCATCTATTCTGTAAATAAAGGAATAAGTACATGTATTTTTCACATTGTGTTGGCTGTCCTAATGGTAATTCTGTAAGCAAAGGATTCCAGGTAGGCTGCAAGGCTTCTTGAAGCAAAGGATTGTAGACAGGTGTGCAGTAATGAGGCAATCTTTTGAGATGTTGCACCATTATATTCAAGTTAGCTCAGTTAGTAAGATGCTGAATTTTGGTTCGAGTTAGTGCCCCCTCCAAGTCTCATTATTTCTTGTGAAAATAAAATGATACAGATCCCCCTGGAAAAATACTTGCTAATTGTTTACTCGGAGAGCTGATGTTGCTGCAATGATTAATTTCAGATGGTAGGCTGATCAGGGTATTGCACCTGTATAAAATTGTTTATGTTGTGTCTTTTGCAAATGTGTTTAGCGATATTGTTATGTAATTTTGTTTTTTAATGTATTTTGTATGATTGTCTGATACAGGGTTGGAGGCTGAAGGATTGTACAGAATTCCAGGTCTTCAAGATGATATTGATCTTGTCAGGCAAAGATTTGATAAAGGTAAGCAAAGTTCACAAATATACTTACACACAGTTATTACATGTGACATGATCTGATATGAGGTGAAAGGAGGCAATTGTGAAATTTTTCAACAAGGTATGCTAGGGAAATCAGAATTTTAGGCAGCAATAACATGTTTGGCATGATTGTGATAATGACTGTAACTTCAATTTCAAAATTGCCTCCTTTGGCTTGGCAGAATCAGATTGTGTCACATATGTCCTGTAAACACAGGAACACTGAAGAGAAATTGATGCATACAAAAAATGAAACTGAAAAAAAAAAGAGTCAAAGAAAACTAGGGCATGTCCTGGAAACCTCTCATGGGGTGGGGATTGAGTGTGTCGAAATGTGCCCAAAATAGGGGGATTCTTAACATATTCGACATACACCTGGTGTGGCTCAAACACCAAAAAGCCGGACATGCACCTGTACTTGGTGTTCATCTTAGATTAATTAGCACTGCTAGTAAATCAAAACAAGTGTTTGATGCTGACATATAGCAGGTATAGTTGAAAGTGAATTACAGGTTAATCTGACTGCTTAGATATCAAGACATGTGTAGTGTTATTCACATGGATGTTTATGACATGGTTTAATTAGGAATTAATTAAAATCTTTCCTCTTCGTGCAATTGTGCCAATTGGAAAGTATGGTGGATGATAACAGTAAGTGGAGGATGCTAGTTGTTGTCTTCATTGGGCCAATCAGGGGTGGGGGCATGGGCTCCCTCAGTCAGGACCCTTGCCCCTCTCTCTTTTTGATTTCTCCCCTCCAGCCTAAGGCTAACAAAAAACTAGTTATATCACCAATTGCTGTCTTTATAGTTCAATAAATACTTGGTATATAGATGATAACAGAGATGATGATAGTGGTGACGATGATGATGATGATGATGATGATGGTGATGATGATGATGATGATGATGATGATGATGATGATGATGATGATGATGATGATGATGATGATGATGATGATGATGATGATGATGATGATGATGATGATGATGATGATGATGATGATGATGATGATGATGATGATGACAATGATAACAGTGATGATGATGATATGATGATGATGATATGGTGATGATATGATGATGATATGATGATGATGATATGATGATGATGATGATGAAGAAGTGAGGGAATGGGATGGGATTTGAGGCTGGACAATGAAGAACATCTCATTCAGTAACTATTTGAATCTTGCTTTTGTCAGAATAAGAACAGGTTAACAAGTTGCTTCACATCTGTAATAAATTAACACCACTTATCTCTTTTATCCTTCCCATAGATGGCGAGCTAGCCAACATAGGAACCAAAGACTTCCCTGATGTTAACGCAATCACAGGTGCACTCAAACTATACCTCCGCCAATTACCCATACCTCTTGTTCCCTTCGAGGTCTATGACAAATTTACAGCTGCTGCAAGTAAGTTCACCTTTCTGTCTTTAATGTTTGTTTGCTCTTTCTCTTCCTTTCCCTATGATAGTGTCTGTTTTGTGTATGAATTGGCCTTATCCTAAGTTGAGCAAGACATCTTAAACTAAGCACTAAACCAATTCCTGAATAATCATGATCTGTGTGTGTTTTAGACATATATAAGGTTTACAAACAAAAGAGACTATCTGATAATAATTTTGTCACAATTAAATATCCTCCTGATAATTTGTTGGCTGGTGTGGACCATAAGAAAGGAATTACTAACAATTTGTCAACTATTCTGGGTAAAAAGCAGATGTATTACAAACTATTTCATTCTTTATGCAACCAATAAAAATGTTAAATCACTTCACTATAAATAGCCATTAAACTGTGGCCTGCTTTTTGTTCTCGTAATCCAGAGATCCAAGACGATACCCAGAAGCTGGAAGCACTACGTAATGCAAACAATGACTTGTTCAACAACAGACCTGCACACTACCACACACTCAAGCATCTAGTGTTCCATCTGCACAGGTATGTATGTCAGCCTTGAGGCATTGTAATGTCAGCCTTCAGTCTAAAGCAAGGAACATGCACTTTGATCAAATAAATCGGAAACTGGGCTGTTTGACATTTTGTACTTTTTATTTCAAAACTGAAGAGAGGAAATGTTCTTTAGCGCAGTAATCCAGCTGAGTGAAGATGATTTTGATCTCAGCAGATTTGTACGGAAATGGTGAAATGTTGAGAGCCAGTATGAATAAGATGGAATCGCTGTGTCTTCCCTTCTTTAATACATAATAGTTAAAAGTCTTACTATATGTGGATTTTCTCTGATGAAAAAGATAAACTGGTGTCTCACCAGTGGTTCAAAGCAATTAAGTGTAAAAAGTACATTGACTAAATTTGAATATGATGATGTTTCTTTCAATTGAAGAACAGAACCACAATGTACCATATTTGTTGCAATTTACAGCAGTAGAAATGTGTCAAGCTATTGTAACTTGATGTCCATTTAGTTTTCTTGTGAAAAAATAATCATATTATTGCCCAATTTGATGCCTAAAAGTGTATGAAAGGGGCATAAACTGGTGTAAGTTTAAAAAGCTTAAAATGAATCGTAGGTATTAATTTCAATCATTGCCAATCATAAATTAATCCGTTTTTGATGTCCATTTTTAATGTCCTTTATTGTAATATTTAATGCAATTTGGCTGCAGGGCCATGATTTGAAATAAATATAATCTTTGTTCTTATGTCCTTTTTTAATGTCCTTTATTGTAATATTTAATGCAATTTGGCTGCAGGACTGTGATTTGAAATAAATATAATCGGCTTTTTCTAAAAATAAATTGTAAATATCAAGCTTAAACATGCTACGAATCCAGTTAATCCAATCTCTCAAAATAGCCAATAGAGGATATGAACTAATCCCTTCTTTTGTTTGGGTTAGACATCCTTTCCAACACACAAACAAACACAAGTCCCCTGTGTGATTGTTAGACACTCTGGCTGTACTTTTTAAGGTAACCAGACACAGGTCACCACATGGGGTCAATTTCCTTTTTAAGGTGTGGGGAAGTACACTGCAAACTTTACCTGTGTATGCTGCCGGCACCTGAGAACAATTAGTGCAAAATGGACAGTTTCAATTGCAGTGTTGCTTGTACCGCAACTTTCATTCTGAGTGGAACTCTTCTGTTTAACCCCATGAGAACTACCTGCTGATTGGCCAAAATAAGTTTTCATTATCGACTGGACCAATCGGCAACATTGTTAGAATAATTTCACCACACAA
Organism: Amphiura filiformis; assembly: GCF_039555335.1. Lineage (NCBI taxonomy): Eukaryota > Metazoa > Echinodermata > Ophiuroidea > Amphilepidida > Amphiuridae > Amphiura > Amphiura filiformis. Next base: position 50,155,439 of record NC_092634.1, on the reverse strand, counting down.
AAAAATTGGGGTGAATTATTTGCAAAGCTCCATTCTGATTGGTGATTAAAGTGAAGATATCACATAATTGACCAATCAGAGACAATGTTAGATCGACAGGTAGTGCTCAGAGGGTTAAGTTAGGCCGTTTCAACATGAAGCGACTTTTGTACAAATGTTTGCGATATTCAGGCCCGTCATTTGGGGCATTATGTCATTGCTACTTGGAGTAATTTCCTGCCAAAAATACACCTTTCAAATTCTATTATGTAATATTACTTAAATGTGGTACTTTATCCTAATATCGATATCATAGAACCTGGGCACACTTTAGCATAAAACTGATTCTAAATGACCATAATAATATAAATATTTTTGATTGCACATAATATATTTATGGGTTTTTCATAGTGACGGTTACCAGATTACCATAAACTCATATATAGGCTGTGAAGTGCCTTATGCAATGCACCAATCTTGGGCAGTGGCATTGGTGAAAACAGCTTTACATTGATGAAATCAGGCTCATACGCAATGGGGTGCAGCCACCCCCCATAAATAAATTAGAGTCCAATTTTGAGGGTAAAAATGTCAAAGAATGTCCAAATTAGGAAAATCAAACAAAGGGACCACTTTTTCATGTTCAACTGTTCAAAATAGACTGCAAAAGTCCATTCCAGGGGTGAAGTAAAATGAAGGGAAATTCAGCAACTTCTGCCAAAAAATCCTGCAATGTCACTCTAGGGAAGATTTAGTAACACAGGATTCATCTTTTTAGACAATCACAACGCAACAAACCCTCCATTTCATTTTATCAATTAGAGCTTAAAACTGAAATGAGATTACTTTGCCGATAAAGTTTTGAAAGTTTAATGTTGTCTGCGCATATTTTAGCCAAGTCATACTTAGAGGCAGTAGTATCAGCCTATCTTTAAAAAGCTGAACATGCACCTGTTCATAATTAGCAAATAACTGGTCAAACTCAATTAGGAACATTGTGTTACATGTATTTTTGGTTTGATTACACATTCCCTGCAACACCCATATTTCTTGCTCCATTATGACACTGGAGTTAGTACTATATGGAAACCTGGGATACAGACCATCACAGGTTTGAAAATGTCCAGATTTGTTTATTAATATAGCACAGAAATTAAACTTGAACTTGACACATGTGTTAAGGTCAGGGTTTTTTTTTTTTTGGCTCATTAGTGTGTCTCGGAGAAGATATCTTACCTTTCCCAAAATCCTTTGCAACATGATATATCGCCTCATTTCATCAAATGACATTTCTGTAACATTGTACAGGTTCCCCTTTGATTTTATTGTGAGAATATACTGGTTAAATATGGGTTGATAGTCAAGAAATGAACATCTTTTGAAAGATCTGGATGTGTTCTTTTCATTGAGATACATTTCGATACAATCGACCCATGTTGCACTAGATGGCAAATCAGTACAGGAAATGAAAATGGTAGAAATGCAATGTGGGAAGTGTAAGACATCTTCTCCAGGTGTATCTCAGTTATGTACATACTGATGTAAAGCTCACTCAAACTGCAACTCTAACCATCACCTAGCTCCAACCTTGACCCAACATGGGTGTGCCTTAAATTTGATAATAAAGCCGACCTGGGAATAAATAGGAGAACCTGCCAATTTTGAGCTTAAATTTGTGATCTTAAAATATCCTCTTTACTTCACTTTGTTCAAATGGCTGATGATCATCTTTGTTTATTATACAATATGCACTCAGGTTTGATATAAAGCAGAAGTAACATAACAATAATGAAATCACTCTAAAAAATTGCCATAAAAAGAGGGTTTCTTCATTTCCATGATGCCGTAGTGTTATCCCGTTTCCAGTAAAACAACACATTAAACTTTACACGATGACTTCATCGGAAACATGCTTTATATCAACCCCGCATAGGACACAACCATTATAATTTAGTGGTAGAGAGTTTTAAAACCATCACTTTTATGTTTTCTGCAAAGTTTGACTAAAAAGGGATTCTCAATAAAATTTAAGATTTATTTAGCATGCCATCATGAGATGGTGAGATGCGTACATTTGAGGAAATTAAAGATTGGGTTTGGTATCCTGTACGAGGTACTCATTATTTGCCATCATGGTCAAGGGCTTATAAGTGGCTATTTTAAGGGTTGTGTCAAGTGATTATGAAGCTCTCGTTTGCTTTACAATCACAATTTGGAAATCTTGTAGATTCTTTTAACTCAAGCTTGATTATGGTACACATCAACTCATCATAGCTTCAGATAGAGTGCATGGAAGGCAATTGGTATAGTTGCTTAGATTGATGATGATGAAATTTGTTGGCTTCTGTAACAGTCTGACAAAATCATTGTATTGTGATTCTACCTGAATGGTGGAATGGGTTGGGAAAGTGGAGTCTACAACCAAAATTATGAGTTTCTTGTTTAATAGTTTTTCTATCATACCTCACTATCATTTTTGAAATAACATCAGAGAAAATACTTACGTGGCAGTGTAAGTGTTAGCCAGTGTTGACACTTTGTGTTGTGGTTGCAGGCCTGATGTCTCAAGTATTAATGTTCCTTGATTAGAGTCTACACTGCATGTCATGTGACTCCTATTGGAGGTATGTCTAACTCCAAGTTTCCTTATGTTGGATGTTGCCCCAAATTGGGCTATTGCAATTCACCTTTTCGGTAAATCCCATAACCCTTTGCGAGTACACCTGAGAACTTCGTCATTTTACGCCACGCCGACTTGCAATGCAGATAACGATGTCCGATAAGCGATGTGCGCGTATCGGCGCAGATAGGCGTGACGTCAAATGACGAGGTCTCAGGTGTACTCGCAAAGGGTTGGGGGATTTACCGAAAAGGTCAATTTCTTGACTATAACCATTCTATTTACTTTCTCCTTTTTGTTTTCCATTTGTGCAGGATAACAGAGCACAGGAGTCAAAATAAGATGAACACAGAGAACTTAAGCATCGTGTTTGGGCCCACCATGCTACGAGCACCCAACGACCAATCAGTAATCGATAACCTATACATGCTCCAATTCCAAAAGAAACTTGTAGAACTAATGATTGAAAATCACGATTTTCTATTCGACAAGTAAAACTAGTGGTGATAGTTGTTTGACATAGGGCTCAAAATCTACACATTGGACCTCATTTGTGGCTGTTTTAAGAAGTATTTCATCGTAAACATTTCTTACAGTGGCTACATTGATTGTGGTTTCTGATAATGAAAGTATGCAACACTATGGATCACTATGGCATAGTTCAATAACCTCAATTCAACAACCATAGTGCAAAATTTGACCTCAAGTTGCAGAGTATGAGTTTTTGTACCCAAATTTTCAAAGGTCATTCAATGAATGTGCAAATGTATTGAGGTCAAAGAAATGTGTCCTTGATGGATGAGCATATTGTGGATCCTAGTGCAAGCTTTACATGTCATTTTGCAGAGCTGCAAACTGATTACTGGTTGTCCATATTTTGTACTGATTATAAATTAATGTTGTTCTGTGAAATACAGATGTTATTTGTACCGATAATAATAAATCTTCAAACTACTGCAATTAAAGGTAAAATACAGATTTTTGCACGCAAATGTGCAATTTGTGCAAGTAAATGTTTGCAGCTCTGATTCTCCATCATGTTGCTTGTGGTGTATAAAAGATGAACAGAGAACTGGCCAGTCTGAATCTTAATGTCAGATAAAATATATTTCTTTTCTGGCATTGGATATTGAAAGGACAATGCTACAGTCATATTGGCCTTTGGAAACACTTGATTTTGAGCCCCATTGTAACTACTTTCACTTTATTTTGTTGATTGGAAATATTGTGTGACAAAGGCTGTAAGTGCTTTGGTATTACCATGTACTTACAGCCTTTTTTCATTCAATGGATGATAATGTCGTCTACCCAGCTGGTGTTATTGCATACATTGGTAGCATCACTGAGGAAGCGTGGACCAGTGAAGAGAAATCAGCCCTATACTGCTGAATAAAGTGAAAGCATAAATTATACTGGTTTGTGAGAAATAATAAAACTAAAATATGTAAATTGGGTTTAACAATTATGTAAAGTGTATAGATTAACAATAATAAGGCATTGGTTTTAATCTACTAAATCGGCATTCTATTTACAAAGTTGCTTTGAAAACAAGAAGAAAGAAATAATGAAGGAAAGTATACTTGGTTCCAAATGCAGGACTTCATGCCAAATATGGACATAAAAGACTTAAAAATGAAGATTCTCTATTTAATGTAGTGTCTTACATCAAATACTTTGACAAGTGTCTTTACGAAGTTTATGATGAGAACACGGATAGTGCATACCACCGGGGCTGCCTGAATCCCCTGAAGTCGTAGAGCTCCCCATCATGAGTAATTTGGTTCTTGGTATAAAGAATCAAAGATGGGACACCGCCGAATATACATGCTCCATATAGTGTTTGGTGACCCGTGGCAGCATGTTATATGAACAGAAGTGTTGTAATATATTATTTTCTCAAAAACTCCTTGAAAGATATTACATATATGTTTCAACTTTAGATCTTGGTTTTTGTGGGAAGGTCCTATAGAAGTTATGTTTAAAAACAAAATTATATAAATTTGCACTTTTTTTTTCATCAAAAATTCATCTTGCTCTCATTTTGTGAGTCTCTAGTAGTATATAATACAAAATCAAGGTGATGTATGTGTTGCTACATGAAGTAGTATTTGTATATAGTGGTATAATATAGTAGAGTATATACTGATTTGACCTTTGACCCCACCCACCGGCAGCTGTTCAGTACTGATCACTTCCTGTTATAAATAATCGCTTCGGTTTTCCTCAAGTCCAGGCAAAATTTTGCTTCTTAAATTTCAAAATATTTCTCAAGTTCCTTCTATGCATTGTTCAAATATATAAAAGATGGAAACTTTTGTTGCTCTTTTCTCAATTGTAAGTAAAAACTTGCACTCAATAACTTGGTTTCTAGTGATAGAAGCAAATGTATGGGGCTGTTCCAGTTAAAATCCATACACCCCAGTATGGAGGACACAACTGTAATCTCCCACATAAGGGGTGTAAATTTCAAATGGAGTCACCCATTCAGGTAACCTTGTTTGAAATTCACACTTCCTGTGTGGAAGATGAAGGTCATGCCTTCCATACAGGGTGTAAGGATTTCAACTGGAATAGCATATTGCCTGGACTAACAGGTATCAAGCCCAAAAGGGAGTACCTCTGTCAAAGGTTGTAAAAAAAAAGTAGCAACACTTACAATGTAAAACAAAGGTCTATTCAATATAAATTTTGTTGGTATTTTTGTTATTTTTTGAAATATGTTTTTACAACACGATCATGTTGATATGTTGAAAATGGACTAGTTGTGAAAACTAGCCAAAAACATGCATCACCCAAGATGGCATAATACTTGGAAACAACTCTCACAAATTGAAAACATTCTTTTACCATTTTGGTTTTGATGTAAAACTAAAAACAAGTGGGGAATATCAAGATATTATTTTGTTATAAGAAAGTTGTTTTAACAGTGGTGCATAATAGACAATCACTGATAATACAAGTTTACTGCTTTACTTGTTGAGTATCTTTCAGAGTCATATCATACTAACAGATAATGCGATTGAAAGACATCACTGGGTGATCAATTGTTGGCGCTGTTTGTACGAACGCACCCAGGAATTGTCTCTAGAAGACAAAGTTGCTAAGCAACTTGCATTAAAGATGACTCTGGTTTATCTGACACTGCTATCCTAACTAATGCTAATAAAAATGATTGGTTAGTCGCTGAAAAAATGGGCCTTTTCAGGAAGACCTTAACGAAAAACACTGATCATGCATGCCATGTTGATTTCAATGTGTATTCTACCACACATTAGAGATCGCATTCAGTATTCAATATGCTGCTGCAAGTAAGAGCAATACAGTTGTGAGTACATGACTGATGTAACCAATCGTGTCACCCAACAAACTTGTCGAACAAACTGTTGACAGTGCTGTTTACCGCACACAACATCTTCTGAACTAATAAATTGCTGAAAAGGTCTATTGAGCTACCGAATATAGATGCAAAAAAATCATGTAAGAACCACTGAATATCTAGTTAGTATGATATGACATTAAGAATGATACAGAGTGTTAAGTCATGTACACAGACCAGGATTTTGCTATATGTTGTATAGTTTTTTGACAGAAACATTGCGTCGACAGGTGTACATAGACTATGTTAATTATTACTAAAATGGGTTTACATATATGTTGCAGGCAACAGAACATGTGAACAACAAACTCAGTTTTGATGAATGTTATTGTTGTGATGTTGACACTGTTTTGTATGAGGATGCAAGACTATCGTGAGTGTTTTACATCACTTACGATAGCCGTGCATTCTTGCGACAAAATGGAAAGGTTTTATTATTTTGGCATTATCGTTCACTAAAAATGTGAAAATATTACACCACACAATTTTAAGTTTGTGACTTCATTTGTTTCATATGGACCATTAAGTTAGCGAATATTTGAAGAATTCAGGTGCAAAATGTGATAGATCCAAAGGCAGCCTTGTGCATTGGGTTATTCCATTTAAATACACTCTACCCCTGTGGAAGATTTTGGAAATATCTGCCACAGAGGGAGTATGAATTTCAAATGGAATGACCACATTAGCAGCTCCATATGAAACTGACTCTCACTCTGTGGAAGATTCTGGTTGAATCTCCCACAAAGTGTGTGTGAAATTCAAATGGAGCTGCTAATGTGGTCATTCCATTTGAATTTCATACTCCCCATGTGAATGATATTTCCAAAATCTTCCACAGGGGTAGTGTGGATTTTAAATGGAATGGCCAATTTTGTGTTAATATTGTTATGTTATACAATGAGCTACTTTGCAATTACAAATTAGGGTGCACTAATTAGGCCTAAAAAAAAATGTTTGATTGGCGTAACCCGACCTACCCTAAAATTAGGCCCTACCCTAACTTTTTTTATTTATTTTTTGCCCAAAAAAATAATAAAATTTAAAAATCAAAAATAAATAAAAATAAATAAATTTTAAAAAAAAAGAAGAAAAAAATTTCCAAAGCCTTTATCAAACGACATTTACAGCTTAAAAAGTAAAAAAAAAAAAAAAAAAAAAAGAATCCCGACCTACCTACCCTAAAAATTTTTTTTTATGTTACGCCAATCAAACAATTTTTTTTAGGCCTTAGGGTGAATGTGGTATTGAAAGACTGATCATTATAAAAAAGGGAAATTAACACAAACATATAAAATCAGATTTTCAATAACAATATTGATAAAAAAATATAACACAAGGCAGCTATGATGTATAATGTCGTTTGGCAGGAAAAACCTTGGGCCCTTGAACATGTTTAAAACAAACCTGCCAAGAACTTACATAGGTGGTTTAGTTTTAAACATGTTCAGGGGCCAATGACACATAAGAGGTTTTTACTGCCCAACGACGATATCGTAGTTCATTTTTTTGCCTTTGTGTATTTGCTCCTGATAAAGTATTATTATTGATGCATTGCACAGTAAAGATGCGTACATCAATAAGGCATCATCAAGGGTAAATAAGTAATTGCCGAAAAGGTGAATTTGCACCTGAGCATTTGAAGTTCATCAACATACAGAGGCAAGTGACCTGTGGTTTTCCTGTGTAGGAATTTGATTATTTACAGGTTGTGAATTGTTTGATATTGACATGTCTTTGATTTCCCTCTTAATTATGACCATTTCGTCTTGAGATTTATATCTCTAAATTGATGGCTATGACCATTTCATTTTGAGATTTATATCTCCAAATTTATGGCGTTACGAGAGTGGACATCATCAGTATTAATGTCTCACATTTGATGGTGACATTTTTCTATCCGATTGAATTAATAAAACCAGATATGTTGATACACCAGTTAATATTTTGATTTTTGACATAGCATATTTCTTACTTTTTAAAGTGAATTTGATTTTGATTTGCATTGAAAAGAATAATCAATAATGTATTGGACAAAACAAAGTTTTTAGCCAAATTGTTTTATAACTCAGAAAAGTTTTTTTGTTTTTGTTTTCTTGTAGAACAGATTGAATTAAGTAGCAAAGAGATGATTAATATATTTATTGATCTTGTTTGAGATTTGAAATCTAGATAAATATATCACTACATGAAGAAATGAGTAGCATTGCTTTTGCGATATGTAGATCGAAATTAAGATCAATGTTAAGATTTTGATTGGAGCTCAAGATTGATATAAAATTGGATCGATTGAGCCCATATTTATTGGTAGAGCTATGAGTATCCAATATTTTAAAACTCATAGCGAGACCAATAAATATTGGGCGTAAAGCATCCAATTTTATCATTATTATGTTTTGGATCCAATATTTTCACACACTTGGATTCATCAAAACATGATAATGCATAATGATGGATAATATCGGTTTGGTGCTAACATGAAAGGCAAACTGATTGTCATGATTTAGCACTTAGGCGACGAAAAAAAGAAACACTGTTCTACAGGCGGACGGACCTTTCATGTAGGATCGGTCAGTCGGCATTTTTTTTATTTTAGAAATGACCCAAAAAATCACCAAAATCTGTAAATAATTTGCAATTTGAGAAAATACAAAAAAAAATGTTGTTCCTGAAATTTCCAAAATTTGGGTCGGCATTCATTTGTACAGGAAAATTTTTTCCCCAATTTGTTCAAAATATGGGTCGGTCGGGCCCGTAGAACAGGGTTTTCTTTTTTCATCGCCTTATGGTATAATGGCATAGGTTAGGAATAAAACTGGTTGGATTTAACATGGCTCAGGTGGAATCTATCATGCCAGTTACAAAGGAGTAATTGTAAAATGCCAAGAAATTAGACAAGATCTTGGACTATCAACCATCTACCATATTGGATTGGCACTCATGGGAGTAAAATAGTGTACCTATTTAGGCCCAAAATCAAACAATATGTAGTGCTTGGTGCATGTTAAGCAACGCATCACACAGCTCGCAAGCAAACACATACTTAAATAAAAGTTTGCCGGATGCATGGCATAAGGATGTAAAGGTACATTACTTTCCATATGATGGGTAAAAACCTTAAATATGACAAAATCTGGTTCAATGCTTAAATGAAAATCTAGACTCTAAAATCTGATATGGCAGCCAAGACACAAAGTTGGAATTGTTTGTGACCATAAAGCCTAATCCAGCAAGTTCCTTAAGAGATTTAGCAGGTTAAAGGTGTTTTGCTTGTATTTTTGTTCATCTCAGAATTAATAATTATTTCAAAAACTTTGTTGTAAAAGACAGCTAAGGTTAATGAAATGATAAAATATTATATAATTTCATTAAAAATAAGCTAGATACTTAATTACGAAGCAACTTATACATAAACCAGCTAAACCAGCTTTGCTTTTTTACTTTTTCTATCTGATTTATATACCCAGAGTAGTTAAAGACAACAGTATTGGGTTGTATAATGTGTGCGGGGATTTTTTTTTTAAATTTTTTTCAGAGTAGAAAGGTAAAATAAAACAAATTATAACTATATTAAAGGTGCTTTTGGTGTCTTGTAAAATCTTGAAAAGAAAATTGTAAGAAATGGTTATCTTCTGCTGGCAACCCTAATTGAGTGTACAGGGTACTTATTTTCTACATTTGTAACACAATAGTAATGTAGTGCCAGTATATTGGTTGTGGCCAGTGACAATGTCACCGAGTATGTATAGAAAGTATGATAGCCAATCAGAATCGATCAGGAGTCGTTGTTATTCAACTCATGAGATGTGATTGGTTGTTTCAATGTAAGGTGCTATGTACAATGAATGTGTGGAATGCTCCTGTAATGTTTGATTTGGGTCCATTTTTTATAAGTATGTTGTTCCTACTGGCAACAGGCACGGTTTGCGACATTTACTCACCTCTCATGCAATGTTGCTGTCAGTGGCTTGTTGTCCTCCATTAATAGCTCCTAGTACAGTAACCAAACAAGGGATCAGGAGCAACATTTTTGTTCATGTTATGGTAAGTCGCTCCTGGGCCAGATGCTCTTAATTTGTGACTTGTTAAGGATGTAATTGATGGGTTAGGTTTCTGTCTATGTATGTGTCACTTATGGGTGCAACAGTGATTTGATGTCACTCAAGTGTACCAATTGGTCATGGTAAATGACATATACTGCATACAAGTGTTGAGTACACTACACAGACTAAAGTTTCATACCGGTAATTTGGTTCATCTCAAGTTCGGTAGTGACATCAGTGTTTCTTTTTGGAGTTACGCCGTAAGCATGGCGACAAAACCACCCTTGTATGTGTGTGTGTACACTCTACATGATTAACTTTACGCACACAATTTAATAGTGTGATTGTCACTATTGAACTTGGAAGTGAACCAATGTTTCATACCAATTATGTGTGCTTGGCATATGCCTCATACTTGCAAATCATGTGGCACATCCCAGGATTACTATTTACATTAATCCAGTATGTGTCAGAAATCTCAATGGTATAATTTTCTGCGATTATCATTTTCTGCAATTACCTGCTACAGTTTTCACTGATTTGCCTCAAGTTTGGCAACATTTGCATATTAATATAGTGTCATGTTTAGAGTCGACACAATATTAAATTAATGATTGGTCCTGTTACATTTTGTTAAGTTGGTAATTTTCTTTGTTTTGATTTTGGTATTCTGCTTCTTGTGTTGTAAGTTGCATCAACAGGGTTGGAGCTATTTTGCTCATATTTTGTTCAACTCAGATTTAATATTTTAAAAACTGTTGTTGTTGTTGTTGGTTAAAAGGCAGCAAACAAGAAAAAAACTGCTTCTTCTTCACAATGCCAGGCTAAAATGTAGTGCCCACTGGCTATTTGGATCCCTGTGTTCCCCCTGCATCCCTGTAACCTATTTCTCATTCCAAAACAATGTTCACTAAATTTGTCCACTTTCACACTTATTTCCACTCTTTTTTCTAAATTTTTAAAAGAAAATCCCTAATTTTGGGCCCCTTGGGTCTGGGCCCATCTGACCATGTGGTAAATCCAGCACTGTGTATAAGATTTGTATCTTCAACAGGGTTTGAAATGTTTTGTTCATGTAGCCTATACCATGGCATTTTTCTAAGGGTTATTCGCATTGTATTCAATCTCACATTGATATTATCGGTTCCAACATAACAAAACGCTGTTTGCCTTGGGTTTTTATATTCAATTAGTAGAATTGATAATACACAGAGATTACTTAAGTTAGTTTAGAATTTATATTAATAAGTTATGTTTTTACTTTAAAAAATGCATATTATAATAATTTAATAATTTACATTTGAAATTTACATTTGATATATCAGAGTTATGTTGAGGAGATTAAACTTCAGTTGTATTCGGCAAGATAGTGGTGTTAAAAAATTGACAGATGTTCTGTGTAGGCACCAATCCACATAATTAGGAACTATTGTCCTAACTGATTGATTGGTTAACTCATGTGGTTGCTGATTTGTAATATGAAAATGAAAAGAACAAAATTCAACAATTTGAAATTTTTCTTGAAAATTCTAAAGTTTCCAACAAAAGCAGACGACATCTGCACATAGAGGCATAGTCTGCCAGACTGCCATCCATAGTAAAAACAGTGTCTGCTTTCTTGATTACTAGATTCGCATACATATTGGTTTGACTCAATCTTACAGACTTGAATGTTTGACTTGTGTTTTTAACATCACTATCTCATTGAAGTAACGCTACTGTGTACGAGCGTAAAACACATGGAATATTTTGTATAAATCTGTACAAATCGCTATCATATTCCATTCAGTTTAGTATATATAGCAGCCTACAAGACCAATATGGTTCAAGAGATAGCTTCAATACATGACTGCCTTGGAATGAGCAAATCCCTGATATAATTTGAATCCCATTTTAAGGTTTTTTCTGGTATGGTTTGAACCATAATCAAAGTGAACCCAACACAACCCCAATGCATACTCTATTCCTATTCATGGATCATAACAGGTGTTTGGTTCATTCCATGTCATTGTATCTGTTCCATTGTCATGAATGATTTGTAGCAGGTCCACTGTTTATGTCCAGACATTATTTGAAAACAGGGAAACGGCAAATTTTATCTTTTTGATATCATACCAGTAGTTTTCATTCATAAAACAGAAACTACCTTCAGATCTTACATTTGTGTACATAAACCTTCATTTCAGTATAAATTATAACAATAAACTACCACAAGAATGATAGTAACATCATCAAACAGTCAGTCATAGATGGCATACAGTAAAAACCATGCATAAACCAGTGGTCATGTTTTGTAGCTATCCCTTGCCAAATATACCCATATTTTTTACCGATTTGATTGATAAGAACTTGTTTAAAGTATTAATCTTACAATGTCAACATATGACTTGATATAAAATGCCTTGTTATTAACGTGTATATGTACTAATTGTCTCATTTGTATGAAAAAATGAAACCATGCAAATAAATGTAAAATGTATCACAATTACAATTGAGTAAGTTTCAATTTTGTCCAAGTGTGCATTAATAATATGACCCAATTTTTAATAGTACAGGTATATTAGACATCCTCAATTAGAGGATGTACAGTGTACAGTGCCACTTAGAAAATAGTGTCAACCAAGTACACTATGTACCACAATGGCCTCATCCCAATGGCATAGTTCAATAACCTCAATTAAACAATCAGAGTGCAAAATGTGACCTCAAATTGCAGAATATGAGTTTTTGTACCCAAATTTTCAAATGTCATTCAATGAATGTACAAATGTATTGGGGGTAAAGAACTGTGCCCTGATAGATGAGCATGTTGTGGATCCTAGGGGTAGTGCCACTCTATTATAGGGGCATGCTGTTAGTTTTCATGTTCTGTTTTCTAACTTATATTAAGGGATCTAAAATGAGCGTTTATTAACGTTTCGACAGTATTTTTTGTGGGACATGAGAGCACCTCAGACCTATCGAATTGCATTCTGAATCTGAAGCATGTCTTTCTGATATAAAATAATTTTCATTTTTTGAAAATCACAATATAATACAAATTTTATGACAAATTATAAAAATTTGATATTTTTCAAATTTTTGATATATAACAGTACTGGTAAATTATATAAATCTAATGATATATTCTTAAAGTGTATGTAGCAGGGAGGAAAAGCCGACGGTCAATTGAAAATTTTGACCTTTCATATTGAAGATATGGATTTTTTTCCCCAAAAGACCTAATTTTTTTGGTGTTTTGGGAAAAAAATCCATATCTTCAATACGAAGGTCAAAATTTTCAATTGATCGTCGGTTTTTTCATCCCACCTACATACACTTTAAGTATAAATCATCAGATTTATAAAGTTTACTTCAAGTACTGTTTTAACTCAAAAATATCAATTTTTAATGATTTGCCATAAAATATGTATTAAATTGCGAATTTCAAAAAATCAAAATTATTTGATATCAGAATGATATTCTTCGTATTCAGAATGCAATTCGATATGTCTGATGTGCTCTGATGTCCCAAAATAAATACTGTCCAAACGTTCATACCCCACCCCTTAAGACCACCATTAAAGCCATAAGTTTCCAAATTTTGAGTTATTTTGCTCCAGCGGTTTTGATATGAGAAGCAAAAATGTGTATAATGCCCCATAAGATAGTACATACACTTACGGTGTGCGTGGTTACCACAATGCCCCATAAGGTAGTACATACACTTACGGTGTGCGTGGTTACCACAATGCCCCATAGGATAGTACATACACTTACGGTGTGCGTGGTTACCACAATGCCCCATAGGATAGTACATACACTTACGGTGTGCGTGGTTACCACAATGCCCCATAGGATAGTACATACACTTCCGGTGTAGTGGTTACCACAATGCCCCATAGGATAGTACATACACTTCCGGTGTGCGTGGTTACCACAATGCCCCATAGGATAGTACATACACTTCCGGTGTGCGTGGTTACCACAATGCCCCATAGGATAGTACATACACTTACGGTGTGCGTGGTTACCACAATGCCCCATAGGATAGTACATACACTTCCGGTGTGCGTGGTTACCACAATGCCCCATAGGATAGTACATACACTTCCGGTGTGCGTGGTTACCACAATGCCCCACGTTTTTGTTCACACCATAAACACAAAATATCTGGGGGGTTAAATTTCACTGGGATAATGAGAAAAATATGAGCTTGATTCTCATACTTGTATACAAATATTTTAGAAGGTACAACCAAAATGACATTCACTTGATGCAAGTAACCTTGCCCTTGGTGACGCCAGTTCCCCCCGTTTCCCTACTCCCCACGACCCCCCCTTTGTCGGTGCCAGAATTTGTTTTTGAAGGGGGAAAAGTGAAATTCAGGGGGGGGGGGCACCAATTTTGTGCAAAATTGCCGTAAAAAGTGGACATTTTTGTAATTTTGGGTTTTTACTGGGGGAGGGGGAGAAAAACAAGGGGAATGCCCCCCCCCCCCGTAGTGCCACCACTGCCCACCACATAAACATTTACTGTTTAAATTCCATAATATTTACTTTAAAATGTCCATTGTTTGAATGCCATTAATCAAAAACGGTAAACCGTTTTTGTGATACATCCGGATCTGAAAAACGCACCTTACCATCACATTGCTGAATGAAATGAATCCAAGCTGAGTTAATGTTCTGTATCTGGAATCGAGTTGTCATTCTGCTGTTGTGTTGGTACGATTTTAACATAACATAAGGCCTAAAAAATTGTTTGATTGGCGTAACATAAAAAAAATTAGGGTAGGTCGGTCGGCAATTTAAAAAAAAAAAAATTTACACACATTTTAAGCTGTAAATTGAGTAACTTTTTAATTTTTTTTAAAATTTCATTTTTTCTGTACCAATTAGTATTAGTTAGTATTCTGTATCTGAGCCGAGTTGTAGAGGTCACAGTAGGTTCAAGGATGAGTTAAAATGCGCAAGATAAGATATTGCATCTCTTGAAAAAATAAATAAATTTACCCAAATATTGTTTTAAAATTATTTGCTCTTTTCCAAATGTAAATATATATTTTAGCGCGTTGTATATTAAAACACGAACAAGAACACCCGTATGGCAATCGACAGGACAAAATGCAACATACCGTATTTGATTTATAGGCGCTGTACATGCAATATATAAATATATAGGCCTATAATTTGCCGTTTATATGGGAGGAAGGGTCCAACATAACGCACATGGTATGGTACTGTTGCACACACAAAAATAACATACACCAAGCGAGCGTTCTATATACAGATAAATTTATTCTGAGTACTTTGATACCTAATACATGTCACAGGCCTAATGCAACTTAATTCATTTAAATGATATCCATCATAATATGCATCCCCACAGGATGACATTCCAAAAATGATAACATTTCAATTAAATTTTCATTCTAACATGGCAACAATTGACGCGTTTTTCTATTGGAGTAAAAAGCCGGCTTTTATCCGGTTTGGGGATTAAAAATTACCAGTAGAAAATGCCGTCCTCCAGTATTTGGCCGCGCTTTCGTCAATGGAAAACCACAGCCTCCGTAATTCCGGTTCGCCACAGTGGAGTACTGAAGCTTTGAAATGTTTAATTGCGATGTGGGGGGGGGGGGTGACAACCGGCAAATATGCAAATAACATCAGCGGCATCGGGTATTTACCCGGTATTTAGCGCAGTAGAAAATCACGTTGAGCAGGAATATTCCGGTTTAATCTCATCTAACCGGAATGATTCTTTACTATACCGTATGTTCAATAGCAAAACGCTGGCACACCACGTGCAGTAAGCCCATTTTAAAAGGCGCGGTAACCATGTGGTAACAGCTCAATTTTGCCTCTACTTTTACCACGCAGCTAATACAAGATAGATCTACAACTATATTACAACGATGGCATGTATGTTACGATCACTTTATTCGACATTTCATGGATAGTTACATGAACACGAGGGCTTGGAACTGTCACAGCAAGGTTGCGATGGTTGATTATAGGCAGACAGCAGGTCTTCTCCTTTAATCCAGCCTGAATTGTGTTTCTCCAGAAGATATTTTACTTCCAGTAAAAGTAGCTTGTGCAATGCTGGATCTAATTGATATTCCTCGCCGGGATCGGCATCAACATTGAATATCAATGGAGGATCATGTTTTATAACACAATCACTAGGGCAATACAGGCAATTAAAATACATTGTGGATGGAAATCCGCCTTCTCCACATGTGTCAGTATATTCCTCTTTGCTTTTAACAGGCATGGTGTAAAAATGAACTTTGTAGGAGCCATAACGAACGGCAAACAGCATATCGTTGCAGTAGAAGAATAAGATGCGTTTTTCCGTTTTGGTTTCATTTTTCAGTTTCAATGAACCAAATATCTGCTGGGTAATGTCTCTACCGTCAATCACACGATCTGATGGCGCCTTCCCTCCTGCCAGATTCACAAACGTAGTGAACGTGTCCATTTGGCTCACAATGTTAGAGTTTATTGTGCCTGCAGAAATCTGTCCCGGCCACCTTAGAATACCTGGAACTCGGATTCCTCCTTCATAGTAATTGGCTTTTCCACCTATAACCATGATAACAATAAGAAAAGGGTGTGTTAAAATTGAGATGACTATTATGCAATTATGAAATACCTGATTTCTGTTCGTAGGAGGTTCCTCCGTTCGTATGAACAGTTGACACACCCAGTGGGCACAGGTCAATTTCGACGTTGTATCAACCTAACCTGATTGTAACCTAGAAGTTGGTTGCGATACAACGTTGTATCAACGCCGGGTATCAACGTCGATGTCTACTTGCAAATACAAGTGATTTCAACGCCGATATTTCGACGTTGTATCAACGTTCGGTTGTCAGGTGTGCCCACTCACTTTCTTCTGGACACAGATCATCTCCATGCATTTTAATTTTAAATAACTTCCATGATTTCTGATTTGATTGTGTGAACAGTAGAAAAGAGCAGAGGGCTGGTGGTACCAGAAATGTAAGTTTTCGGGAAATTTCCTGGGTTTAGGCTTTATTTTTTTTAATCTTATTTTATTTTATTTCATTTTATTGTATTTTTGTTTGTAATTTTAGCATCAATTTAATTATTTCAGGAATTGTCTTCCTGTTCTGTTGTTTTGGTTTGGCTCTTTTTGGAGTTTTTCGTGGCTTAGGCCTATATCTCTCTCATGTGTCTTTTTCCCCCACCAGTCCCCAGTACAGGAAATATAAATATAAGGTACGGCGCCTTTACGAATGTTAATGATACCGAGTACGGGCTTATATGGCATTTTTTAAAGTATTTGTCCGAAGGTTCCTGATGGTTCCGACGTCGGGCCAATTATTGTGTTACATTAAAGGGGTAATCATGTATTTTTGGTACATTATAATAAGTTACTCATGAACTTCACATGCACTATAACTTACTTAGCACATAGGAAGCTACAATATGTTCCTTATTTTGGGCAAGAATGGTCGAGGTCCAATGCCCTTTAACATTTCATTTCTCACAAGTCCAAGACCTGAGCATCCACCCCAATGACACTAGGAGCTCCATTTGAAATTGGGGTTGGAAGATACCTTCCCCTAAATAACAGCTAATAACAGTATTGTGAACCTTCAGCATCCATGGTTCGATGTAGAGAGTCTTTCCTATTCAGAGGAAATATTGCAATTACACACCTTATTGCCTTTTAACAATAACCAATGACACTAGCACGTAATTCCAGTCAAGCACCAATCTTTAATCCTATTGTTGAAGAGGATAATAAGCTTATACTTATGTATAGCATTAGTAAAAAGCTTAAGTCTTTGTTTGCTTTGGCTAAATCCTGTTCAAGTGGTGGGCTAACCAACAATTGACAATGAGAGGACTTTCCTGAACCTCGTTCAGTTGGGGATGATTTGAAGTGACCGCCAATTATGACCATTTGATATTTAATACCAGCAATGTGGAAAAAAAGAAAAAGTGCCAAAATAATGTACCCTTTTACGGAAGGAGCAAAGTTTAAAAAGTTATAACTCCGCTTCTGCAGTACGAATGTCAGCGTTATTATTTCCCAGTCTTTAATTTATTTATTTTTGTTTATTTATGTAAATAATTTGATATACAGGGTGTAACAATAAAATTTGTACAACTTTGAAAATAGAATGACACAATTATGCCGCTTATTTTTTGGTTTGATATTTATATGTCTATCAAGATAATTTCTTTAGCCACTAGATAAGCTTTGTTCCAATAAGATCGATGGTATACAAATGAAGATATGGTCAATTATGTAACCTAGTCCTAAAACCGCTTGGGCCACTTTTGCCTAATAGTGTTACAAAAGTGACGGAATAGAGTTGAACCATGGATTAGTTGGACAATGCTCTAATGATACCTTTTTAGGTAGTTTTAAACAATGGGGTATTCGAAGTGGTAGAATTGATTACATAATAGAATATCTCCTTGAGTTTTTGAAAGTCACAACTAAGCAATGACATAACAACCTCATTTACTAGAAATCGTGGCTGCAGCTCAACAACTTCAACCCCAATTCACCTTGGAAGGGCGTATGTTTATGGTCGTGACATTCGGTAGCACATGGAGTCAAGCAGAAACCATAAGATTGTTTATAGCTCATTCCAAACTCACGTCTTCCATGAGAAGTATGTAGATTGTAGAATTTGTTAACAGAAATGCTGGCGAAAGTGGTCGCCCCAGAACAACTAGAAGCCCAGCTGAGCTTAATGTCAAAATCTTATTGTTTTGTACTTCTCAGTTTTACCAACGATATCTCAGGAAACTGGGATATGAGAAATTACTTTATTTTCAAGATAATTTGAAAGAAATTTCACGAGTTCATTTATAGATTTTAAAGAAATATCATATTTTTATTAAGTTCATGTCAATTATATGAAGAAACACCACTCACAATTCTTTTGTGTCAGTTCTTTGATGTTTAATGCACGATAAGCATATCTACGCGGTTCAAACTTGATATGCTCAAACATGGCAAAAGTGGCCCAACACTTTGTCTGGACGATTTAATTAATCAGACATCAACTAAACGTCTTCTTTTAGCCAAGATATTCCTTATTGTATTGCATATAACATTTGTGCCATAACTCTTTTAGTTTTTTCCTGAGAAGTCAAAATGCAATTGTACAAATTTTATTGTTACACCCTGTATTTGAAAGAGGTATTAGAGCAATTGGGGTCATTTTGAACCCCCACCCCTCCCAAATTGCCAAACGCACACACCTATGATTTTGCATCATACATGTCATCATCATAAAAAAAACCATTCTATACTGCGCCAATAAAGTATCCTTACACTTGGAAAAATAATCACAATTTCAAAACTGAACAATATTGGGGTAAATTTGTTATTTTAGATGCACTATCTAATCCTGCACATTATGACACCAAATTGAATCCAATGTGACCTCAAGAAGTAAAGTTACAAGCAATTGAATAGACGAAGGTCCAGTTTTAAAAGTGACAAACTGGCCTATACAAGGAGCAAAAGATTCCAACAAGCGAAACAAAGAGACAGCGCAGTTTCTTCAATGAAGCGTTATTTAAAGCAGTTTTATTTCAGTTTTACTTCTCTGTACTTTTCATAACTTTAATTTTATTTGTCAGTTCGTTTGTTTCAGTTTTCTTTTGCTCCTTTTGTTTTTAAATTACAGCCAAACGCATAAATTAGCCATTCACCACTCTCAAACCAGATGTCTAGTCTGTGAAGTTTTGAATAGGCCAGTTTGTCACTTTTAAAACTGGACCTTCGTCTAATCAAATGCTTGTAACTTTGCTTCTTGAAGTCACATTGGATTCAATGTGGTGTCATAATGTGCAGGATTAAATAGTGCATCTATTTGACACTATTCAAAATATCAATAGACAAGAAGAAAGGGAGGTAGAGATTTGTAATTGAGTCATGCATGATTTAACAGAAGGTTCTTTCCAAAATCCAAACGTAATGTCAACAGGCCTGTATAATTTGAGTGACAAAATAGGTTCCGGGTGAGACTTTTCTCGACAGGCCTGTATAATGGGCTATTCCAGAAAATAGATGCACACCCCCTATAGAGGAGTTCGGATATCCGGACTTTTTGTCCAGTCATGACTGTTGGAAATCCAGACTTTTAAAGTGTCAAAAGGCGAAAAAATCCAGCAGAAAAAAAGTTCAAAATCAGACATCCTCAATTTGAGAGCCCATTTTGGACATTTCCGTAATTTTTCCTTCATTTTATTGGATTTCCAGGCTTTTTCAAGTGACATTTGCAATTGGAATTCCAGTCGTTTTCAGAAAGCAGACTTGGAAATCCAGACATTTCTTTGATTGAAAAGTTACTCCTCTATAGGGGGTGTGCACTTATTTTCTGGAATAGCCCAATTTGAGTGACAAAATAGGTTATGGGTGAGACTTTTCGCACCATGTTGCAGGGTAATTTAATATCATTTCCCAATACATGTACTTCCATTTTGGCCCCGGGTTTTGGCCAAGCGTCCCGTTTTTCTTGATGTCTGCGTAGGAGCCAAATATTAGTGTTAGTCATGTTTGTATTGAGTGAGGATATTTTCAACTCAGACAGATCATTATCCTTTTCATTTACCATGGTGAATATTGATGGTGTTTTTAATGGTTTGGGTTTTTTTTTAAATTATTATTTCTATATTTACGATTTCATACCCTTGAGTATTCCATTGTTGCCTCCTTCACTACACAGCTCAATATGTCCTCCATTGTCGGATGTAAAGAAAATCAGCGTGTTGTTATCAATCCCCAATGATTTGATTTTCTTCATTATTTCTCCTACACCCCAGCTTAACTCACGAATACCAGCTCCATATATACCTAAAATGCGAGAAAACATTGTAGTAAAACCTGTTATGTTGGAGAACTGGCCGGCACCCTTGCACGCAATGCACGCAGTGGCAGCCGCCACCCATACTATTTTTCGTCATACAATAGGCTATTATTACAAGCATTCAGAATTACGCCGAATATAATACGAAAGGTGGTTAAAAGATGCAATTTTATGTCCTGCTAGACGGGCTCACATCAAAACCATAATTATTAGAGAATTTAAGGTTTGATCGTCGAATGGGTAGGAGACGTCATTCCCCCGGGACGTCATTTTGGCAAATCGAAAGAAGGTAAGCGATATTGTAGGACTCCACTTTCAAAATTCACCACACCCACTACATCCACAGTGGGTGTGGGTCCGGGTGTGGTGGGTGAGTGAATCCACGCACGCACATTATAATTATATGCACAACCTATATATTACCTATATATTACCATTACCTCTTCTTGACGTAAATTTGGTGTCTTTCCCTGTAAACATGGCTACGTGATTATGCACAAATGACAGGTAGAGAAAGAATGGCTTGTCCTTTTCTGTCTGTTGTTTTATGAATGTACTGACCTCATCCACAAATGTTTTGGTTAAATGTTGGTGGGAGAATGGTTGTTGAATGATGGTTTCATTGTTATACATGAAACAATTGAATGGGTCTGGAGCATCCATGTGTCTCTGAAAAAAAGAAAGAATACAGAACGACCAGATTGGTATGGTTATCATCTTTGCCGGCTGTTTCTTCGGCTATTCTAGTTTTCATCCTAAAAACGGACCTCTGTCCATGTCCCGTCACGGTTTTCCTCCACGTGTTGTATTAAGTGTTGTATCTGTACTAAATTGCGCTACATACCCAATTGTTGGATGGCGAGTCTTCAGTTGTAATTCCCAATATTATAGGCCTATTATTGCCAGGATTAGACCACTTGCTTTTGAAGACGTTTTGGTGGGAAGAATCTTCTTCCTCTATGTATACGCGAAAACCTCTCTTCTCCATGACAACGAGGACTTTGTGTGTTTAACCCAACAAGTATCTTCTCTAGCCATATAGAGACTTATTGAACTGAGGAATACCTATATAGTTTTAGAAAATGGTTTATTTCCACCAAACTGGACCTCCAAATGGTGTTTGAAATAGGCATAGGCATATAGTTGATCTTTGGCTTTCGTGTCCTCTCGACCTTGGGCTAAGATCAAGGCCCGCCCGCGTGATAGCCAGAGTGTATACAGCTGCCCCCGTGAGAAGCCCCCCCCCCCCTTGCCTCCTGTGCAATGCTATAGCCGCCTGTGATATTTAAGATTGTGTGCCTTTTTTGAACTTTTCAGTACATTTCTGACAATTTTGAAAGTTGCCTTCCCCTCGCCCCCCCCAAGGCGTACTGGCTATGCCACTGGGACTCGTATGTGCAATAACTGCTTACCTTTGTCTCATCACATTCCCATACATTAGTATAGGGTAGATTAGTTCCGACCCAATCAAATCCATGGTAGTGAGGAAGATGTACACCACTCATAGGGGTATAATCATTGATACCTATTGAAGAGTAAAAGATAAAATGAATTTTAGTTAACTTTTGCATAAAACATTAAAAGGACAATTTATTCTTCAAGGATTCATGCCAGATCGCATTTTATCAAATATAATCGTGTGTTTTATCGCGTGTTGAGAGCATATAAGGCATACTATTATGATTGTCGGAGATTTCTTCCGTCATCTATTTTGTTTTATTAATATGGAATGGGTGCATGTGTGTGAGGCAGGGTGGATAGAGGTGTGGGTGGGGGTAGGGGTGTGTTTGGGTGTGTCACTCTTACCTAGATGCCACTTTCCAACCATTCCTGTAGCATAACCCACGTCACGTAAAATTTCAGGCAGAGTTATTTCATCCTTAGGAAGCCCATTTGGCGATTGCAAATAGAAGTTCATTAATTTTCCGTATACGCCAATTCGAATCGGTAGTCTGCCTATGATAGGATCAAAAAACCAAAATCTTCAAAATAGTAACGTATACCGCTACAGGATGCACCCCTCAGAAAAAAGAGAAAGAGTTAACGGCCCTGAACTATCTTAAAACCTGATTGATTTCTGCAGAGTATTGTAGCGGGCGGGCTAAATCATCATGATCATATGTATCTTATTTTTGTGTCTGTATTCCTGAGAAAAAAGAGACATTTGCTGTAAATTATATTCACCAGCAGTAAATAGAGTTACTTAATTACTATAAAAGTACTAGCAGTATTTGTAATACATATCAGCACCCATGCATATCAGCTGCAAAAAGCTAGCTACTTCATCAACACACATGCATCATCAGCAATAGATATTTACTTTATCAATGGATAGCTACTTCATCAACACGAATATCAGCAATGGATAGTTGCTTTATCAATATATGTATCAGCAGTGGTGCTATCACCAGAGGTAGCTTCTCAATCAGCAGTGATTCAGCACCAATATAAGCAGTAGATATAGATGATTAGTCTACACCCACTATCAAGAGTAGATTGCTACTTCCTCAACAACAATGTCAACAGTAGGTAGCCACTTCTTCAACACCCATATCAGCAGTAGATTATAGATAGGCCTACTTCTTCAATACCCACTATCAGATTATAGATAGGCCTACTTCTTCAATACCCACTATCAGCAGTAGATACCTACTTCATCAACACCCATATCAGCAGTAGGTATAGCTACTTCATCAACACCCATATTAGCAGTAGATATAGCTACTTCATTAGCACCCATAATACTAGTAGATAGCTACTTCATCAACACCTATATCAGCAGTAGGTAACTACTTCATCAACACCCATATCAGTAGTATATAGATAGCTACTTCATCAACACCTACATCAGCAGTAGATAGCTATTTTATCAACACCTATATCAGCAGTAGGTAGCCACTTCATCAACACGACAACACCTATATCTGCAGTAGATAGCTACTTCATCAACACCCATATAAACAGTAGAGCTACTTCATCAACACCCATATTAGTAGTAGATAGCTACTTCATCAACACCCACATCAGCAGTAGCTATAACACTCATCAACACTCATATCAGCAGTAAGTTGCATGGCTACTTCTTCAACACCTATATCAGCAGTAGATAGCTACTCTATCAATACCCGCTATCAGTAGTTGATAGGTACTTCATCAGCACCCATATTAGCAGTAGGTACAGGTATGTAACCCAACAAACACAAAACGTTTATTCGCAAAAGGTTAGAAAAGGTTGACAGAAAACATGTAGCCTAAACATGCTAGATGTCGGATTATATAAAGTGTATGTTATATTAACCTTTATTCAGGAACTTAAAATACAAAATGTGTGCAATGCAAGAATACAAGGGTATAAAACATTTTCATAGCATTCAAAAACATTTTTTTGAGTACTTGGTGCCATAATGTTATTTAAATGTTGATAAGATGTTTTGCAAAAATGTTTGCAGAAATATTTCACAATAATATTTTGACAACATTTAAAAAATATTTTTGGGTAGTGTTTTTTCATACAAAACGTTTTAAACGTTTTCATGACCTTTTATAACCCGACGTTTTAATATATTTGAACGTTTTCACCAAAACTAAAACCTAAATTGTAACCCGTTTATAACTCTTTGTGTTTGCTGGGTAATGCATCAACACCCATATCAGCAGTAGGTAGGCACTTCATCAACACTGATAAAGCCATATTATAACATTTCTGTAAAAATAGTATTTATTTTCCATAAAATGTTAGCTTTTACTGTCAGATATGTTCCCTTTTAATTTTGAGCCGAACAAGTGAGGTAAAGCATAGAAAATTGGAATTTACTACTGGCGCCCATGCATGTTACTCCCACGGTTGTAATACGGTACGATCCTCGGGGTGTGTGTGTATGTGTATCCCGCACGCCGTGTACGTACTGTGCATACGTGTTCGACTAATATTTCCATCGTAATAATAAAACGCCGGTTCCATCGTTTTGTTCAAAATCGCGGATTTTGACAAAACTACAGCACCTAGAGTCTTGATTTTTGCAGAGTATCTTTATGGACTAAAGTACATTACAGTCGTGTAAAAACCAGAATTTAAAATATTTTTGAGGGCGTTCTCCTCAGCAAATGTTATAATATGGTTGAGTGTCAGCGAGCATATTCCAAAAGAATCCAATAACGGTTCCAGATCGTGCATAGGTAAAATGTGCATGTAAAGCCCGTGAGATAATACATTAAGGCGTATAGGCCAACTTATCTAGGAAGGAAGGAAATGTAGATATGCTATTGCTATGCCATTAACGTGTGCCTATAGTAGGCCTATAGTTGGCCTAATACTTGTATCGTATATATATACAATTTATTTACAACAAACATAAAATAAAAGGTATAGGGGTCTTACGTTTTGGGTTTGGAATTTTAATTTGTCCAGGAGTGTTTCGGATAGTCAATACCACCAACATCAAACACAAACGTTTCACATAAGCGGTTTAAATATCGGGTTATATAAAGGGTATCATATAACACGTTTTATAATAACATTTAAAAATACAAAAACAGGGAAAATATGACACAACATCCAATGGAGGAGTCACACAAAACATATAAATAAAGTTTAACTTTATTTATATACTTTATATGTTTTGTGTGACTCCTCCATTGGATGTTGTGTCATATTTTCCCTGTTTTTAATTTAAAAATACATAAGAAAACATGTTGCAAAACATAATTATTTTGCAAAGATTTTTGCCAAACAAACCAATTTGCAATAACATTTTGACATTTCAAAAATGTTGTAACCAGTAACAACGTTTTCACGACCTTTATATAACGTTAAACGTTTTGAAAACACTTTGCGGGCATATAGGTGAAAACTCAAGTTCTGAAAGTGAAGATGAAAGTAGTGCCGGGGGGGGGGGGGGAGCTCGAATACCCTTCAATCACCACCACCCCAATCATTCAAGTAAAATTTGAAATTATTTATAGGAACGTATTAGACAGACTATGGAGCAATATTTTTGTGGGAAATTGGCATTAGGTATTTTATTTGCTTTAAAAGGTAGGCATATTCTAAATTACACTGATCAATTATATTATGTTGATCAGGCTCCGGTAGATTTTAATATGAGGGGCGGGGACAGTGACGCAAGTCCAAAGATATTGGAGGGAGGGGCTATGGTACTTGCCCATAGCCACCGACCCTCGGGCCACCCCCGGTTCGGCCGGATCCACTGATATGGATGTTGATAACAGTAGGCCTACTTATTCAGATGCTTTTATAAGGCCATGGTATAATAAAATATACACCTGAAATTAAGGACAAATTTGTTTATCATAGGCCTACTTAACTACAGAAATTGTTGGGCTCCCCCCCACCACCACTGTTTCTATGTGATAGGATAGGCCTACATACCTGTGAGCAATGCCGCTCTACTCGGAGAGCATAGAGAACTGGTCGAGTACAAAGAAGTAAACTTCATTCCCTCTTCAGCCAGGTCATCGATTGGACCCCATTCCTGAGTCGGATGTCCATAAGACTTCAAATCCCCATAGCCTACATCATCGGCTAAGAAAATGATCATGTTGGGTCTCAACGCAGACGATATACTAGCAATTATTGTAAGCAGGATTAAGTTTGTGCACCGGATTGCCATGATAGCTATTTGTTGTATTTCAATTTATACTGTATACGTGTTGTGACTCACCGATGATATGGGTGATTGGACGTTTTGTGTGTTTTTTCGGTTTTTTTTTTGGTCTTTTTTAGATCTGTATTTCGAGATAGATGACCATGAACAATGCTGTCTGCTTGCAAAGTCTAGTGAAGCAAATATCATAATATCACGGGTCAATAAATTGTCCGAAAAGAAATACAAATTGTATAGCATGTCAACGTTCAGGTTCACTTATTACATACAGTGTGTTGCATATTCTTAAGAGTAAAATAAACATTTTAAATTGTATTTAAATTGTATTGAAACTTACGTTGGCATGCAGTGTTTTGAGATTTGAACCAAGGAAAATCACCCAAGGATGGTGCCGATATTTGGGGGAACATTTTCGGGGCCCGGCTACTCTGCTGACAGGGCCCATTTTCTTAAGGGAAGGGGTATGAACGTTTGGACAGTATTTATTGTGGGACATTAGAGCACATCAGACATATCGAATTGCATTCTGAATACGAAGAATGTCCTTCTGATATCAAATAATTTTGATTTTTGAAATTCGCAATGTAATACACATTTTATGGCAAATCATTAAGGGATCTGGAATGAGCGTTTTGAGCGTTTCGACAGTATTTTGTGTGGGACATGAGAGCACATCAGACATATCGAATTGCATTCTGAATACGAAGAATGTCTTTCTGATATCAAATAATTTTCATTTTTGAAATTCACGATATAATACAAATTTTATGACAAATTATAAAAATTGATATTTTTCACATTTTTGATATAGAAGTCCTCGAAGTAAATTTTATAATTATATTCTTAAAGTGTATGCAGCTGGGAGGAAAAGCCGACGATCAATTGAAAATTTTGACCTTTCATATCGAAGATATGGATTTTTTTCACAAAAAGACCTAATTTTTTTTGGTGTTTTGGGAAAAAAAATCCATATCTTCAATACGAAAGGTCAAAATTTTCAATTGATCGTCGGCTTTTCATCCCACCTACATACACTTTAGGTATAAATCATCAGATTTATAAAGTGTACTTCGAGTACTGTTAAATTTCAAAAATATCAATTTTTAATCATTTGCCATAAAATGTGTATTACATTGCGAATTTCAAAATATCAAAATTATTTGATATCAGAAGGACATTCTTCGTATTCAGAATGCGATTCGATGTCTGATGTGCTCTAATGTCCCACAATAAATACTGTCCAAACGTTCATACCCCACCCTTAAAAATTGATATTTTGATATTTAACAGTACTCGAAGTAAACTTTATAAATCTGATGATTTATACTTAAAGTGTATGTAGGTGGGATGAAAAGCCGACGATCAATTGAAAATTTTGACCTTTCGTATAATTTGAAGATATGGATTTTTTTCCCTAAACACCAAAAAAAAATGGGTCTTTTTGGGAAAAAAATCTTAATCTTCAATATGAAAGGTCAACATTTTCAATTGATCGTCGGGTTTTCCTCCAAGCTACAAAAATCAAAATTATTTGATATGAGAAGGACATTCTTCGTATTCAAAATACAATTCGATATGTCTGATGTGCTCCAATGTCCCACAATAAATACTGTCCAAACGTTCATACCACTTCCCTTAATATTTTTAGATAGTTGTTTTTAAAAGTTATTACATCAGTTATAATAAGCCACGTAAATTTCCACTTGTTTTACGTCGCGTCATGTTCATGATCCTAAATTCCATGTGAAAATTCCAACTTGCAGTGGTGTGGGCAAAAACTCTCTATAAGTGATGTGATGTACTTGGCTTTAATACAAGCTATAATCAAAATGATTGGTACCCATCAGTTTTCATTGATAATGGATGAGTCTGACTCTGACTTATCCGACTCAACATAAGATCCAAATAATTTGTAAATTAATTGTATAGCAAGTCAACTTCAAACTATCCAATATTGCATTTGGAAGAGGCAGGCTTTTCAATAAACATCAAAAAATTAGGTACCAATCATTTTGACACAGCCTGAATTTAAATTTAGTATTTTTTCACCAAATACTCTGAAAGATGATCTTTAAGATTAAGTATCTTATGTATATGGAACAACCATTTGAAACAGACTTGGCAACATAAATTAACCTTTGCAATTGGGTAATGTCGTTTTTGACTGCAGTTCGATCTGGACATAATTGCAACAGAAAGACATTAATTGGTCGCAAGTCTCATTGTGAGGTTAAAAAAATTGAAGTCGGAGGTTTAAATACCGGTATGCCATTTGAAATGGGCTATTACAGAAAATAAGTACACACCCCCTATAGAGGAGTAACTTTTCAACAAAAAAGAAATGTCTGGATTTCCATGTTTGGTTTCTGAAAACGACTGGAATTCCAGTTGCCAATTATG
Source organism: Amphiura filiformis (assembly GCF_039555335.1). Lineage (NCBI taxonomy): Eukaryota > Metazoa > Echinodermata > Ophiuroidea > Amphilepidida > Amphiuridae > Amphiura > Amphiura filiformis. The sequence continues at coordinate 50,126,548 of NC_092634.1, read as the reverse complement.
TTACTGGAAAAAAAGCTTGAAATGTGATTAAATATTATGTAAAATCATGGAATTGTCCAAAATGAGCTCTCAAATTGAAGATTTCCGATTTTTTTTATGTCGAGCATTATCTAGGCATGAACTACGCGGAGAGCTTTGGTCCTGCGGGGATTGAACCCGAGACCTCTCGCACCAAAAGCAGAGGATCGCACCCGAAAGGATTTTGAACAAGTTTTCTGTTAGGACTAACTAAAGGATTAGGATTTAGCTATGTTTCATTTGGCAAAACAGGATAATTTTTTTTTAATCCAAAAAACTAGTGCTGTATTTTTCTGGAATGGAGAGTACATCGTGTGTGGGGTGAGGAGAGGGGTCCGACATATACACATTAAGTATAGTATATTATTAAATAAGTAACGTACAAAATTAACACAAAATATCTTTAAATCAACACCCAACAAGCGTTCTACATGGATAAGTTTATTAGGAATTCTTCGATACCTTATATAGGCCTACATGCCTATCATAATGGAACTTATTTCATAATTGACATATAGAGTGATGTATAGGGGATATTCCAAATATGACACATTTTGAAATGAATTTTCTAACATGACAACAATTGACACAATGTAAAGCCTATCAAACCATCATGCCACATCAGGTGGATGTCAGTTCATAAGAGCAATGTCGGGGATTATAGATCACAATTTTTCAACCCTTGTGGAGGGGCGGAACCAAACTGGCTGATGTGGAGACTAAGCCAGTTTGCGTCGGTCTGATACTCGTCTATCCTCGTCTTTGACCATGCGCAGATCTGGCTGGTCAGGAAGATATTTAATATCCCGAATTTATAATATGCCTACCAGTTCCACCGTATAACCGATTTGCTAGAGAATATTTGTTACCATGTTTAATAAATTCGTATTAATCGTATAATAAAATGTGGCCAAATGTATATCTGTGTACATAGTGTGTGGATCCACTCTTCTACGGACTTGGCTACTAAGCATTTCGGGAAGGATATGGCGGTATGCTGACCTGGGTCAATATGTTCTGGGCAGATGAGGTCCCACCAATTGCCTACGACCTTGTGTGCGATCATGTGTGACAGGCAATTCCCGATAATAATAGAGGTTCCCTGGCCACATGCAGTAAGCCAGGTATCAGCTCATTTTTTCAGGTGCGGATATTATAATGCTTTTTTTTTAATAGACGTTTCTTATTTTTCATCAACAATTGCCTCTCGTTTTACTACGCAGCTAATGCGGATTGGCATACAACAATGACATAAACGTTACAGTCAATGTATTCGATATTTCAGGGATAGTTACACGAACACGAGGGCTTCGAACTGTCACAGCAAGGTTGCGATGGTTGATTAAGGGCAGAGAGCAGGTCTTCTCCTTTAATCAAAGTTGAATTGTGTTCCGCGAGAAAATGTTTTACTTCCAGTAAAAGTAGCTTATGTAATGCAGGATCTAGTTGATATCCCTCGCCGGGATCGGCATCAACATTGAATATCAAAGGAGGATCATGTTTTATAACACAATCACTAGGGCAATTCAAGCAATTAACATACAACTTGTTTGGAAATCCGCCTTCTCCACATGCGTCAGCATATTCCTCTTTGCTTTTAACAGGCATGGTGTAAAAATGAACTTTGTAAGAGCCATATCGAACGGCAAACAACATATCGTTGCAGTAGAAAAATAAGATGCGTTTTTTAGTTTTGCTTTCATTTTTTAGTTTCATTGCGCCAAGTATCTGCTGGGTAATATCTCTACCGTCAATCACCCGATCTGATGGCGTCTCTCCTCCCGCCAGATTCACGAACGTAGTGAAAATGTCCAATTGGCTCACAATGTTGGAGTTTATTGTACCTGCAGAAATTTGTCCCGGCCACCTTAGAATACCTGGAACGCGTATTCCGCCTTCATAGTAATTGGCTTTTCCACCTATAACAATAATAACAAAAGGGTGTGTTAAAATTGAGATAACTATACAATTCTGGCAGTGCACCTGTTGTTTGCTATACAATTCTCGCTAATAACAATACAATGCGCCGCCAACGGTTGCTCTTGCTAGTCCAATTTTTGACTTCCAGCAGGAGGGTGAAAGTGCATAGGAACAATGCCGGAAACTACGTCACGCTATTGTTCGACTAAGGCTACATCATTTTTATCCCCTTCCGTTTCCGTTAATACAGCTTTAGTCTCCTCCACCTTCGCAACACGGTACGTGGAATGTCTGGAATCACACTGACGGCGGAGGAGAATACTAGCTGGTCAGACACTTAAATTTTATCAAGCATATAATACCTGAACAATCACCGTCATTTGATCGATTTACTACAGAATATAATTGATTATTCAAAATATAATTTTAATATTGTAAACCTGTTAACTTATATATTTGTGTACTAAAGTATAAGGACACGTGAATAAAATCATGTCGAAGACAAAATGGCCGCTAATCCGCCTATTGTCTAGACCTAGGATACGGTACATATTTCAACAGAGGGCAGCAGTCTAGGATGCCTATCCCTTCGTATCGATCCCTGCTTCCAGGGTCGACATCGCATCGCCTTCCTAGCCACCATTGGATTGGATTTTTACGCGAGTGTGATAATAATAATGCTGAATATAGATGAGCTGACCTCAATGTTTATCAACAAAGGCAATGGACTGGTATATCGATATGCTTCAGTGAATTCCAGGCAACCACTACACTGTTCAATAGCCTTATTGTGATGTGGCGGGAGTTTTAAAAACACGAGCCCTGAACAAAATATGATGCGCGCGCATTCTGCCAGGCAAAAAAACAATGGAAATTGTGATGATGCGTGCGCATACTGTCAGGCATTGACGTCAGAAGTCAACTCATCTATAGCTCCACGAAGTGGTCGAGGTTTAATGCCCTCAAACATTTCATTTTCTCACATGATATGACCTGAACATCCACTCCAGGAAAGAAGTCCTGTATAACTAGAGTGACAGAATGTGACCGGACGCCACGAATGAGCCGTAAAATCAGCAAATTGTATTCTGCGTTACCGTGTAAATGTGCAAGACGGTCGTATTTATAGGTACCTCAAGTTGGTGCTACATGTATCTCATTTTGGTAGTGCAAGTCAAACACTTTTTAACCCAATCAATAATCCTATTGTTGAAGAGGATAATAAGCTTCTACCTATGTCTATAGAATTCTTAAATAGCTTTAGTCTTTGTTTGATTTGGCTAAATCCTGTTCAAGTGGTGGGTTACAAAGCATTGTATTTTGTCTATAAGTATGTATAACCAACAATTAACAATGAGAGGACATTCCTGAACATCGTTGACTTGGGGATGATATCCCAGACAGCATTACAATCTTGGGCCGGGATTGGTCCAATATTAAAATTTTACTGGCCCATTATTAGATACAATATTGTACCAAGATGTTTTGCCCATGGGCCCTGGATTGGCCCAATATTGGCAATATTTAAATTGACCAATATTGGGCCACTCATGGCTCAATATCGAAATCAGTTCTGGGCCAATGTCTAACCAATATTGTTTTCTGTTGGTTGTATGCCAATATTGTACCAAGATTATTTGCTCATGGGCCCTGGATTGGCCCAATATCTTCGCGGTAAGAGAGGAACACTACGACTCATCACCGTGTGGTTCATAGCCATCAAGAGTATTTGATAGCATGGTGACACGTACCAAGGGGGTGACACTAAATTCACGGTTGTTCTATTAGCAACGCAAAACCTATGAAAAATTCCGCTGGTTTACTAGCTAGAAAGTGAGGCCAGTTATCGATCCGTTATGAATAATTCATGTTCGACCCCTTGGATCATTAATTGATATTGGCACATAACAACGTTGTTAGTTTTGCGAACTTTGCCAGTTCAACGAGAGTATAGCGCGCCCCCAATACATCTGGGCACAAACCAGGCGAAAACGGTCCAGTTTAATGAAATGGCGGACGGGTATTCCCATCAGGCACCAGTGATATGTTTTTTCAAAGAAAGTCTACTAATTTGATATGAAATGACATGTTGCAATAGCAAAGTCAAAATTAGGACTTGCTGTCAATAATATGAAGGAAATATGTGACAGAGGCAAGGTGTGAAATACAAGTAGTATTTAAGTTATAATAATCTTTGATACCCGACCTGACCTTCCATCATGGCGGCTTATTCGTCTTATGTATTTCTATTATGCTCTCAAGTAAAATAAAATACCACTCTGCACTAAGCAGACAGAATGTTACTTGGCTCCCAGCATGAATTATTGATTTTATACGGAGATAAAGAAATGCACAGTGTATGTGCAAGCCGTGCATCAATATTCCAAATATTTACGGTAAATCTGAATAGTGGTCACATGTTGGCATATCATGTGTTCGGGAAATCACATCGCAACATTTTAAGATTTCAGGCTTGTTTACTAGTTAATTGCCATTTGTACGCTTTATTATTTATCTTTGTTAATTAACATATATTTTTAATGCTGATAAATCGTGATTGGCTGCCCATGATATCTGTTAAATTCACCATGAATATAATTCTGCCACGCAGAGGAGGTCACGCAGCATAATTTCACATCACCTGACTTAGCTAGATTTCGAAGCTCTGCTCTTCAAATTCATGTAAATTTCAAAGTTTATACATTTAATATTTTTTATATGATACTATTTTTTTATTATAACCAACTGGTACACGAAATATACTAGCTTATTACCTATACAGAAAGGTGATTATCAGCCTCCACTCAGCAAATTGACATGCCCGGCATATGCAGCCATTCTCCGTCTGGATAACATGACTGTCGCCCTCAATACGTCTGGGCACAAATTTAAATAACAATACGCTATTTACATATCAATTCGGCCTCATGCTAATTAATGCTGCCCCATCCAGGAGTTCATCTATGCACGTACTTTAGAAATTATCTTTAAAATTATGGTCTTAGAAGTGAAAGTGCCGAAAATTCTTGTATATTTTCTTTAAAATATATAATCCGTGGTGTTAAATAGCGTTTAACCTATATTGGCTGCCAACATGATGCCAATGTAAAAATTGCCAATTGAAAACCAATATTAACCCAATATTTCTCGCCAAGATTACACCAATGCCAAGTTGCCAATGGAAAACCAATATTGATCCAATATATTTTGCCAATGCAAAGCCAATGCTAATAATGCCAATGGAAAACCAATATTAGTCCAATACTTCTTGCCAAGATTTTACCAATGCCAAGCTGCCAATGGAAAACCAATATTGCTTCCCAAGAAAATACCAATGCCAAGATTGCCAATGGCTTTCCAATATTGGGCCAATATGTGTATGTTGTCTGGGATGAAATGACCGCCAATTATGACTGTTTGATATTTATTACCAGCAATGTGGAAAAAGAGACACATGTAGAACCGAAATATTAAAGGTACCATTTTTTTAAGAAGCAAAGTTCTACAAACCATAACCCTGCTTCTGGATATCGTTTGAAGTCAAATGATATACCATTTTAAAGCTTATGATATATCAAAGTATGGATATATATTTTCTAAACACGAAATAAAACAAAATTGACCGGGGCCGACTTTACGGCTGGTTTGTGGTGGACGGTCACAAATGTTCTAGATGAGCTTTTCGCACCATTAGGTCAAGCAATAACTATTATTGTAAGGCAATTTAATCCCGGGAATTTATTTTCCAATACTTTCATCTTGACCAAGCGTCGATTTTCACATCCATGATCATCATCAAAATACACCCAAACTATTTTCATCTCCCGCAATTTTAAATATGTCTGCACAGAAGCCAAATATGTGACCCGGCAGCACAAACGAGCCGTAAATTCCCTAAATTGTATTCTGAGTTATGGTGTAAAATGTGTACGAAGGTCGTATTCATCGGTCACTTAAGCTTGGGCGACATCTGTCTTATTTTGACAGTCACAACACCAATCAATAATCCTATTATTGAAGTGGATAATAAGCTTCTACCTTAGATGGCTATAGAACTTTTAATAGCTCTGGTCTTTGTTTGCTTTTGCTAAATCCTTTTCAAGTGGTGGGTTATTTGTACAGGTATGCATAACCAACAATTAACAATGAGAGAACCTTCTTAAACCTCGTTGACTTGGGGATGATTTGAAATGACCGCCACTTATGACTGTTTGATATTTATTGCCAGCAATGTGGAAAAAGAGACATACATAGAAACGAAAAAAGCTATAATTTTGTTGAAGGAGCAAAGTTTAACTAACCATAACTCCGCTTCTGGATATCGTTTGAAGTCATATGATATACCATTTTAAGTTTATGATGTTTATTTTTTAAACATGAAATAAAACAAAATTGACCGGGGAGGAATTTAAGGCTCATTCGCCGTGGACGGTCACATATTAGTGTTAATATTGGGCGTGTAAACGACTGATCATTACCCATTGCATTAGAGTATGGTGGATGTGTTTTTATATTTTCTATTTTTAAGATATCGTACCCTTGAGTATTCCATTGTTGCCTCCTTCATTACACAGCTCAATATGTCCTCCATTGTCGGATGTAAAGAAAACCAGCGTGTTGTTATCAATCCCCAATGATTGGATTTCCTTCATTATTTCTCCCACACCCCAGCTTAACTCACGAATACCAGCTCCATATATACCTAAAACGTGAAAAGATATTTGGTACAATAAAACCTATTTATATTTGTTCATTTCTATAATAGGAGAAGTGGTCCTCGTCCGCTCCCTTCCCCGCACTATATTTCATCATGTCAGGGCCGGATTTACCATAGGGCCAGATGGGCCCGGGTCCAGGGCCCCCAAATTTTGGGGGCCCCCAAAATTGTCCTGTGCAGTGTGCATATCTTCCATTTAAGCCGAAAAACACCAGTTTTGGGCCAAAATATTATGCAAGAAGTGCACAATTTTGCGCGCTTCACGCGCACTGGCCTATTGGATAGCAAAATTCAACTTCAATTTGGATACTTTGCCAATTAAGTGCAGATATGCCTTCCTCATGGTGCGTTTGGGGCCTCCAAATTTTGGCCTGGCCCAGGGCCCCCAAAAAAGGTAAATCCGGCCCTGATCATGTTTATGGCCAAATGTAAACACTAGACAAGTAACATTACCATTACAACAAGCTTTTAAAATTACGCACAGTATAATGGTTTATAAAATATGCAAAAATGCTATATAGACGGGCTCAAAGAGCTTTTAAATAGAAATAGAGTCGCAATAGATTATATAATCTTTTGTTCGTTTGATGCCGATTAGAAGTTGCGACAGGCTATTCATAAAAGTGGTACCATTGTTTCTAATAAAGGGGTTCCTCCATTAATTTTGTCTTAAATCCGGCATCATATTCACGCTCTACACAACAGGCGAGTATCAATAAGTGACCACACTACAGTCATGTGTAAGGGCAGTCATGTGTAAAGTGGTACCATTGTACTCACATATCCCAAATGTGTGCTTGTGTGGGTCTGAAGACTATGAGGAGGCTTCAGCTGTCGATGCAATCATCTTTACCACCCACCTGATAGGTGTTTAATTTAAATAAATTGAATGCTCTTGGTGATCGATTACACATTAGAATGTATGAAGAATGCCATATATTACACTATAATGGTAATCGCTATACGTATACATGTAAGTATAAGTATAGGCCTATAAAGGTTGTTTTTAAGAAATTTCCATTTAATTTTATTTTAAGAAGGAGATTGGTATAGAAATGGTGGCGTACCCAAAGAGGGGAGGGGGTTGGGGGGGGCAGATTCACCTCTGTGAGAAGTCTTGGGAGGGAGGAGGAGGGGGAGGAGGGGATATGGAGAATGAGAGAGGGCTGGAGGAAGGAGAAATAAAAAGATATAATAAAGACAAGTAGATAAATAGAAATATAAGGAAAATGATGGGAATGAGAGAGGGAGGGTGAGAGGGGACAATGAGAGCGAGGGAGTGATAACATGTAGGCCTAGGAAAGAATAAGTACAGAGAAGGGAAAAGATAGGAATGATGACTACATTTAATAATAATTATTAGGCCTATTATAATAACTAAACACATAACAGCACTGGGCAGCCATTCGACGATGTCAATTTCTTTATTCGTTGCGTAATTAAAACGCCCAGTCAGATGTATTTCACACCTACCAAACACAACTCACCCAATTTCGCAAACTGGACGTTGAATGTACACTCTCATGAATATTGATTGGCAACATTTTCCAATATGTCAGCGCTCTAATCGGAAACAATAGAACAATAGACCCTGCAGAGCATTGGACGGGCTCACATCAAAACCCTAATTAGGTAATTTAAGGTTTGAAATTTTGGTTCCAAAATGTTAGCACGTCGAAGGCCGGGGAGGGGGTCTTCATGGTTGAAGGTATACGGGTACGCGCCACCGTTTTCCTTTTCTGTTATTTTGGTATATCGATGGGTGGATTTTCAGTGGAAACCATTGTGCGCATTTGGGCAAAAAATGTCCTTAAAAGCGCCCAATAAGGGCAAATTTGGGTGCTTTTTTGGGTGTTACTTTTTGCACAAGATTTGCAATTTAAAGAGAATTAGCCATTGCTCATATTAAAGGTCAGGTATATTGCTCGGACAACATCATATCATTGGCAAGGTAATATTATGAGGACAGTGAAAATGACTCTTTTTTTGAGAAAATAAGACGTTTAAAATTGATATTCCGCAAAAACCAACTTAAGCGATGAGTTCCTTCGAACGAGACAGATTTGTCCTAGAAAAAAATTGACGTCATGAAATGACTGTGCCTGCTCTGCGAGAAGGGACTATAAACATTCTCAATGCACAGAACGTATACTGTTGTTGTTCACAGAAAAAAATGCTAGTTTCAGTTGGATAAAATATTACAAAGCAAACGCATAGTAACAATACTGTGTGACGCTTTGTTCCCCAAATGAGAACAATAGTCTGCATATTGTTATGCAGCATTGTTATGGTAAATAATAGTACAACTCATTGTTGCTATGTCAAACTTGTCAAAGTGATTGTGATTGTATGATGAGAGCATGGTGCAGTGTCCACTTCATTTACTTACGTCATCAGCCAAACGGGGGAAGAACATGTACGCTTCAAACGGGGGAAGAACACGTACGAGGCTGAACTTTACCCACCCATAAAAAAATTGCAACGAGTGTCAACTTGTAATGTAATAATTATTCTCTTCGAATAGAGATAAACTTGTTTTTGCAATAGACCTGCCCTTTAAAATGGGGCTAGTGTATGGCCAATATACTAGTGTGCTCTTTCATTAAATGACGAAAAATATTGCTAGGAACACTTGAGGTGTTGACTTTTAAAACCTACCTTTTGGTCAAATATGTGCTTGGATATAGTTTTCAACAGATTTGCCACATTCGCCTTGCTATAACATTGAATTGCGTTATGTGTTGACCTAATTAAATGGGGGAAAGTGTTTTTAGCTTTCGTTTGATATAAAAAAAATCTGATTGGATGAAGGGAACACTTGAGGTTTCGACAAAAACCAATCACAGAGGCCTATTTCCACTGGATATCACACAGTTCTTATGATGATATGCACTCAACCGGGTAGTATAACACGTACTAGGCTAGACTTGCTGTGCTGGAAAGGTGTGTGTAGTCGGTTGTATCGAGGTGGAAACTGTGCGTAGATGCATTTATAAGAGAATCGTTTTTGTTGTCAAACCTTTTCATATGGGTCGAAAGGGTAGGATACGGTAGGCAATTTGAAATGTGTGGGTGTGTTGGGTGGGTGGATCCACACATTGCACAACCTATTACCTTACCTCTATTTGACGTAAATTTGGCGTCTTTCCCTATAAACATGGCTACGTGATTATGCACAAATGACATGTAGAGAAAGAATGGTTCGTCCTTTTCTGTCTGTTGTTTTATGAATGTACTGGCCTCGACCACAAACGTCTTGGTTAAATATTGATGGGAGAATGGTTGCTGAATGATGGTTTCATTGTTATACATGAAACAATTGAATGGGTTTGGAGCATCCATGTGTTTCTGAAACAAAGAATACAAACTAAAGTATGTAAGACTAGATTGGTAATTGGTTATCATTCTTGAAGGCTGTTTCTTCGGCTTTTTATCCTAAAATCGGACCTCATTCCATGTCCCGACCCGTCCCGTCGTTCTCCTCGTGTTGTAAAGTGTTGTATCTGTACTAAATTGCACTACATAGGCCTACCCAATTGTTGGATGGTGCATTGCTAGGATTAGTCCAGTAGCTTTTGAACTCGGACGTTTTGGTGGGAAGAATCTATTCCGCAAATGCCCTAAAAATGTCTTCTCCGGCCTGCGGGTCCGAGGAGATACGGGCTGGGTTAGCTGGATGGGGCATAGAGAACATATAGACTCGGACATATTGAAGGGAGACCTAGGTGTAGGAAATGGGTTATTTCCACCAGAGTGGACCTCCAAAAGGCAACTTGTTTGCCCGGCTTATTTGAGATGACTTTTGGCATTCGTGTACTCTCGCCCTTGAGCTAAGACCAAGACCCACAGGCAATCATTTCATTTCAATTCCACTTCATTCTTCATCACTCAACATGATTTCAATTCCAATCCAATTCAATTCTTCATTGCTCATGATGGTTTCAATTCCAATTCAATTCAATTCATGCCCAAGCCCACTCATTTCGATTCCAATTCAATTCCAATGCATTGAAATGAAAATCGCCCAAAATTCATTTCAATTCGATTTCAATAAAGAAAGGTTTAAAGGAAGGTTTTATTTCAAACTCTAATGGTGACCCACATGTCAAATTGCTATTATTGTACATTAAACACACCTAAACAGACACAATGCAATTTGCAGGCAGCAGCTTAATCAGCGTCAATATTGCAACATTGAAACAAACAACTATACAAACATCCAATCCAACCCAACCCCATCCCCCAGTAGGCAATGAGGATAAAGTGCCTTGCCCAAGGACACAATACGTTGGCACGAGCGGGGCTCGAACTCGCAACCTATGGATTATGAGTCGGGCGCCTTATCCACTCGGCCACACGTGCTCCCACGAAGATATAAAAGAACTTCTGTGTATGCATTGAATGCATTGAGTTAACATTACCCACAGCCAGGCCCGTACGCAAAAGTTATAAAAAGTCCCAAAATTTCAGAATTTGCGAACGTAGCGAGCAAAAAAAATCCGGTTTTTACGCTTTTTTGGTCAAAAAAAGTCAAAATGTGGGGAAGAAAGTCCACTTTTCACAAAATCGCACCCCCTCCTTTGAAAAAAGTCCACTTTTTCAAAATCAGCACCCACCCACCCAAAAAAAAAAAAATCCTGTGTACGGCCTGCCCACAGCCTAGTGAATTCCCCATTTGATTTGTACCATACAATCTCTTACCTTGGTCTCATCACATGCCCAAGCATTAGATAAGGGTAGATTAGTTCCCACCCAATCAAAGCCATGGTAGTGAGGAAGATGTACACCACTCATAGGGGTATAATCATTGATACCTATTGAAGAGTAGGAAAAGATGAATTGTAGTTCACTTTTGCATAAAAGGAAACTTCATTCTTCAATGATTCATGTCAGATCGCATTTTATTATTAAAAAGAGCATATCTTCAAAAGTTGTGAGCCGATTGATATAATTGTTTTAGTTTATTAACGCTAACAACTCAAGGTTTCTTTACATACCAAAATATATTTGATCAACTTTTCAGAAATAGGAGAAAAAGAGGGCGCAATGAGGGGCCTCTTTTTGGGGGACACCCTGTAGTACAGTCTATTGATTTGTACAAGCTTGTACACAACGCGTTCGCGAACAAGAGAACTAGCACAGTGCTTTCATTGATTACCACGTTAAAACTAGCATTGTGCTTTCATTGAGTAGAACACAAAAGTGCAACTTTTAATTCAGCTTCTTCATTAAGTTGATCTCTCAGAGTTGATCACCGTTTCTTTAATTCTCAACCAATTTCAACAAATAAAATCAGAGCTTTAAGGGAGGTCTAATGAGCGTGAACCTGGTTTGAATGCAGAGGGAGTGTGCCTGTAACAGACACAGCCACCAGAAAAGGACCAGCTCAGATCGCGCGCCAAATAAGTTTGCAGTCCAGAAATTTCATTTTTTTTCTCAGCCTTGCAAAAAATAGGCAGAGGTGGGAATCGAACCCGGGACCTCGGTGTTGTAAAACCTACTGCGTTACCACTGAGCCAACTGGCAATCAGCTATGAGAAGTTTGATAGTAATCCTTGATATTGCTGAATAGAATAAATCAATACTGATAGGTCTATTTATCTAATGTACGATGTTATTCAAATTGGCCTATAAACTAGGAATATAATGTGAAATGACTATCAATCGATCAATCAATCAAGTTGTCAAGTTATCAACAATCAATAATAAACCGACGTAGGCCTATCATGGAATATTACTAACTAGGCCTACTAACTAATATACCAACTAAATAAAATAAATAAATAAGTCAGTAAATAAATAAATAGGCATAGGCCTAAATAAATACATAATGCAGAATGCAGTTAGTATTTTAGTTGCAAAATTCAAACATTCTATTCACACATTCTATTATAATTTTCTGCTATACACGCAAAGGACCTGTGCCTTTAATATGTCCGCGCCTAATCAATAATGAGTCTTTCACCATGCTCACACACCATGTTAAACTATTGTATCCCTGCAAGTATTATACTGACCAAGTCCTAACACCTCAATGAAATGGATGCTATAACGTACCCAATCAAGCGAACATATCAAGGTCATATCAGGGCGTTATACAAAGAATGGTCAAAGGTCAACGTTTCCAAAGAAGTATAGTAATAGATGTAGACACAAGCTTTCGTGCGGGAAACATAAACACATAGTCGTCAGTCGTGTGGTTTTATGAGATTTGATACGGCGCTGAAGTCTATTGGCTGTCCCAAAATCAGTACCAGACCCGGTTTCCAGACGGCAATGTGTGTGTTGTTACAAGGAATGCAAACTCATTTTATCAATGAGTGAACCACATAGAGGAATACGACATCTATCGTGAGCCAATCTGCATTCTGTTGCCTGCAAAAGCCGACGATCAGGTAAAATTCTAAAAGCAGCGTGACTAGATATTTGCGTTAATTTCATGATACGTGTAAAACGCATTGAAAACGCCAAATTGCAGTCATAAAATATATAATATTAGTAAATCACCCAATCGAATGTTAACGTAGGTATGTGGAAAAGAACTGCAATAACAATAACAAACTATGTGCCCAAAGAGTTGTCTTTGGCATGTCGCTTTTTTTGAAATATGACCAAAAATATCAAATTTTGGAAAAACGCCCCAAAATTTAAAACAAACACGAACCTTCCAAAATAAATATATATTAGCACTCGGCGGCCCAGTCACTACCTGCCGCTGTGATTTGGGGTAACTCATTGCTTCCCCTCTCCAGATACCGGAACTTGAAGGTCGCTCATACCCCAGCCCTTAAAAGTACAGATATTTAATCATGGCTTAACAGGACATGTATTGGCGGCTTGTTTAAATTTTGACATATTTAAAATTTGAAGACCTGAGCGCAAGAAGATCGTAAGTCCACTTGGCCCCTCAACATGTATACACTAAAGTTACGTATACAGCCTGTCTCAAAAAAAATTGTCCAAGTGAAAAGCGCCCTCTTTGGCAATTAGAAAATACCGTTGTGATATAATGCTTACATCAACGTCACGGGCGCTGTCTTAGCTCTCAAATGCCGTTTGTTCTGTTCAATTTGCTTGTTCCAATTTCGAGATATGTTTATTTAACAACGAAAGGGTAAAATCACAATTGTGCCACTTTTACTAGGGAAATCAATGATAGCTGATGTTGATGTGTCTAATGCACTCCCCCTTTCGGGGCACATGCATTAGACGCATCAGCATCAGCACGCGTGTATTATTTTGTCTAATATCTCTTCCAACAAGTAATACGCGTTCATTAACCTATAACATGTATAAGTGCGCAATATTTGTTTGTCTTTTAACATGTCTTAAGTGACTAAGAGAACAGTATTTACCATGATAAAATCATTGACATGCACATGTATTTAATTTTTACAGCAGAATGTGAAATATTAATTTATCTTTTAATCTCTTTTAAGCGGAAAAAGAGAATCATCATTCCTGCATCATGATAAAACAGTTAAAACAGTCAACAAAATGTTGTATTGTGGAATTGATGCATTCTTTTGATTTCACGAAGTAACTCTTGATAAACTTGATGCTATCACTGTTACATGTAAAGCCCTCTTCCCTAGTAAAAGTGGCACAATTGTGATTTTACCCTTTCGTCTTTAAATAAACATATCTCGAGATTAAAATAAGCAAATTGAACAGAACAAACGGCATTTGAGAGCTAAGACTACGCCCTTGACGTAGATGTAAGCATTATGTCACAACGGTATTTTCTAATTGCGGAGAGGGCGCTTTTCACTTGCACAATTTTTTTTGAGACAGGCTGTAGTTTCTTAGGGTTTTATAATGTTTAATACATGTTCCAGGGTGAAAATATCATGAAAGGTTGTGAAAGATTTGTTTTGGCCCCAGAACATGTACAAAGCATTATAAAACATCACCAAACTATACGAAACTATACGCAACTTTAGTGTATACATGTTGAGGGGCCAAGTGGACTTACGGTTTATGCATGAGGGTGTAAGTATAAAGCATAATGGTAATAAGATATTTCATTTTTTCCGTCCTTTATTTGTTTTGTTAACATGCATGGAGTGGGTGCATATGTGTGAGATAGGATGGTTAAGTGGGTAGGGGTGTGTGTGGGGTAGAAGTGTGTTGGGGTGTATCTGTCTTACCTAGATGCCACTTTCCAACCATTCCTGTAGCATAACCCACGTCACGTAAAATTTCAGGCATAGTTATTTCATCCTTAGGAAGCCCATTCGGTGATTGAGCTGGGAAGACCATATTTTTTCCGTATACTCCAATTCGAATTGGTAGTCTGCCTAAGATAAGATCCGAAAACGAACATTTGAAATATATAAACACTTAAAAAAAAGTAACTACCCCTTAAACAATGGCCAAAATTCAAAAGGGGCTACTGTATTACAAATCTGTCAAATGCGTTGGAAGCAGAATGTATTTCTGGGCATTTTGACACCTTATTTGATACAATAGCCCAGAAAATAATAAAATACCGGTCAATTTAATGTAGTGAGGTACAGATTTGAAAGTTGCACTTGCCTACAATATACAAAAACAGTCAGATATCATTTAACAGATTTTCTTCCATTGTACTGAATACAAAGTCAATAGAACCTGTTGCAACTTTCAAATCTTGGGTTACATTGATTTAAATGTACGATGTGACGTCAATATTTAGGCAATTGCTACAAATGAGGTGTCATGATGTGCAGAAATAAATTCTGCTTCCAACGCATTTTACAGATTTGTAATACAATCGCCCCTTTTTGAATAATGGTCATTATTTAAGGGGGGTTAGTTACTTTTTTTGAGATGTTTAGTAACGTATAATAAGCCAACATAATATTGTTCTCGTGAACGAATTTTGAACTTGCCGCTGCAGGATGCATCGCTCCTAAAAAGGAAGGGGGTGGGGGGGGGGGGGTGAACAACCTATAAATCCTGATTGATTTCTGTAGAGTAGTGGCGGGCGGGCCAAACTATGTATCTTATTTTTGCGCCTGTATTCCTGAGAAAAAAAGATTCACTTACAGTAAACTATATTCACTACATAATCAACACCCATCAGCTGTATGAAGCTGGCTACTTCATCAGGACACATTAATAGATAACTACTTTATCAATAGTAGCTAGTAGTAGATAGCTATACTCAAGCGTCAATCCGGAAAGGACAGCATAATTGACCTAAAACCCTGGACAAAAGGGTTGGAATGAAATTAGTACGGTATTGCAAATGAGCCCCCGTTCCCCCCAATCAATGTTGAATCCTGTTCATGTGCCCTCAGTAGTACCCAACATTGATTGGTGGGGAGGGGGAGGTATTGGGGGTGAGGGTAATGTTTAGACTTGACACTAAAGAAAGCGCCATTTCATCACTCTAAAAATAACGAAAATATGGTCATTACAAGGTGCACGTTCTATTTTTCATTCTAACCTATTTTGTATAGCATTGTAGTACATACCTGTAAGCAATGCCGCTCTACTCGGTGAGCATACAGAATTGGTCGAGTACAAAGAAGTAAACTTCATTCCCTCTTCAGCCAGATCATCGATTGGACCCCATTCCTGAGTCGGATGTCCATAAGACTTCAGATCCCCATAGCCTACATCATCAGCAATGAAAATGATCATGTTGGGTCTCAAAGCAGTCGAAATATTTGCAATTATTGTAAGCAGGATTAAGTTTGTGCACCGGATTGCCATGATAGCGATTGTATTTCAATCAAATATATGCCTATACGGCACGCGTGGTGACTATATCGATGATATTATGTGATTCTGTTTTCACTTGAAATCTGTAGTTTTGGCTATACTAGATGATCACGAACAATGCCGTTTGTTAGCAACCTCTAGTGTCAATATCATATATATCATGTATATCGCGGGTCAATAAATTTTCCGAAAAGAAAATGCTTACTCTTTACCCTACATATTTGGTTACGAGTCGTACTGACTCAAGACCAAAATCACCTTTTACCCACATTCTTACTCATTGGCCTACATATTTTGTTACGAGTCGTACTGACTCAAGACCAAAATCACCTTTACCCACATTCTTACTCTTTACCCTACATATTTTGTTACGAGTCGTACTGACTCAAGACCAAAATCACCTTTTACCCACATTCTTACTCATTAGCCTACATATTTTGTTACGAGTCGTACTGACTCAAGGCCAAAATCACCTTTTACCCAAATTCACACGAATGCACAACACAAATACATTGTTTGATTAAGGTAACAAAATTTAAGTCTTTAATTGAAAGTAAGATATGATTGGTACAATATATGACAACAAATGCACATACAAAAATAATCAAGTATAATTCTTTAAACTAATCAGTACTATACTTAGCCAGCATTCTTCTTCTTGATGGTAGCAAAGAGTTCTTGCAATGTTCTGGACGGCTGATGTAAATATCCTTATTCACTTGTCCTGCGAAAATCAGCGAAGACCATTGTACACTTGCATTGATAAATATCCTTGCGAATAAAATCCTAACACAAAAATGGCGTTGCTTTCTCCAAACACTTACCTCCTTGCGCTGCTTTCTCCAAAAAATGCTGCTATTTCCACCTTTCACACAATATCTTCAGGAAGCAGGACTGCGATGCAGTTGTTCCCACTTATATTGACATGTGTTGTTTATGATAAACCAGACTTCAGCAAGTCGACAGAAGATTATATATTCCTTTCTTGGAAGAAGTACGTTCTTTGACGTATTCTAGATCTTCTCCGACAACACTGGCAGGCAGTAGTACATTGACTACATCAAATATTTCTGGTTTCGAAATTTCCTTTCTTTGAAGGTAAATGGACTGTAAGCACACTATTACTAGCCCAAAACAACACTAAACTGTGAAGAATCATATTTACATTTTCCTATATAACAAGCACTGAAAAAAAAAACCCATTATATTAATAGCCAATTACTACCTTCACACTATGCTACAATCTGGGACATTCCCAAGTCTTAATTATATCATTAACCTTTCACATGACATTATACTTCCTGAGGGGAATCCCACGACATCACTTCCTGAAGGGAATCCCATGTATGATGTCATCTTCACTTTACAATCTCAGGGGGGTTTCCAAATATTCCAAATTAGATATGATTCAATTTGTTTTGCTCAATTTGAGAGGGGAATTCCCCCCCAAAATGTAAACAAAGATAAATAATCAAATTAAATTACTCAGGGCACATCACAACAATATCTGGCATATTTTTAACATGCTAACAAAGAAATACATTTAAACATTAAAAATTGTATTGAAATTGTATTGAAACAAATACATTTAAATATTTTTAAAAGTAAAAAGGGTCAAAATTAAGCATAATTTATGGGGTGTGTCATTATGGAGATTACCAATATTATTTCTGAAGAAGATTTTATGAATACTGTATGAGTGTTTTATTTGACTGTAAAATTTTGAAGTGCATAATCCATTAGAACTCATAGAAAGTTTCTTGTCATTTGATTGGCCAATTACTATTGATTATTTCTGCTATTTTTAGCAGCCAGTTACAAAAGGACTATTGCACTCCACGCGAGTGCAATAGTCGTTTTTCCATTGCACTGACGCAGAGTTACCTAGCAACGCTGACAAACGCGAGCATATAGCGCGAGGTGTCCACCTCGACTCGGCAATTATAGGTGCGGGTGTTGCGTCTAAATTAAATATACATTTAGATATGTTTTGATTTATTTTGTTTTCCTGATGATTTATAAAATTAAGTGCAAGAAAGGGAACTATTATATAAGCTATACAAAACAAATATTAACTGTTTTTATGAGTTCAATGGAAAGAATATGAACTGTTTCATTCAACTCGGCAAATGGAACAGTCCAAATTTTACCTCATGGAAATATTCTTACCATTAGACATTGACTGAAGTTAATCTGTTTGAATATTTTGCTTATACATTTTAGGCGAAAATTGTATCATTTACTCCACATAAAGATGTCAAAACATTATTTTTTCAATGATTTTTAACTGAAACAGTGCAAATGGCAGCCATTTGGAATATTTCAATGTCAAGTGATGAGACATTGACTGAAGTTAATCTGCTTGTATATACTGCTTATACATTGTTAAGGCGAAAATGGTGTTATTTACATCACATAAAGATGTCAAAGCATTATATTTTCAATGATTTTTAACCTTTACGATGCTAATGGCAGCCATTTTAAATATTTCAAGGTCAAGTGATATACATTGACTGAAATTAATTAGTTTGTATATTTTGCTTATATCTGGATTCATTTTAGTCGAAATGGTGGCATTAATTTGATTCACATAAAGATGTGAAAACATGTTATTTTAATGGGGTTTTGTACCCAAGCAACATATGTGCCAAGTATGGTTCTGGTAGGAAAAGGTGTTAGTTTTTTCCTGGGATAGACCTGCCTATATTAATGAGGTTATGAATGGAGGTTAGCGATATGCCATTCGAAACGAGGTTTACATGCTTATTTTGACTCGTTTGTGATGCCACTCATAGCCACCATTTCACTTGATTGTCAATAATCTTGTATAGGAATCTATTGTAGATATTTAAAAGGGGAGAATTCATCCAGGGTAGTCGCAGGAGTATGCACTGTTTTTCCTCAGTCTCAGATTATGAGATTATCCACTCTGATCGCGAAATCAGAGTGGATAATCTCGGGCGTTTTGGTAAACTTTTAAATTTAGTACTCCTTGCGCGATCAGAGATTCCGTTGGTAAAAAAAACCCAAAAAGCAAAAACAAACAAATCAAAAAAAGGGGAAAATACCACCAAAAAACAAACAAACAAACAAAAAAACTACACCAAAATAAAAACACCCCCGCCACCCCCCCATACCCCCACACACAAAACAAAACAATAAAACAGGTGCTATCTGCTGTTTTGCACTCTTTGAATTATTATTACAATATCATCGTGATATATACATAGTGCCCAATAACATATCAATATAACCGTCAATATAGTAGGCCGGATTTAAATGTTATTTGGTAATAAGCCGTGATCAAATTAGCATAACCTTACACATTTGTAAAATCAAGTAGAATTAAAGATGTTAAACAATAAGAAATAAAGAATTTCACGTTTTCACTTGCTCTACGCATTGATGACGATATTTTATGAACATGATAAAGGAGTTATATTAGACAATGCAGCTGATTAGTAATGAATTTGCCAATTATAGACCAGTGTCACTTTTCCCATGTTTTTCAAAGATTTTAGAAAGACTTGTATTATTTTGATAAATGTGTTAACTATAAAGATACTCACGAAATCCTTAATGACAAACAATTTGGATTTCGATCCAATCACTCTACCTATATGGCTATATTACAGCAGTGGGAAGAAAAATAAAACAACTATTGGAATTTTCTTAGACTTATCAAAAGCGTTTGACACAATTGAACATAAAATACTTCTTCATAAATTAGAGCATTATGGATTTCGTGGGGTGGTATTGGAATGGTTTACAAATTATCTAGGTAATAGAAAGCAATAGGTATCCTACAACACGTGTGACTCACAATTTAAACATATTTTATGTGGATCCCGCAGGGATCAATATTAGGTCCACTATTTTTTATATTATATGTTAATGATATCACTAGTACCTCTAACATTCTGGATTTTATACTATTTGCTGATGATACCAATATCCTTTACTCCCATGAAAATATTGAGAATTAAATAAATGTCGTGAATGCTGAATTGAATGAAGTAAGCAATTGGTTTAGAGCAAACAAGTTATCAGTTAATGCAAGCAAAACAAATTATAGTTATTAGGAACGCCTCATATGACATCAGTTAGCAAGATTTAAACATCGTCATCATGGTCATAGACAACACACTTTTGGACCGAGTGAAACATACCAAATTTTTAGGTGTCATAATAGATGAAAACCTCACCTGGAAATGTCATATTGACTGCATTTCCAAAACTCGAGAAATATAGGTATCATGAACAAATTAAAACAATTTATTCCTGATCGAATAGAACATACTCTTTATTGTACTTTATTTTGCCGTACCTCAATTATGGAATTCTAATCTGGGGGAATACATGTAAACTGACCAAACTCCAAAAAATGAGTAATAAGAACAATTTCTAACAGTCATTATAGAAGTCATACCTGACCTTTATTTGCCAAATACAACATTTTAAATATAGAAGATATGTATTCTCTTGAACTCGGTGTATTTATGTACAAGAATTCCATACATGAGCTACCTAATTCATTTAATGAGTATTTTACAATACGTTCTGACATCCATGACTACCAGACAAGACAAAATAATTATTCCAGTTAACAAAAAGTAAAAGAAAATCACCAATAGTACAGCAAATGCACGAATATCCCCCACACACACCCCCACCCACACACCCCCACACAACATAGTGATTATTAAGTCTCTCCCTGAACATAGTGCAGGCGACAACAAACAAAAACAAAATTCCCTCAATTGTTATTCTTTTTCGTTAAATTTCTCCTTTTCTGAATGCATAAATTATTTTTATTGAAAATATTCCTTCATTAGCATACATATTATATACACTGCAACTGTCAATCTACACAGTGCCTAGACAACCCGTCAAACGTGCGAACAAAAGTTGCAATTTAAAACTAAAGTATGGCTCTTTCGACCATACAATAAAGGTATATAGAGTCTACACGGTATCGCTCAGTTTTATAACTTTCAACGAGGTCTAAGTTTCGGTGTAGTTGTAAAATAAGCCATCGTGCAACCCATGACCAGTTCAATAAATCTGAAATAAAAGTTAAAGACAAAAAGAAGAAGAAAATAAATAACTTCAATACAAAAGGAAAATCGTTAATTTTATTACAACACGTGAGTGAGTGAGTATCTTTGCATTTTATATAGTGAGTAATTTTCTTTACTATGCAATTTAAGCAAACTAATTTGTGCACACTTACAAAATTAAAACCGCATATGAACTTGAATTTTTCTTTGCAATGGAATGGACAAAAACGATTAAGATCCGGGGGGGGGGTCTCAGAAAATTTTGTACGGGGATGTGCCACGCAGACTTTCGGATGCTGACTTTCTATGCAATAACTACTATTTGCTGTTTTTACTGCCCATCAGCATACCAATTTTTCACAAAAAACACCCAAAGAGCACCACAATTTGCTCTTATTTGGCCATTTTTACGGCGCATTGGCCTCCACTACGCCTCCCTCCCACAGTGTCATCGCCCCGATATCTTCATGGCAGAAATCGCCATGGTAGGTTGAATCCACCGCCACACATAGCCATTTTATATCGACCTGTTTAATAGTTTTGTGTGGCATCATGGGCCGAAGGACATCTGACTAAGGCTACTGACAATAGCCCCGATTAGCCCGGTTACTGTCCTCGCTGTGTGTTAGTCGAGCATGGTACACCATAGGTCATATGGTTTTAAACTACCTTCACGATTGGCCTATACACTGCGCTATATAATTCGGCACATATAAATCAAAATTATTGTCAGTTTTGGACTCAAGACGCAAGCTAGTATCTCAAAGCGCAAACTAACGACTATCATATCTGTTAAAAATATATATTCAAGTGCAAGAAACCACATCTGGTTTCTTTATACGAAATCATTTACGGGAGATATTCATCATTTTCAAACCCGGTATCCAAAGATTTATAGCACATCCACGTGTATCGATCCCGTGTATTCATTTCAGTGTCTATTGCTGTATAGTGTAATTATTAACCGGGCGATGTCGGTGTGCCTCCCCTATCGATATACCAAAATCGCTGAAAAGGTACCCCAAACTGTGTGACATACCCGTATACCATGGAGAACCCTCTGCACATGAATCAATTGCTCATTTGAGATGAAATCAACTTAACAATTTTAGTTTCTTGATTTGCGACTTGGCTACATGCAGGAGGCGGAGGAAGGCTAGTCTTATTCGATCTTGTGATATTCGCTTCTTGAACCAACCTCAAAAGGAATACAACTGCAGTTGTAGCCATCGTCAGCAATGTCGCCTAGAGGGAAGCACAATGTGTGACTTCTCAATGTCCGTTTCAAAAGCCACAGTGAGTTCCAACAGAATGATTTATCTTGTTCCGGAAACGTTAAAACAATATTAGGTTTTTGAACGGTGGGAACGACATCAGGGGAATTGTCATGAACAGTGATGACGGAGGTACAATGAAGATTCCAGAGTAGAGGACACATCATAAGAATGGACCGCAAGCATGCATATGCTGGATGGATTGTCTATATACCACAGGATTGTCATCACTAATGGAAGCCAGAGATCGTTCAATTGAATGAAGCTGAAAGACTCTAGGGCCGGTTTCTCGAAGAATGGCTAGTGGCCAGGCTTCCTAAGTCACGAGGCTTTAAATCCCAATTACTCCTATATACCAGTGCTTACAATTTTACATCGTACATCACCTAGATAGATAAATCAATAAAATGGATCCACACTGGTATGGCTAGTCTGCTGGCTTAGGAAGCCTGACCACTAGCCAAGTGACGAGAAATCGTACCTTAAGGTATACTACTTTCTCGACAACTCTATGATTATTGTACCTGGGGATTGTCCAAAGCTAGGCAACACCTTAGAGTATCACACAGGGAGCAATATTCGACATACCTGGAAAGTAGCTGATAGACATACCACTCCCAGAGTCCTGGCCTATTGTTACCCATCCGTGTGCGTTGAATATGGACAATAAGAATACTGTAGAGGTTGATTCCACTTGCTGCTATCCCTAACGAAGCTGTTATGGCAGAAATCTTGAGAACTTTCCCGATGGCGCTACGTTTACAATGACGCCTTGTAGTCTCTTTGGCCATAGCTTGTAATTTCATTTGTCTTGGATGCCCACAGATAGCGTCATCAGATATAGACTTCCTTCGAGGAAACAGACTCAGCAATCTGGGTTTATGGTTTGGATTAGAGTCCGAATTCTGGTTGTCCGACTCGGTGGCGTGTTCCTTTGATTGGAAACTGGATTGCGAAGATCGTCTTGATTGACAAGGTTCAGCTGTGCTTGCGACATTATCTGTAGTCAGAGTCAACTGTGTTTCTTTCTCGTTGCAATCATCCAATGTTACAGATCCTGTGGCAATGACAAAGATGCTAGAAGAATTGTCTTTTACATCTCCAGATGCAGTTGTTCGCGGCAATGAAGACACTATGGAAGTTTTGGTAGACCTACGACATGGTGTCATCGAACCATCTCCAGGTGTAGTTGGTCGTGACAATGAAGACACCTTTGATGTTTCAGCATATTCAGTAGACATGGTAGAACTACGGCACGTGGTTCCATACAATACCTTATGACTTGTTTTCTCCAATTTGTGTAGCTTGTATGCGCCAACAAAGAATCCGAAGCTGAGAATGAATCCCCATACTACGAAGAAGCCTTCGCATAAAGTGACGAGCAACTGGACATGTTCGACTAGGTTAGTTATCACTGCCACGCCCATGACTACAACGTAATGCATCATTATCACTGTCACAAGAAAGCGGACACTCCGAATCCTGGTAGTACTCATCATCCGAATCTTACTCACTTCTAGTATCACCCAATTAACCAACCCAAACGCAGATGTCAGACACGGAAAACCAATGTTGAATATGATGCTATACACAAGAGGTGGATAGATGTTGCTGACGTTATATGGATCCACAAAGAAACACAATGCTCGACTCAATCCTAACAGTATAATTTGGAAATTAATAGCGAGAATAAATGACCGATTCTTTTGTCGATATCTCTGGGAAAGAACAAGCGCCAATGTTGTGTATAAAGTGTATAAACTCAGAAGGGAAAAAGCGGTGCCATAACCGTATACAAGACATGGCCAAGCGAGAGATTTCCACAAGTTAGTGACGTTTTGAAAATCTGGAATGGGTTCGTAGGCTGGTATTGGGTCGGCGTCATCTGCTCTTAGGTCTTTATCCACGACCTGCCGCGAGTCTGAAGGCAGAGGTGATGAAGTTTCACTCAATGATGTCATCTTCACAAGAAATCTTGACACAGATTTTGCTTTAGAATAGTAAAATAAGTATTGGATGCTTAGCACTTATAAAAGGTTGTCAACATGGAAACCAATTTGGAATATATAAAATAAAATTGCATTTTGTTTTAACAATATTTTTTTGTGTACCAAATTGTTTTGAAAATACTAGTAACATATGGTATTTTCTCTTTTGTTTGTTGCTACCAACCTTTTACTTGTACTTTGTTAACATTTTACGTTTGGGCTCTGCGTAGCATATGTTTTAAAAGCACGCAAACACGCTTTTGTTATGACGGCATACGCCTGAAGCTAAAAGGCATATCACAATGTATCAAATGATGAAGAAAAAAAATCAATTTCAGAGTCATTAACAGACTGTGCACCATTAATGTGAAATACGCAGTGAATCTACACAAATGATGATAACTGTGTTAAACCTGATAGGATATAACTGAGCTGTCTTGCTAAAGCTGCACATTTTTGATAAAAATAATAAATGTTTTCGGAAAAAAGAGATTATGTCCCAGAATACTTTTTAATCAGAACATTGTTCAGACTCTCCAACGTGTGAGGTAGCCTTCACGTACAGAGCGCCTTCTGTTGAATCGGAAAATGTGGTCAGAAATCAAACGTCTGGCTTATAAGCTTGAGACCCGCGCAAACACACCATTGGGATACGAGAGAAATATGGTACCACTTTCTCAAGTGGTGTGCTTACACATGACTTTCTATTCATCCCTTAATGACAATCACCTGCCAGATGAAGCGTTAATATGCTGTCGGTTCAGTTACCAATTTAATGGCGGAATCCTTTTGTTTGAAACAATGGTACCACTTTTATGAGTACTTACTTTCACTTTTTCAGCCATTGTCAATCCACTGCAGGATGAAGGCCTCAGCATGATGTCTCCATGCGACTCTGTTTTGCGCTTGTTGATACCACTTCTCTCCATTAATGTTGCAGCTCGTCCCCCATCGCTTCAGTTGGCGTCCTCTATTTCGCTTCTTTCCATAAGGTGTCAAATGTGTGAGTGTTGAGCTCCAACGATTGTCTTGTCTTCGGCTGATATGGCCGGCTCAGGTCCATTTTCCAAGATGTCTTGAACTTGGGTTTGCTCCCTGATCCATTTGTTTGTTTTTCTGTCCTTGTATGTGATGTTTAATATGCTTCTTGCCATGTTGTGTTGGGCTGCTTCCAATTTTCTTTCCATTTTTGAGGTTAATGTCCATGATTCTGCTCCATATGAAATAGCTGGGAGAGATGCATTGGTTGTATACCTTTCATAATTCATTTAAGGCATATTTGGAGATGGCCTTTCATGATGGTGCTGTATCTTCCAAAGGCTTGCCACCCAGGTTTAATACTCCTTCGAATTTCAGAGTCTTGAAGAGTGTTTTGTCTCGAAGAGAGAAGCGTTGTCCAAGCGTTGTCCTCGACCAGCACGATTTCAACCCCTTTTACATGTACTATATATCTTTGGGATAGTTTCTGTTCCTGTCATAACCTTTGTTTTCTTCATTATTCAATTTTAGTCTGGTTGCCCTGCTTGCCTCGTTCAACTCTTGTAGCATTGTATCAAGTTCATTCAGGTTGCTTGATATAGTGACAATGTCATCTGCAAAGCGTAGGTGACTCACGTGTTCTCCGTTTATGCTGATTCCTTTTTGTCTCCAGGCTAGTGTTTTGAAAGTCCTTCTAGGGTGGCTGTAAAGAGTTTTGGTGAAATAGTGTCTCCCTGGCGCACTCCCTTCTTTATCATTCTTTTTTTTCACTGTCTTTGTGCATTTTCTCTGTGTCGTAGCGATCTGAGTAGATGTCTTTGAAGATCTTCAATATGCGTTGCTGATTCTTTGGTCTTTAAGTGCATTCAGGACTGATAATTTGGTTTCAACAGAATCAAATGCCTTCTTGTAATCTATAAGAAACTACGCATAGTGGAATGTCGTACTCCTGGCATTTCTCCTTCAGTTGGTTGATAGTGTGGATGTGGTCTATGGTTGAAAAATCTTTCCTGAAGCCTGTCTGTTCCGTTGGTTGATTGCTCTCTAGTATGTTTTGTAATCGGTTTGTTAGCATCCTTGTGTACAGCTTGTACAAGTTCGACTGATGGGTCTATAATTCTTTAGGTCTCGCTTGTCCTCCTTCTTGTGCAGAATAATCATCATAGTGGCTTCTTTCCACTGTGTTGGCACTCTCCCCTTTTGCATACATGTTGTATACAGCTTTGCTGATTCTTTGGTTATGATGTCCCCTCCTTCCTTAATTGTGTCGATGAGCACATTGTCAGGTCCAAGAGACTTCCCTCTCTTCATTTGGTTTACGGCATGCTGTACCTCCCAATTAGTAACATTGGGTATCTCTTCTTGTGGGTTCTCCGGATTCATTTGTGTCTTTGTCACTGGCATATAAGCATTCATTCAGAACTTGGTCCTGGTCCCCTGCCCTAGTTTCTTATAGCTTTTCTTCAGACTTTTGTTTTCCTCAATTGTGGATTTGATCAGTTTGTTGTTGTAGCTCATTATCTTCACGTAGCTTTTTCCTGATTGTCTTGCAGGTTTCTGTATATTCAACACGTTGTATGTTTGTTCCCTCTGCTTTCATTGATCTTCTCTTCTCCATGAGTGTTCTGGTAGAATCTGATATCTTGGTTTCTTGAGGTTTTGGTTTATTTCCTGCAATTTCATGGCCAGTTCTTGTGTTCTCTAGGTTGATGCTACTTTGTTTTGGTTTTTAGTAATTTTACCTCTCGAGTCTGGTGTTGATTTTTAACTTGCTCATTATCATCCTATGGTCACTACGTACATCCACTTTGTCTTTACATCTTGAATGATGTGTGGACTGTCTGTGAGAATGAAATCAATTTCATTCTTTGTGCTTCCATCTGGGCTTCTCCAGGTCCATTTCCTACTTGCTGCCTTTTTGAAAAAAAGTGTTCATTATTTTCAGTTTGTTACTGATTGAGATTTCGATGAGTCGGTCATGCACCCCTATCATGCCTATCATTTTGTTTTATGAGTATCCTGTCGGTAAATCAAATTGGCATCAAAGGAACAATGCGCTTCGTAATCTATTGGTTTCTCCGTTATATAAACCTCCTTGAGGAAAACAACCGCATAGTACTTGCTTTGGGTCCATTTTACACTAATGAAAAATACTTGCTTTGGGTACTTTTTGCGGGTGATTATGATATACAACTTGAAATATTAGTGACCCCACCCCAATCCCTTGCAACTGACAAAACACATTGTGCGCTGAACACTTGAATTGTTGAATCAAAGTTGAGTTGATATACTGTGTCCGTTGCAAGCAGGAAAGTCTCAACTTTCCTAGTTGCATGCAAGGAAGCGCAATCCTTTTGGGTAGAATTTCAACTTCAGATTTCATTTATTCATGAAATTGCAGTTTTGCTTACTTTCGTCGCTGCGCTTACTCTGCTTTAATCCGTTTTGTTTTTGATCGGGAAAGAAACGGCAAGATTATTGTACATGCATGTTTCTATGTAAATGTTTCTATGTATATGTAAAACAACCTTGAATTGGTCGTAATTCACGTCAAACACAAATGTACCATGTTACTAGTATTTTCAAAATTTATAAAATTGGCTTTTGCAAGGCTGTTCAAGAAAATACACTAAAATAAACATATCAGAAAGCCCTTTGATAAACCAATAAACGAATATATGTACGCTTCTGAGTGCGAAAAATCATTATGACCATGAATTACTCGCATCCGTTATTGCGCTTGTTACCCTATAAATTCATTACACAGTGATCATTTATTAAATCCCGACATTTATAAGCTTTTACACGACCGTAAAAGCTAGAAAGAAGTAAATACAGCTCACATTGTAAATATCGTGCCGGTCGGTTCCGAAATAATCAAATAACCCAACAAATATACAGATATTTAAGATTTAAAAAAATAAAATAAAAAACAATAACAAAGACACATTTATATTTGGCATATTGGCATGTTCCATGCGTTTTGTTCGTTTGTTTATTCTGTTTGTTTGTTTGGGCTTTTTTGTTGTAAAATATCATGCTTTTGTAAAATATCCAAAGTATATGAGCATAAAACCTTTCATGGTCAGGTACGTTTGTGGTTCTCCAGGTGGTTCTTTTTCTTATTTATGTCACCTCTAGCTCTCAAAATCCTGCAAAAATATTGTATTACAGTACTAATATACTGTGCCCAATCTCTGATGATGGTTTAATTAAATCTATCTCTGAGAGAAGCGGACGGTTGGGCCCTTAAAACTGGTTTAACCCACCAGAGTCTGGTCCTAAGTCCAGAGACCTCAGAGATTCCTGCTTCGTGGACACAACGTCTGAGGATGTCCTTTTGAGCTCGCTGCAATTGAGCTTGTGTGTACGCAGGTGCTCGGGATCATTTCGGCTGATGGAGTTCATGTCAGCACTGGAATGTACTCTTAGGGAAGCGGGACGGTTGGGCCCTTAAAACCAGTTTAACCCACCAGAGTCTGGTCCTAAGTCCAGAGACCTCAGAAAATTGATTGATGCCTACCCAAGACTAGGAGATATGCAGTTCAAGAAATACTTCCCAAGACACCTTCAAAGAGGCATTATAATGGAGTGCTCATCTGTATAAGGGTGAAATAAGGCTCCGAAGGTGACTGCGCTGGTGCTCTACCAATGAATTACTTCTCTTCTTCAGAACATTGCGGAGATCAACCAAATTTCACACATATAAAAGAAAGAAAGAAAGAAAAAGCATGAAATGAAAAGAAATTTCACAATAGTAGAATTGCATGTACAAAAAATTAAGTTACACATTATTTCTGGCCTCCAATTTCTATCGCTCACTCATTTTTACATATATACTTATGTCGGCAGGTTGCCGTATAATGACTAATAATTGTATTTGATAAAAGGACATTTATTGTCAGAATAAACAATATTGTATTCAACCATTTTATTAAGTCACATGTATTTGCATGCCGGAAAAATCACAAGGGCACAAGCAATTTACAAAATTGCCACTTTGGTATTCAGTAATTGAGAATATTACAATATCAAGAGAATGTTGATACGATGATTCAGGTTTGGTTGTAGCGTATATGTAGTTTAAGGTTAGTAACTATTTTAAACTGTTGCGATTTGGTAGGTCACAGCATCTTGCGAATGATAGTGAGCTTTGGCAAAAATTGCATTGCTTATTTCATAGCGAGTGTATAGAAGAATTCAATTATACTTTTGTAAGTCCTGTTGTTCTTGAGTTATGTTGTAAAGAGGGCTGAAACAACAACGCTTAAGGTTAGCAAATATTTTAAACTGTGGCGATTTGGTAGTTCATAGCATCTTGCGAATGGTAGTCAGCTTTGGCAAAAATTGCATTGATCATTTCATAGCGAGTGTGAAGAAGAATTCAAATATCACAGATATAGTTTTGTAGGTCCTGTGGTTCTTGAGTTATGTTGTACAGAGAGCTGAAACAACAATACTTTTGTAAAACGTACATAACTCATTAACAACAATAAATCAAGCAAGTTTTCAAAGTATATGATTTGTAGAGTACGCTATACTCCTACACATGTTGGTAGCTCGCGGGTATTAATCAGTTTCCCAGTCTGTAACACAGACTACAAACAAGCATGAACTTCAGTAACATTAAACGACGCATGACGAATCTGCAAATCGATGTTGCTAAATCTGTAAAATTTGATCAAAAGAACAAAAATAAAGAATTGCATGTTGGTTTCATCCAGACTGCTGTTGTGGTGTATAACTACGACTTTGTCTCGGTCCCAGCCGGTTTGTGTTCCTCCGTCACGAAGGAGCACAAATCGGCTGGGACCGAGACTAACTACGACTTTGACTTTCAATTCAGGATTGAAAGTGATTAAATAAGGAGACCGACAGTATACGATTTGAATTTGATTGATCAAAATGAGAAAAGTAATAAAATGCGGACTGTCAGTTACACCACCACTTCAGTGTAGACAATTGCCTTACCTTGCATACCAACACGTTCTGTATTTTTGCAGATATGGACATGATGGAGGGTGTATTCAATACAACATTAGAAACGAAAACTGAAATGATTAGTGATTTCCAGGACACAACAATACCTTTCTTGAATTTGGACACATCATCGGTGACTTATCATCCTAATATAGTTGATACCGATGTTACTGGACAAAACACATGGACTGAAGTGCTAATCAACATTGTAGTGTGGACTATATGTATTGTTACCATTGCAGGTAATGGAATCGTGATCGTAGTCTTTGCAATTGACGAGAATGTACGCAACAAAACCCCAAATCTTTACATTCTCAACTTGGCCATACCTGATTTTTTAGTCGGTATTAATTCGCTACTTTTCAACAACCTTTACAGAATGTTCGGTGTATGGAATTACGGTGAGCATATCTGTAAAATGTGGTTAATTGTAGATTGGACGTCGGCTAATGTCGGCATTTGGGCTATCGTCTTAATAAGTTACGATCGGTATGTCTTGGTGACCAAAGGACTTGAGTATGGTAAGATTCAGACACGACTTAAGTTCTATATCATTTCAGTATCTATATGGCTACTGTGTTTCTTTCGATATATTATCCCAAATATTGGTTACGATTTTTGGATAGGAAAATCATCGTACGATTATACATTTGAATGTGGCGTGGTTTTTGAATACTTGTTCATAGTTGAAGTTGTGAACATTATTTTCAATACCATACTTTCTGTGTTGCTTATCATCTATTTCAACCTGATAATCTTTCTGAATATTCGAAAACGTTCACGCGGGTTACCTCGAAATTGGGGATCATCAATCCGCCCAAATGAAACAGGCGAAACAGACGCGTCAAATAATGACAATTTAGAAGAGCAAGCAGGGAGAGACGGACCTCTTGGCCAGCATAGAAATATACAACCCGAAGGAACTACTGATTTGCGTAAATTACGCCGAAGCGCTTTGACTCTGGGTCTTATTGTCGGAGTCTCTGCCCTCTGTTGGATCCCATTTCATGTGTATGTCTTCATGACACTCGCGGGTGTTCAAGTTAATGACACTTTTGCAAGTTCTACTTATTATATCTGGTGGTTTAATTCTACTGCTAATCCGTTATTGTATGTAGCGACAAATCCCGGAATACGACGAAGGATTATTAAAATATTTAAATGCCGGATATGCTAGTAGATTAATATTGTTAAAAATAATTGACGACTGAACAAAATCTTCACTTTAGTTAAATACTAAATTACATTAAAATTCATAAAAATGTTTTAAATGCCGGACTTAGGTTAATCGACATCTACTGTATAAAGTAATTGAATTATAACTACTGTTGGTAGCAACTGAATGCTATCTACTATAGACAAGAAGTGAATGATATCTACTAAGTAGCAAGTGAATGTTATATGTTGATAACATGTCATTGAAGTGATTGCTATCTACTGTATAATAAAGTAATTGAATAAAATATCTTCTTCAAATAGCAAGTGGACATTATCTACAGTAGATAGCAAGTGAATGTTATCTACAGTAGATAGCACGTGAATGCTATCTACAGTTGATAGCAACTTAGCAAGTGAATGCTTTCTGCAGTAGATAGCAAGTGAATGTTGTCTACTGTAGATAGTAAGTGAATGCTATCTACTGTAGATAGCAAGTGAATGCTATCTACTGTAGATAGCAAGTGAATGCTATCTACTATAGATAGCAAGTGAACACTATCTACTGTAGATAACAAGTGAATGCTATCTACAGTAGATAGCAAGTGAATGATATCTACTATAGATAGCATGTGAATGTTATATACAGTAGATAGCAAGTGAATGCTATCTACTGTAGATAGCACGTGAATGTTATCTACAGTAGATAGCAAGTGAATGCTATCTACTGTAGATAGCAAGTGAATGCTATCTACAGTAGATAGCACGTGAATGCTATCTACAGTAGATAGCACGTGAATGCTATCTACAGTAGATAGCACGTGAATGCTATCTACAGTAGATAGCAAATGAATGTTATCTACAGTATATAGCAAGTGAATGCAATCTACAGTATATATCAAGTGAATCCTATCTACAGTAGATAGCAAGTGAATGCTATCTACAGTAGATAGCAAACTGACGAAAAATTACGAACATTTTATCATTTATTTTCATTAGTATCATGTTGTGAAAAACCAAGTAGCTGAGGTGTTAACTCAATATGCAAGGACAATATTCAAACCGATGACCCCATGTTCACATTGGCTAAAAAAGCTGTATTTTCACGCAAATGGGTGCCGTGATTTGGTTCTTGACATACCCTGTCAGCCAATTTGACCCCCTAGCTTACTGATTAATACCATTCACTGAGATTGATGTTTATGTTGTCAATATTACGAAATTTTACGGGCCGAAAAATTTGAATATTTGCACTTTTCTTTCTAATACTGTCATATTGTGAAGTACCAAATAGCGAAAGTGTTAGTTAAATACCTTTGAAAAATATTTCTTGCGATGACCCATGCTGATTTTGGCTAAGTAAGATTCAGACACGACTTGTTCTATATCATTTCAGTATCTATATGGCTACTGTGTTTCTTTCGATATATTATCCCAAATATTGGTTACGATTTTTGGATAGGAAAATCATCGTACGATTATACATTTGAATGTGGCGTGGTTTTTGAATACTTGTTCATAGCTGAAGTTGTTAACATTATTTTCAATACCATACTTTCTGTGTTGCTTATCATCTATTTCAACCTGATAATCTTTCTGAATATTCGAAAACGTTCACGCGGGTTACCTCGAAATTGGGGTTCTTCAATCCGCCCAAATGAAACAGGCGAAACAGACGCGTCAAATAATGACAATTTAGAAGAGCAAGCAGGGACCTCATGGCCAGCATAGAAACATACAACCCGAAGGAACTACTGATTTGCGTAAATTACGCCGAAGCGCTTTGACTCTGGGGCTAATTGTCGGAGTCTCTGCCCTCTGTTGGATCCCATTTCATGTGTATGTCTTCATGACACTCGCGGGTGTTCAAGTTAATGACACTTTTGCAAGTTCTACTTATTATATCTGGTGGTTTAATTCTGCTGCTAATCCGTTATTGTATGTAGCGACAAATCCCGGAATACGACGAAGGATTATTAAAATATTTAAATGCCGGATATGCTAGTAGATTAATATTTTCCAAATATTGTTAAAAATAATTGACGACTGAACAAAATCTTCACTTCAGTTAAATACTAAATTACATTAAAATTCATTAAAATGTTTTAAATGCCGGATTTATAATCGATATCTACTGTATAAAGTAATTGAATTATAACTACTGTTGGTAGCAACTGAATGCTATCTACTATAGACAAGAAGTGAATGATATCTACTAAGTAGCAAGTGAATGTTATATGTTGATAACATGTCATTGACGTGATTGCTATCTACTGTATAATAAAGTAATTGAATAAAATATCTTCTTCAAATAGCAAGTGGACATTATCTACAGTAGATAGTAAGTGAATGTTATCTACAGTAGATAGCACGTGAATGCTATCTACAGTAGATAGCAACTTAGCAAGTGAATGCTTTTTGCAGTAGATAGCAAGTGAATGTTGTCTACTGTAGATAGCAAGCGAATGCTATCTACTGTAGATAGCAAGTGAATGCTATCTACAGTAGATAGCATGTGAATGCTATCTACAGTAGATAGCAAATGAATGCTATCTACAGTATATAGCAAATGAATGCTATCTACAGTATATAGCAAATGAATGCTATCTACAGTATATAGCAAGTGAATGCTATCTACAGTAGATAGGAAGTGAATGCTATCTACAGTAGATAGCAAACTGACGAAAAATGACGATCATTTTATCATTTATTTTCATTAGTATCATGTGAAAACCCAAGTAGCTGAGGTGTTAGCTCAATATGCAAGGAAAATATTCAAACCGATGACCCCATGTTCACATTGGCTAAAAAAGCTGTATTTTCACGCAAATGGGTGCCGTGATTTTTTCTTGACATACCCTGTCAGCCAATTTGACCCCTAGATTACTGATTAATACCATTCACTGAGATTGTTGTTTATGTTGTCAATTTTAAGGGCCCCAAAATTATGGAAATTTGCCCTTTTCTTTCTAATACTGTTATATTGTGAAGTACCAAATAGCGAAAGTGTTAGTTAAATACCTTTGGAAAATATTTCTTACGATGACCCATGATTTTGGCTAAGTAAGATTCGGTATTCCGGTATCTTTATGGCTACTGTTTCTTTCAATGTATTATCCCAAATATTGGATACGATTTCTGGATAGGAAAATCATCTTACGATTAGCCTATACATTTGAATGTGGTGTGGTTTTCGAATACTTGTTCATAGTTGAAGTTGTTAATATTATTTTCAATACCATACTTTCTGTGTTGCTTATCATCTATTTCAACCTGATAATCTTTCTGAATATTCGAAAACGTTCACGCGGGTTACCTCGAAATTGGGGATCATCAATCCGCCCAAATGAAACAGGCGAAACAGACGCGTCAAATAATGACAATTTAGAAGTACAAGCAGGGAGAGACGAACCTCTTGGCCAGCATAGAAATATACAACCCGAAGGAACTACTGATTTGCGTAAATTACGCCGAAGCGCTTTGACTCTGGGGCTAATTGTCGGAGTCTCTGCCCTCTGTTGGATCCCATTTCATGTGTATGTCTTCATGACACTCGCGGGTGTTCAAGTTAATGGTACTTTTGCAAGTTCTACTTATTATATCTGGTGGTTTAATTCTACTGCTAATCCGTTATTGTATGTTGCGACAAATCCCGGAATACGACGAAGGATTATTAAAATATTTAAATGCCGGATATGCTAGTAGATTAATATTTTCTATATATTGTTAAAAATAATTGACTGAACAAAATTTTCACTCAGTTCAATACTTATATATTATATGAAAATCCACTAAAACATTTTAAATGCCGGTCATAGGTTAATCGATTTATCTACTGTGACAAGTAACTGCATTATAACTTCTAATAGTAGGTAGGCCTAGCAACTGAATGCTATCTAAGTGAATGCTATCTACTAAATAGCAAGTGTTATCTGATGGATAACAAGTGGATATTATCTACTGTAGATAACAAGTGAATGATATCTACAGTAGATAGCAAGTGAATACCATCTACTGTATATATGCTATCTACAGTAGATAGAAAGTGAATGGTATTTACAGTAAATATATAGCAAGTGAACGATATTTACAGTAGATATGCTATCTACTGTAGATAACAATTGAATGCTATCTACAGTATATGCTATCTACAGTAGATAGAAAGTGAATGTTATCTACAGTAGATAGCAAGTGAATGTTATCTACAGTAGATAGCAAGTGAATGCTATCTACAGTAGATAGCAAGTGAACGCTATCTACTGTAGATAGCAAGTGAATGCTATCTACTGTAGATAGCAAGTGAATGCTATCTACTGTATATAGCAAGTGAATGTTATCTACAGTAGATAGCAAGTGAATGCTATCCACAGTAGATAGTCAAATATTTACAACTAATATGTACTAGGCCTATATAGAATATCAGAAGATAGAACTGGAATACAACTTACAGAATATAGTAAATGAATGCTACAAAATACGACAAAAGCAAGTTCCAAGCAGCATATATTTCCCTGACCTTGGACACATCGTCAAAGGCATATCTTCCGAATTGGAATATTGTCAGTAACGATGTATTGTTAGTGCGGCTTTCCTCTTACGTAAAGAGCCCTAAAAGTGGACAAATCAAAATGATGTGTAGGATTATTTCATGCTGAAATGGCCTGTGGTTTTCTGGAGGTTATAATGTCAAAAATTATGGATTACGGAAATATGGCACTGTAACGTTTTTAATCCAAACATCCAACTCAATGTATTAATAATAATTATACATTTCTTATCAAATAAATAATTTTTATTCCAAAATAACCTGAAACGAAATTGGCAGATCGGCTTATTGGTCAAAAATATAAAAATCATTAAAAAAGCATGTTTTAACTCAAAATATCACCTCAATATGGCATGATAATATAATTTTGTTCACAGATAAAATATTCAACCATAGGGTTGGTATTGGGGGATAGGACACCCCAATTCTTACAAAAAATGTTTGAAAAAATTGTGATTCTCCCTTCCCCCTCCCCCACTTTTTAGATTATTGAGCGCCCAGCTGGCTGAAAAAATTGAGTCAACCTTTTCGGGCTGTTGATGAAGGGGCGGCAAAATTTACCTTTCCTGCAGCCCCCCCTCCTCCTCCCCCGTAGGAGCGCCACGGTACGCTACTTGATCATGTTGCTTAATTAATTTTTTCATCGTCATAATAAATTGCGGAAGCTTTAAAATCAAAAGCAAAACTTGAACAAAATATGGACAACCTCCAGGAAACGATAGACAAATTAATTTGATACGGCCTACATGGTGTCTCAGAAATATCTTTTAACACTAGTGATGGCGTATTATATTAGAAACTCGTGAAAAACAAGTGTTAATAGATTAACACTATTCTAAACATGTTAAACCGTTAATGTATCAACATATTATGTTAAAATATTAACAAT
This sequence comes from Amphiura filiformis, assembly GCF_039555335.1. Classification (NCBI taxonomy): domain Eukaryota; kingdom Metazoa; phylum Echinodermata; class Ophiuroidea; order Amphilepidida; family Amphiuridae; genus Amphiura; species Amphiura filiformis. The sequence continues at coordinate 50,089,312 of NC_092634.1, read as the reverse complement.
CGTGCATGTGTTAAAATCCGGGGGGGGGGGGAGTCACTCCCATTGTGGCCTGTGCACCATCAAATTTCCTTGCATCAAATTTCATATCCTGAATTTCATTTCCGCGTATTAGCAATTGCAATTTTGCTACCCTTTTGTCCAATTTTTCATGTTTTTGACACCCTAAACACGATACGCGCGCATCGTGCCTACCCACGAAGAACTACCCTTTTTACGCGTTTTTATTATCGCGGATGGTGTACAGGTCACAATGGGAGTGAATCACCCGGGGTTAAAATATATACACAAATGTTACTATTTTGAACATCTGAACGGTTTAACGTGTTTAGAAATGTTACTCAAATAGTGTTAATCTATTAACACTTGTTTTTAGAGAGTGTTGTTAACGTGTTAAAGCGTTTAAAATTAACATCCTCATTTAATCACAGTGTAAAAGTGTGAGAGTGTTAACATTTTAATACACAATTGTTAATATTTTAACACAAATGGTAATATTGTAACAAATTAACGGTTTAACGTGTTTAAAAAGTGTTAGGGCCTACTCAAATAGTGTTAAACTATTAACACTTGTTTTTGCAGTGACGGTAAAACATGCTGGGTAGGACCCGTTTTAAAACTGCGACGAGGAATAAGTAATATAAATTATAGTTCACTGCAATCGGTATTCAAAAGATATGATTCATCAGCAAACAAAATGGTCAAAAATTTTTGCATTCATCATGTTCACTTTCAGAAATGTATTAATCAAAGTGCTGTAACTTCTTATGATGCAATTAAGATAGGGCGACTATACAAAGTATACATTTTTGGCAAATTAGGCAAGTAATCTCAATATAAATACAGATTTTGTGTAAAAACATAAATTGTGCAGAAAATCACACACACACACACATACAAAATTTGGGAACACGTCATAGGAAAAATCATAATTTTTTTTTTTTTTATTTTTTGTAATCTAGACACTCCATTTCAAAAACAGATTTCTTATGGTTTTTTTTTTATATATTAACCTGATTTTTATTCTTTTTGACCAAATAAAGCCAGATATATGAATACGATTTTTTACAAATTTGTTGGATGAAGCATAATTTGTTCTAGACCGTGCACCGATTGAAGTAGAATAAATTGTTGATTAGTCTTCTTTACCATGTTTACGAGCAGTTATAAAATGTCCTATAAGTTTCACCATTTTCAATTCACCATCCTTGTGTTAATATTTTTTGGGACAATCTGTATAGCCATAGGCCTATTGCAAAACATAAATAAATTTTAGTCCTATTGCAAAACATAGATAAATTTCAGTTTCAGTTTATAGTTTTCTAACAAATCAAAAAAAAATGTAGCAAATTAAGATAAAGCGGTTTACAGTAACATTAGTCTACTGTAGTAGACCAGTTTAATTTATCATTCCCTTAATTAATCTCTCTGACCTGACCATGGAAAAGTCATCATTCCTGTTCTGATTCAACAGCTCAGATATCCATGAGAAAACTCTGGGCAGGGCAGTCACTGGAGATGGGATGTGTTTCGTCATAGATTTTAAATGGTTTTATGCATGGAAACGTATGAATTGTTTATCAAAAAAAAAAAAAAAAAAGGAATGCAGCGCAGTCTACAGTAACATAAGTCACCGTTAAATCGAACCTGATTTACATACAAAAGAAAGGACATAGTATTAATTGTTGTGCATGCATGGAAGAAGGTCATAAAGGAAATAACAAAGCAAGGTCACGGTGGGTTCACCTGGATCCAGGCATGCATTAATACAAATAAGTTACTTCCCGGCTAAAGCATTAAATATTCTCAGTTTCTATAAGGATCCAATTAGAATAGCATATCACCGAAAGAAATGTGTTATCAACAAGCAAACTGTTAACTGATTCTTTTATTTTCTTGGTCATTGTACTTGACTAGTACAGTATAGTGCAAATATTGCACAATATCATTGTATTGATACGAGTAGATTTAGTTGCAGTCTATCTGGTAGAAATACAACATGCATGTCGTACTTCTCTTCGCCCTTCTTGGGGTTGCTTTGGGGGCCCCAACAACACAGGACCCTAGTACAACTCCAAAGAAGGCGCCACCAACTCCATGCGATACTACCTTGCAATGGGAGGGTCGATCGAGTGAGTGGGATCATGTTAGAGAATATAACAACCGATTTTTGATCTCATTTGATGGCAAGAACCAGCGAAAGAGGCTTATGGAAGAGAAGAGATCGTACATGCCTGGACACAGGTAAGCACACCATAAATAAAACAATTACCATTCTTCATCATGCCAGTGACGTAGCTAGCACTTTTTTCAGAGGGTGGGCAAGGGGGGGGGGGGCAAGACAAAAATACACAAAAAAAACCCTAAAATCTTAAATATCATGCAGGACGGCCAGCATCCGGGGGGGGGGGGGGACTTCTCACAGAGGGGCAGCATAAATCAATCATTATCCTTGGAAGTGTATTATAGATTAATAAGATACGGTTATCTTAAGGGGGTACTACACCCCTGCCCAATTTTGAGCCTATTTTTGCATTTTTCTCAAAAATTATAGCGCCCCGCTTTTGGTGACAAGTACCGGTAAGATATGTGTATTATATAGGGGCAAGGACTACAACTACTGCACTGGAAATTTTTATTTCAAAACAGACAACAGTTGTGGAGTTACAGTCAAAAATGAGGGAAAACCAATATTTGACCAATAAATCAATAACTACTTGCCTTGAGTTGCTGAATTTTCAGTGCAGTAGTTGTAGTCCTTGCCCTATAATATACATATCTTCAATGCGCTGTAATTTTTGAGAAAAATGCAAAAATAGGCACAAAATTGGCCAGGGGTGTAGTACTATACCCCCTTAAATCAAAATATGCATAACGAGAGTAACATGAAAAAAGAGAGTAAAAAAGTGGCCGCTTTAATAACCGTGTTAATTGTAAAAATCTAGATCGCTTGTGTATTAGAAATATACTATAATCTACTATAGGCCTTAACCATGTTAACCTTACTGTAGGCCTATTTGCTTCCTTTTGGTAGGCCCCCTATTACTCAATTATACTCAGAGAATGTGTTAATGTTACATCTTCCGTATAAAGCTGATTCCATTCAACTTGGCCATGTGTAAGGCCCTAAATATCTGGTTAAAAAACAATATAGACCTGTTAAAAGAACGTAGGCCTATATTCAAATCAACATGAATATTTTACCATGATTTAAATCCGGGAATCAAATACCATGTTACGTGGTATACGTGATAATAATAGAACATGCCCTTAAGGGAGTACTACACCCCTGGCCAATGCCTATTTTTGCATTTTTCTCAAAAATTAAAGCACATTTGTGACAAGTAAGATATGTATATTATAGGGGCAAGGACTACAACTACTGTACTGAAAATTCAGCAACTCAAAGCAAGTAGTTATTGATTTATTGATCAAATACTGGTTTTCCCTCATTTTTGACTGTAACTCCACAACTGTTCTCTGTGCTGAAATAAAATTTCCAGTGCAGTAGTTGTAGTCCCTGCCCCTATAACATATATATGTTACTTGTCCCCAATGAGCTATAATTTTTAAGAAAAATGCAAAAATAGGCACAAAATTGGGCAGGGGTGTAGTACCCCCTTAACCTATACCGTATGACTTTCCGGTTTGGTAACATGACATTGACACATTTAGTGAATCAACGGTGCATGCATTTATTTTTTTATTTAATAATATCATCATGACCTTATTTAATATGTTTAGGCCTAGGCCTATACACAATCTCACCTACTGCATATTCTAATATTCTATATACAATCATATTGGACATTATGCCATGGTCGAATAATTTGATAAATGTTATTATTAACAAACAGAGGGAGTACGGTGACTGAAAAGATCGGATGTGAAAATCTATCAATTGCACATGCACAAATGAATACAAATCAGAGTTTTATGCTTAAATGAAAGAACTGTACACTCTAGATAAAAAAAAGTAGTAAAAATTACTCAATGTTGAGTAAAAGGGAACAGCGTAACAAAATGAGTCAAATATTGATTGATTTTTTACTTGTTGCTCTGTACCCTTTTTACTCAACATTGAGTAATCATTATTTCTAGTGTATTGTCAGAAATTGTAATTTCTTTAGTATTTAATTGGTAAATCGAACAAGGTTGAATAATTTGCGCAATTGTTTAATCATATAATTATGGAGGCCATTATTAAAATGGTCAGGAGAGTTTGGAGAATCGTTTCTGCTATCAAATGTGTAACCCGCGCGTTCTATTCCGTTTCCATAGCAACTGTCACGCTATTATCTAATTTTTACCCCAAAATGTCACATTTTGATTTGGTTTCTGACCTATTTTTTGAAAATAATTTGGGGCATTTTGGCTAAAAACTAAAAGCTTACCCTTTCCATCATTTACTAGTACCAATTTCTTGCATTACAAAAGCTTGTATTTCACTCTATTACATATTAGGAGAATTTAAGGGGGTACTACACCCCTGCCCAATTTTGTGCCTATTTTTGTATTTTCTCAAAAACTATAGCACATTGGTGACAAGTAAGAATGTATATTATAGGGGCAAGGACTACAATTTCTGCACTGGAAATTTTATTTCAGCACAGACAACAGTTGTGGAGTTACAGTCAAAAATGAGGAAAACCATTATTTCATCAATAAATCAATAACTATATGAGTTGCCCCTATAATATACATATCTTACTTGTCGCCAATGCGCTATAATTTTTGAGAAAAATGCAAAAATAGGCACAAAATTGGCCAGGCGTGTAGTACCCCCTTAAAGAGAAGAAAGTTTTCATGGCAACGCCCATTTATCAGATATAGGCCTAGGCCTACTCCTTTTAATTTAAGCAAATTTGCCAGTAAAATTGACAAAATATGCTTATAACTGGTCGTAGACATTGAAAACATGTCTCCATTCATTTCCTTATTGCATGCGTCAAAACATCCAGTCGTCATATTGTTGTATTTAAATGCAGTATTTTTTCTTTTTTAATTTCAAATAATTTCAGATATATAGAATATTTGCAGTTCTATAACGACAAATTGGAGTATCAAATTGACCACACTTACAACGTGTGTACGAAGCTTCCCCTAGGTCCTTGGCGTAACCACACGATCCCTGATGATGCAGTTCTTGAAGATCAGTATGATGTTGGTCAACCAGGGCACGCAATATATGCTAACGAGTGGTCCGACAGAGTGACTGGACGCTATAGTAAGTAGTTCATTCCTCTCATGTAATTTCCCAACAGGAAACCTCGAAAAACCCTTGGATTTTGACAGTTCCCAGGTACACTGTTAAAAATGTTCCGTAAATTTTACAGTAAAATACCTGGCACTTCTATTGCCAAAAATGCAACCTTTTCCCGTAAAAACGATAATTTAACAAGTATTTTACTGTAAAATTAGCATATTTACGATATATTGCCGTAAAATATACGTTATGAGGTATAATGTACGGCAGAAAGCCAGTTAATTTTACGGTAAAATACCTGGCAGTTCTATTGCCAACGTTTTTCTGTTAAAATTACAGTAGCGCCGTAAATATGCACGATAAATTATATGAAGTAGTCTTAAAACACAATCTGTCAAGACAAATACGGCTATTTCCTATTTGAAAAATGTGGACGATGCAACACATTACAAAATAATCAAATTTAACGGTACTAACATGCCTATTTGTAGAGAAATAGTAATTCAGTTTATTACCGTAAAATGTTTTTGGTTTGTGCCGTAAAAAACGGTTCGGATTTCTAAGAGTGTAAGCTCTCAGGGATAGTTTAACCCACCCACCCACCCAAATTCATGAAATTATTAAAGATAAACGAAAATAACAAGTGCTGGCGCAAAAATCAGAGGGACAGGAATCGAAACCACGTCCTTCAGCGTAGGCATACGCCCTAATCCGACCATTGGCTGTCCATGATAAATGCGGCTGACACCGTAGGACAGTTGGAGTATACAATACATACAAATTGTGGCGTAGCCAGGGGACGGGGAAGGGTGGGGCTGCCACAAAAGCCAAGCCTCCCCCCACTGGCCGCCCTGATATTTAAGATATTTAGGCCCTTTTTTTTGTACTTTTTAGCAAATTTTTAGCAATTTCCGTTTTTCCTCTTGAAAGTTGCCTTTCCCTCTTTGCCCCCACCCCTCTGAAAAAGTACGCCACTGAATGCACAACACAGAGCACAACATACACAATGTTTTAATGTTAATCGAAATGTTCCACTTTATATTATAACTCCCTTCTCTCCATCTTTCTCTCTATCTCTCCACAGAGGAAGAATGGATCGGTGTCTTCACAACAGCTAAGGATGGTTGCTGGCCTCTGTTTGAAGTCTATTCCAAAGATGAAGCCAACAAGAGTATCTCCTACAGTACGAGATTCTTTAACTTGTCTGCTGGCATCAAAGACCCATCTGTATTTGACATTCCAGACATCTGCAAGAAAGTCCAGTTGACTCCTCTTCCTGGTAAGCGTAATGTACATGTGGTTTTCCTTTATTGGGCTATTCCAGAAATTAAAGGCACCCCTCTAAAGAAGACATGGGATTCCCAAAATGTTCACCATTTTTTGCTCTGGGAATTCCCTAAAAAATTGGTCATTATTTTCACAACTCTAAAGAAGACATGGGAATTCCCAAGAAAAAGACACCTTTTTATTTTAGGCTTGGGAATTCCAAAAAATGTTGGCAAAAATTTGCCTGTCTTCTTTAGGGGACACTGGGAATTCCAAATTGTTAAATCATTTTATTGTCAAAATGGGAATTCTCATTTTTTTTTATAACATTTTGGTCTGGGAATCCCAAAAAATGTATTGTACAAACTTACATGTCTTCTTTAGGGGTGTGTGTGTGTGTGTGTGTGGGGGGGGTGCCATTAATATCTGGAATAGCCCGTTTGGTTCAAGAGCGCAAGAGCGGAAATATTCCGCCTTTTAAATGGCATGTGAAAACCTGGCTTTTCAATCAAAAATCTGGAAGCTTTCGCATATCGTAATTTTATGAAAAAAGGTGTTTTTTTAAATCTTGAAAAAACCTGTTTCACCGAATCGGGGTTTCAATTGAAAATCTTGGCTTTTCAAATGGGAAGTAAAAAATCTTGATTTGCCTGTCGAAAAACATCAGGCTTGTCAATCCAAATATCAAGAGAAAATCTTTCGTTTTCACTTGAAGTCGAAAAAACAGGTTTTTCAATCGAAAATCTTGGTTTGTTAATTAAAAACTTGGTTTGACATTGTAAAATCAAAATTTCTGATGATAAACTGGGTTTTCAATCTATAAACCACAGTTTTCGTGAAAACCTGGTTTTGCATGATGCGAATTGACCTTGCAATTTTTTTTTGACTTATCTGCTTATTAGACCGCGCCGTAGTACACCAAAAATAATGAAGAAGCCTGAAGAAAGTTCCAATGTATTAATAGCGACAGAAGCTATCGGAAAAGTTCGTTATATTCCGCCTATTGTGTTTATTTCATTATCATACAGGCTATATCAAAATATTTGGTACCCATCAGTTTTGATGCTTCCACAATTTAGGAACTTTTTGTGGCATCAGTTTTGTCCATAATCACTGAAAACTAATGGGCACCTACCATTATGGTACATTCTGTATACAGTACAGTATGCACAATAATAAGGTACCACTTTTGACTCCATGTCCATATAGCCCACAGTGAGGGTTGATTTCGAATGTACCCACAATGAAAAGGTGCGCAAGAATTTTAGCAGTGAACAGTTAATGAAAGTTAATATGAAATCTGCATCCTGATGTGCAGTGGCGGCACCAGGAATTTTTTTCGGGGCATGGGGGCGGTGAATTTCTGGGGAGGATCGACAAACTTTGCGCAAATTTACGTAATTTGGAGGGGTTTGCCTCAAAACTGGGGGGGGCAAGAAAAATATTTGGGAGGGAAATGCCCCCTTACCCCCGTAGCGCCGCCACTGATCCTTTGTCGTCACTGATATCTCAAATCATTCAATCATCTCAATGCTCAAATTAAAGCGAACAGCTTCGAGCACAGCGTGGCTATACCTTGATGTTTCGTTCAATATGAACCTCACTTTGGCTGAGGGATCATGTTCAAAACTTGCTATCTTTCGTGCATAGGCCTACTGTATATGCTATCGTCAGAATTATATTCTTAAAATGTTGTCTGTGTTCTTTTATTTCATCAGATTTGCCTACGCTGGTCAACGAGGTCCAACCTACCCAAGCTCCTGGATTTTTTGCCAAGATAAAAACCTGGCTGTTTCAAAGAAAAAACGACAGCTCGGATAAGTTACTAAAGAAAGCAGGAGTTGTCAAGACGTGGGGCAAACAAATGGATCAGATTTAAACAACCCGCCGCCTTTGACAAATAGTTGCTGTACACGGCCATTCGGCCAATAAGAAACACTTTATCCGCATTAGATAAATTATGGACGGTCAATAAAATATACGCTTTGAAATACATCGCGTTCACTTCTAGTTCTATTCTTGTTTCGCACGCGTCACGCCATAGTCAGTTCACCCGAATTAACACGAGCTAGGCCTGCCATCACGCATTGGTTGTCACTAAGACGAACTGGCTTTATAATTTGCTCTTTATTGACATATTATAAAGATAATTAATTAAAAAAAAAGTAAGGTAAAGTAATTAAAAAAACAAAAACAGGGTGAATAAACGAACAAAAAACAGGGGAATAAACAAAACAAAAACAGGGTAAGTAAGTAAAGTAAAAATTAAGTTTTTGTGGGGCGTAGGGCCTATGGAGTTTGATGTTTGTGTATGTATTGCTATTACTTTCGAGGACTTTGAGCATGATGACATAACAAGGACCTCAATGTATGACAACGATGACCTAGACATGATCTACGATTCTCCGAATCGTCGGTCCTCTGAAAACATCGTAAACGGGGTCCCATGTCATACTACCAAAGCTTACCAACTCTATAGCCAACGTCCTTTGTGCGTTGACCTTTTGAGCACTTGGCAATATACCACACCGACAAACAGAGGACTTTTGGTCTACAAAATAATATTTGTGTCAGTTCCAGGTCCTCGGAAATATATGCGCAAAGGGATGTACAAATTACGTGTGTGCAACAAAGTACTATATCAGCTTACATGACATTAAAGTCATTTTGATGGCTTTGTTTAACGAGAGAATAAATTTAATAAGAAAAATACTGAATTCGGTACTGAATGAGTCGTGGTTTTCATCCATGTGGTGTTTTTCATTATTATAATTTATATACCATGCACAGTGTCATCGCCCCGATATCTTCATGGCAGATATCGCCATGGTTGAATCCACAGCCACGCATGGCCATTTTGTTCCGACCTGTTTAATAGTTTTGAGATGCATAATGGGTTTAGGGACATCCGACTGAGGCTATTGACAATAGCCCGGTGACTGACTCTCTGTGTGTGAGTGAGTATGATATGCCCCATTAGGTCATCCGCTTTTAGACTGCCTGTACGAGTGTCCTACACTAGCTGCGCTATAGTTCAGCACATATAAAATAAGAATTTTTGTCAGTTCTTGAGTTCAAGACGCACGGTTGTTTCTCAAGACGCAAGCTAACGACTATCATATCCGTTCAACACATATATTTTCAAGTTCAAGACGCAAGCTAACGACTATCATATCCGTTCAACACATATTTTCAAGTGCAAGGAAATAAATATGGCTTCTTTAGAATAAAAAAATTACGGGAGATATTCATCATTTTCTATCCCGGTATCCAAAGATTTATCGTCTGAATGTCAAATCGTGCAAAGTACATTCACGTGTATCGATCCCGGGTATTGATTTTAGTATCTGCTGTACCAAGTAATTATTAGCCAGGCGATGTCGGTGTGCCATGTATCCTCTTAATACAGTAAGCCAAAGAATTAAGGTACCAGTTGTGTTCACCCCTGTTACTGTATATCCTAAAGAAAGACAAGTTAGTATGTCAAAATTAAAACAAGCAGCCATTACATGGACTCTTTAGCTCTGATTTAAGACCTTATTTGTTGAAATTGGTTGAGAATTAAAGAAACGGTGATCTAAAACCTAATGAAGAAACGAAATCAAAAGTTGCACATTTGTGTTCTAACGGGTGTTCTAATCAATGAAAGCACGACGCTAGTTTTAACGTGCTAATCAATGGAAGTACGGCGCTAGTTCTCTTGTTCGCGAACGCTTTGTCATGTTTGTGTACAAATCAATAGGGCATGCAATGTAGCAAACTGCAATTTTTAAATTGGCATCTTCCTTGGGTTTTTGGATCGTCGTGTTTTTATTTCAGAACAATTTATCAACAAATGAGGTCTTTTAAGACCTCATTTGATTCGAGCTAAAAGATGCAGTTATTGGCTGCTGGTTCAGACATCTGTCTTTGTTTAGGATATACAGGGTTTTTTTTTGGCTTGCTGTATATATGATATCCTATATCACTGTAAATTCCTGACTGTAGTACTTTTTTTAAAACACGTTAGGTGTTTAGCAAAATGTACTTTTCCAAAAATATTTTATATTTTGAAACCTATTCTATTTCACAAATTAAAAATAAAAGCTGTTCTTGGGCTATGGTTATCAAGTTATCACACTATAAACTTGTATCCAACACTGTTAATCCTTAGTTGTAACACATTTTCTTTCATGTGATTTTGTAAACTTCCGTGAAATTTTATTCAATAACAGCAAAAATATAACCTGCCGAAGAGAGGGCGTCATCAACTTTCACAGTAGGTTAGTAATGTTGTCTTTTCTGGCACCGTGTCCTCTTGCAAAATGAATTTTATCGTTTTATTGAATAAATTCGGCCTCCTTGTCCTACTTATCATCATGAGACGAAGATGCACTATACAGGTATGCGCATTTTCAGGCTTATTGCCTGAATTCATGCAGTTTTGTTGTCCGATTTTACGCATTTTTTATTTTTTCAGCCTGTTTTGGGCCTTTTAAGGCCGAATTCACGCGCTTTTTCAGGCAGAGCCAAATTTTCACTGACCATCCAGGATTTGAACCCGGGACCTTCAGATCACCGGACCGATGCTCTACCAACTGAGTCAATGTGGCAGATGGAGACGAGCAGTGATGTCATTATCTTGCATATAGCATGGTAGACAAAAGTTAACAAAGATATGACACTAAATCTAACAGGGTTCAGGTCAACCTGACAAGGTTGCCTTTCCTGCCACAGCGTCCTCACGCAGAACTATAAATTGTATTACATTGTTTATCGTTTGGCTCACTATGATATTCAATTAAATTGTTTTGATGATTTGATCAATGTCGAATTAAATAGACTTACCCCAAAATACTTTTCGACTTTTACTTTAATCAGAACAAAAACATAACCTGACGAAGAGAGGGCGTCATCAACTTTCACAGACAATCAGAGACAATCACCATGATCACTCACACAAGACGTAATAGTGCATGGGGCTATGGGTGTGATTTTGAGTTGGCATCTAGCTTTTCTACATTAGTGTGTTTTTGGTATCCTTTATAAAACTAGAATTGGTTCAATTTTTTCTTTCTCTGGGTCTTTGCCCCCTATGCTTTCAACGAGGGGGGGGGGGGTAGTGCTGCATAGGGCCTAATGGTGAATCATAGCAAAAAAATTTTTGTGAAAAGTGTAAAATTTGGCTCAGATGTAGAATTTGAGACCATTTTGACAACAATCGGAGCAAGTTTTCAAATTTGAGCCATGTAGAGGTCAAACCTTGCCCTTTGACATTTTTGCTTATAACTTGAGAACCATACATCACAGATAGGTCGCACTATACTTTTTCTGGATCCTTGTGACCAGGGGAACACGTTGGCATGGTTTATAACTCAATTTGAACAACTTTGAATTTTTTCCCTGTATAAAGTTCGATGACCTCTATGGCGACCATATTGGACAAAATATTTTTGGCCCTCCCCCTAGAATTGTTTACCAGACTGATCCATCTGAGCCACATTTCACACTTTTCACAAAACTTTAACAATGGTTTCATCATTCTGCAGCACTAAGGAGGCTTGACTGTCAATGAAATTGTTGACATTTTACCTATTCGACCTTTTAACTCGTGAACCTAGTATACCGTGATAAGATATGACAATTGTCTTTTTTATTCGCTGTGATGAGAGGAAATATTTGACATAGACCTACATTAAAACATTTTAAAGTTTGGTCCCCACTGTGACCTTCGACCCCTCGTGGGAACCACAGAGGGCATAGTAAAAATAGAGCCAATCAAATGTTTATCATTTCAGGTTTAAGGGAGGTCTAATGAGCGTGAACCTGGTTTGGATGCAGAGGGAGTGTGCCTGTAACAGACACAGCCACCAGAAAAGGACCAGCTCAGATCGCGCGCCAAATAAGTTTGCAGTCCAGAAATTTCATTTTTTTCTCAGCCTTGCAAAAAATAGGCAGAGGTGGGAATCGAACCCGGGACCTCCGTGTTGTAAAACCTACTGCGTTACCACTGAGCCAACTGACAATTAGCTATGAGAAGTTTGATAGTAATCCTTGATATTGCTGAATAGAATAAATCAATACTGATAGGTCTATTTATATGTACGATGCTATTCAAATTGGCCTATAAACTAGGAATATAATGTGAAATGACTATCAATCGATCAATTAATCAAGTTGTCAAGTTATCAACAATCAATAATAAACCGACGTTATAACGTACCCAATCAAGCGAACATATCAAGGTCATATCAGGGCGTTATACAAAGAATGGTCAAAGGTCAACGTTTCCAAAGAAGTATAGTAATAGATGTAGACACAAGCTTTTGTGCGGGAAACATAAACACATAGTCGTCAGTCGCGTGGTTTTTATGAGATTTGATACGGCGCTGAAGTCTATGGCTGTCCCAATATCAGTACCAGACCCGGTTACCAGACGGCAATGTGTGTGTTGTTACAAGGAATACAAACTCATTTTACCAATAAGTGAACCACATAGAGGAATACGACATCTATCGTGAGCCGATCTGCATTCTGTTGCCTGCAAAAGCCGACGATCAGGTAAAAATTCTAAAACCAGCGTGACTAGATATTTGCGTTAATTTCATGATACGTGTAAAACGCATTGAAAACGGCAAATTGCAGTCATAAAATATATAATATTAGTAAATCACCCAATCGAATGTTAACGTAGGTATGTGGAAAAGAACTGCAATAACAATAACAAACTATGTGCCCAAAGAGTTGTCTTTGGCATGTCGCTTTTTTGAAATATAACCAAAAATATCAAATTTTGGAAAAACGCCCCAAAATTTAAAACAAACACGAACCTTCCAAAATAAATATATATTAGCACTCGGCGGCCCAGTCACTACCTGCCGCTGTGATTTGGGGTAACTCATTGCTTCCCCTCTCCAGATACCGGTACTTCAAGGTCGCTCCTACCCCAGCCCTTAAGGATGCCAAAAACATTGCTTCCACTAATGTAGGAAAATAAAATCCCAAACCCATAGCGCCCTGTATACTAAATTTATAATGCATACAGTAATGTTGTCTTTCCTGTCACTGCGTCCTCTAGTAAAATGATTGGTATCGTTTTATTGTACATTAAATTTAATCTGGCCCTTCGACCTCGTTTTTTAAACTATAGTATCACCCACGGTATACATGATTGACAGATGCATGGACGATGTTTAAACAAATCCGTTTTTTATATACGTGTATCAAAGAAATACCAATCCCTTTAAAAGCTTCATTATGAAACAAAATGTATAACGAGAAAACAAACTGTGAGTGAACATGCATGTTGAAAGAATTAATTTTAATATTTTAATGTCAAACACTTACAGGCCATACATAAGAAAACAACTGGGAATGAAGGAATTACGGTGAACTTGGGAGGAAAATGACTCTACCCTTCTTTTAATTCTAAATGTCAGGATTTTGTAAATTCATAAGTGAAAAAAAAAAAAACCAAAAAAAAACCCACCCCCCAACAAAAAAACCCAAAACAAAACAAAACAAAAAACCCGAAAATGGTGAAAATGGTTAAAGTAAGCACGATCAATCAATTATTAGTGCTTGTATAAACCTCAAAAACTGGGCGAGATAATCATTGCATTCCCTAGTTATATGTCTTCTTTTTGACAGAGAAAAGTAATTACAAATAAGAAACCCCACGCCTATTTAGTTACATGTCCAATAAATGACATCGTAATATATTCTGGACCATACCTGGGTTGAATAGTAATTGACACACAATGCGTCAATTTCTGACAATTTGCGTTTGTAAATTCGCAGCTTGGCAAACATGTGATGTTGATTTTATTTTCACAATCACTGTACGAGCAATGGTCAGAGAGATGTGTTATATGGGAAAGGGAAGAAATAGGAAAGAAACATGAGTCTAATCGTGATATGATAACTCGAGGGGTTCTTCAAAGTAATTATTGTACGGTGTTTTGTCCAAATTTATGAAATACTTACTGTTGCTAAATTTTATGACCCCAATCTAACTTTCTCAAATAGGGATAGCGCCCAATGAAAATTTTATTCCCAAATACGCCCAATTATATGTCCTCAAGTGCTGAAAACATACACATCGATATACACAATTTGCTGAATCTACCAACCTTAAGATTGTATTTGTGTTTCAATGGTACTATAATGGACGAGTGTTTAATTGATGGTTCTTTCCACTGACACAAACATGTTACTCTTTGATCATTCACGTGTCGTGTGTATTCTTGATCTATGCCCAATATTCAACGGAGTACACATTGGGAGTTATAGTTGACTCTTACACTTGTATATTAATCAGCAAATAGCATCTATTGCTTCTTTATTCATTTCGTATAATGTGTTCCTTCTTTTATTAAGATTGGATAGCCGTTATAATGGTCATACTTGTATTTTAGACAACAAATGCATTTCCTGATTTCATGTGATTTTGTAAACTTCGATATATCCACAGTATTTTATTCCAATCGGACACATAACCCGGCACAGTAATAACATGAATAACCCGGCTAGCAGACAGTCACCATGATCACACAATACGCAATACATACATTGTCTTTTCTGCCACCGCGTCCTCTTGCAAAATGATTGGTATCGTTTTATTGTACATTAACTTTAATCTTGCCCCTCGGCCTCGTTCTACTTTATAAATGGTATCACCCACGGTATATATGAACGAAAGATATACAAAAGATGCTAATACGAATCTGTATTCTAAATGTAAATACGAAAGGGATTACCTTTAAAAGCTTCAACATGAAGCAACTGTATATAACAAGAAAACAAACTGTGAGTGAACCTGGTGAATTAGCTTTAATATTGTAATGTCACAGGCCATACCTAAGAAAACAAACCGGGAATGAAGGAATTACTGGAAACTTGAGAGGAAAACGAGTCGTTCATTCTTTTAATTCTACGTTTCTTGATTTTGTCAATTCAAAAGTGAAACAAAAAACAAAACAAAAAAATAACGAAAATATGGTCTCGTGCAAATGCTGAAAGTAAGCACGTTTAGGGAGATGATATTATTATTAGTGCTTTTGGAAAAAAAATCGAACCCGGGCGAGATAATTATTGCATTCCCTAGTTATTTGTCTTCATTTTGACAGAGAAAAGTCATTACAAATAAGAAACCCCTAGCCTATTTAGTTACATGTCCAATAAATTACATCGTAATATATTCTGGACCACACCTGGGCTGAATAGTAATTGACACACAATACGTCAATTTCTGACAATTTGCGTTTGTAAATTCGCAGCTTGGCAAACACGCGATGTTGATTTTACTCCGGGATTTTACTTTCACAATAATTGTGAGCGATGGTCAGATTTATTTATGTGGGAAGAAGGGAAGAAATTGGAAAGTCACATCTTTAGTCTAATCGTGATATAATATAACTCGAGGGGTCCTTCAAAGTACTTTTTGTACGGTGATTTCCCATTAAATTTGTAAAATACTCTTTCTAAATTTTATGATCCCAATCTAACTTGCACAAAATATAGCGCCCAATGAAAATTCTTTCCAATACGTCCAATTATAAGGCCAATTACAATTGATTCTTAGTTTCCTGTTTCCCGCCCGCGTCCAAAGTAGAGAATTGCAAAATATTTAATTATTTTATTTATATTTTGGATTTTCTCTTTAAAAATAACTTTTAATGACTACCATTTACTACTTCCTGACTTTGATCATATCATCTATAATGATGAATAAACATAGAACCTAATTGTACCATTACTTATGTATAAAATCAAACATAGTAGTAAAATAATTAAATGCATGCTCCTTGTTAAAATGGCTTGATGTAGGTTGCGACCACTTATTTTAAAATAAAGAAAATAAAAGATAATTAATAATTAATAATTAAAAGTCGCCTCATCCCTGGTTTTCAACCATGAAACAGGAAACTAAGAATTAATTGTGAAGGGCCTAATCGGTGTATCTGTCTTTGCTAAAACATCGATACATCAAACTTGCTGAATCTACCAAACGTGGGCAGCAACATAATAATTTACCACCAAACGGAACGTTAAGTCTGTGTTGCCAGGGCATCTATATCATTTGATCAAGTTTGTTGAGATTTGTTTGTTCGATTGTATTTACCTAGCTGGGGGGTTTACACCCCCCAGCTAGGTATTGTAATCGTTCGGGTTCTTCCGCTGGCAACAAACCACTGTAATCTTCCCGTTTTCTTCCGCTGGCAACAAAGTGAAATTGCACATGTTTTTGTACTTTATGCACCAAACCCTCTATCTTTTTAACCAAATATCCCACAGAGTTGTGCGATATGTCAAACTTTTCCTCTGGTCATAAGGAACAAAAAAGTCAGTGGTCACATCTCTGTAGGATCATTGGTTAATGAGATATAGTCACTTTTTTGTACTTTATGCACCAAACCCTCTATCTTTTTAACCAAATATCCCACAGAGTCGTGCGATATGTCAAACTTTTCCTCTTGTCATAAGGAACAAAAAAGTCAGTGGTCACATCTCTGTAGGATCATTGGTTAATGAGATATAGTCACTTTTTTGTACTTTGTGTACTTAACCCTCTATCTTTTTAACCAAATATCCCACAGAGTTGTGCGATATGTCAAACTTTTCCTCTGGTCATAAGGAACAAAAAAGTCAGTGGTCACATCTCTGTAGGATCATTGGTTAATGAGATATAGTCACTTTTTTGTACTTTATGCACCAAACCCTCTATCTTTTTAACCAAATATCCCACAGAGTCGTGCGATATGTCAAACTTTTCCTCTTGTCATAAAGAACGAAAAAGTCAGTGGTCACATCGCTGTAGGATCATTGGTTAATGAGATATAGTCACTTTTTTGTACTTTGTGTACTTAACCCTCTATCTTTTTAACCAAATATCCCACAGAGTTGTGCGATATGTCAAACTTTTCCTCTGGTCATAAGGAACAAAAAAGTCAGTGGTCACATCTCTGTAGGATCATTGGTTAATGAGATATAGTCACTTTTTTGTACTTTATGCACCAAACCCTCTATCTTTTTAACCAAATATCCCACAGAGTCGTGCGATATGTCAAACTTTTCCTCTTGTCATAAAGAACGAAAAAGTCAGTGGTCACATCGCTGTAGGATCATTGGTTAATGAGATATAGTCACTTTTTGTACTTTGTGTACTTAACCCTCTATCTTTTTAACCAAATATCCCACAGAGTTGTGCGATATGTCAAACTTTTCCTCTGGTCATAAGGAACAAAAAAGTCAGTGGTCACATCTCTGTAGGATCATTGGTTAATGAGATATAGTCACTTTTTTTGTACTTTGTGTACTTAACCCTCTATCTTTTTAACCAAATATCCCACAGAGTTGTGCGATATGTCAAACTTTTCCTCTGGTCATAAGGAACAAAAAGTCAGTGGTCACATCTCTGTAGGATCATTGGTTAATGAGATATAGTCACTTTTTTGTACTTTGTGTACTTACCCCTCTATCTTTTTAACCAAATATCCCACAGAGTCGTGCGATATGTCAAACTTTTCCTCCGGTCATAAATAACGAAAAAGTCAGTGGTCACATCTCTGTAGGATCATTGGTTAATGAGATATAGTGACTTTTTGTACTTTGTGTACTTAACCCTCTATCTTTTTAACCAAATATCCCACAGAGTTGTGCGATATGTCAAACTTTTCCTCTGGTCATAAGGAACAAAAAGTCAGTGGTCACATCTCTGTAGGATCATTGGTTAATGAGATATAGTCACTTTTTGTACTTTATGCACCAAACCCTCTATCTTTTTATCCAAATATCCCACAGAGTCGTGCGATATGTCAAACTTTTCCTCTGGTCATAAAGAACGAAAAAGTCAGTGGTCACATCTCTGTAGGATCATTGGTTAATGAGATATAGTCACTTTTTTGTACTTTGTGTACTTAACCCTCTATCTTTTTAACCAAATATCCCACAGAGTTGTGCGATATGTCAAACTTTTCCTCTGGTCATAAGGAACAAAAAAGTCAGTGGTCACATCTCTGTAGGATCATTGGTTAATGAGATATAGGCACTTTTTTGTACTTTATGCACCAAACCCTCTATCTTTTTAACCAAATATCCCACAGAGTCGTGCGATATGTCAAACTTTTCCTCTGGTCATAAAGAACAAAAAGTTAGTGGTCACATCTCTGTAGGATCATTGGTAAATGAGATATAGTCACTTTTTTGTACTTTGTGTACTTAACAATCTATCTTTTTAACCAAATATCCCACAGAGTTGTGCGATATGTCAAACTTTTCCTCTGGTCATAAAGAACAAAAAAGTCAGTGCTCACATCTCTGTAGGATCATTGGTTAATGAGATATAGCACTTTGTGCATTTAATCCTCTATCTTGTTAACCAAATATACCACAGAGTCGTGCGATATCTGATATGTCAAACTTTACCTCTAGTACGTGAAGACGGCCTGATTGGCGCGAGGTTCATATCGGTGCGTATGCACCAAATATGTATCTTGTAAACCTTAATAAGTTTTGCCTTGCCTTGCTTCGTAATCCTGTTTGGGCTGGACAAAATTTTTTTTCCACTTTTCCCCAGTTTCCCCTAGGTATTTCGTCTTTAAGCTTACTGATATACAGGGATTGAATACGAGTGTCACGGCCCTGGTTAGTGTGCATTCAAATCAGAGATCCCTGTTCAAGGCCATCTTACTTAGCCGTCGGAAATTATTGCAAATTACACATTTGTAATCATTTTGACCACAAAATATGATGTGAAAACACAGGTAAGC
This sequence comes from Amphiura filiformis, assembly GCF_039555335.1. Lineage (NCBI taxonomy): Eukaryota > Metazoa > Echinodermata > Ophiuroidea > Amphilepidida > Amphiuridae > Amphiura > Amphiura filiformis. The sequence continues at coordinate 50,070,094 of NC_092634.1, read as the reverse complement.
AATGAGAACAAGTCCTCAAACATTTGAAATTTGTAGCTTACTACAACCTGATGATGTACTCATCACAGGCAAACCTTAGTTAACACATTTGCTAGTCAGCCAAATTCGCCGACAAAATGCAAATCAAGGGGGTGACACTAAATTCACGGTTGTTCTATTAGCAACGCAAAATCTATGAAAAATTCAGCTGGTTTACTAGCTAGAAAGTGAGGCCAGTTATCGATCCGTTATAGCTCGTTATGAATAATTCATGTTCGACCCCTTGGATCATGTTAATTGAGTTTCTCAAATAACAACGTTGTTAGTTTTGCGAACTTTGCCTGTTCAATGAGAGTATAGCGCGCCCCAATACATCTGGGCACAAACCAGGCGAAAACGATCCAGTTTAATGAAATGGCGGACGGGTATTCCCATCAGGCACCAGTGATATGTTTTTTTCAAAGAAAGTCTACTAATTTGATATGAAATGACATTTTGCAATTTGCAAAGTCAAAATTAGGACTTGCTGGCAATAATATGAAGGAAATATGTGACAGAGGCAATGTGGGAAATACAAGTAGTATTTAAGTTATAATAACCTTTGATACCCGACCTGACCTTCCATCATGGCGCCTTATTCGTCTTATGTATTTCTATTATGCTCTCAAGTAAAATAAAATACCAATCTGCACTTAGTAGACAATGTTACTTGGCTCCCAGCATGAATTATTGATTTTATACGGAGGTAAAGAAATGCACAGTGTATGTGCATGATGTGCAAGCATACTCCAAATATTTACGGTAAATCTGAATAGTGGTCACATGTTGAAATATCATGTGTTCGGGAAATCACGTGGCAACATTTTAAGATTTCAGGCTTGTTTACTAGTTAATTGCCATTTGTACTCTTTATTATTTATCTTTGTTAATTAACATATATTTTAAATGCTGATAAATCGTGGTTGGCTGCCCATGATATCTGTTAAATTCAATGTTTTATGAATATAATTCTACCACGCAGAGGGGGTCACGCAGCAGAATTTCACAACACCTGACTTAGCTAGATTTCGAAGCTCTGCTTTTCAAATTCATGTAAATTTCAAAGTTTATACATTTAATATATTTAATATGATACTAATTTTTTGTTATAACCAACTGGTACACGAAATATACTAGCTTATTACCTATGACATGCCTGGCATATGCAGCCATTCTCCGTCTGGGTAACATGACTGTCGCCCTCAATACGTCTGGGCACAAATTTAAATAACAATACGCTATTTACATATCAATGTGGCCTCATGCTAATTAAAGCTGCCCCATCCAGGAGTTCATCTATGTGCATATTTACATAGAAATTTAAAACAACTGGCCGAAGAAGGAAACCTACATAAATATGTTTTCTATACTTCACTTGACCCAAATATATGATTTTTATGGTGATAAGACAATCGCACAAGGAATTTTAGAGGATTTTGATAGCAGTTCCATTAAAAAAAGCTGCTATCATAATGAGACTAAGATCTAGAAACACCCCCGAAATGCCGTTTTGGGGAATTTTGCTAGCTGAATCTTTTTGATGAAAGTCAATCTTTGACAAGATGTAACTTTGCTACGGAAAGTGCTATGAAAAAAAGGTTTTCAGTTTTGGCTTTGTTTACTCAAGAGCAGGGTTAGCGGTGACCTGCTGAGTCCAGGGGTCCAAATTGGCAAATAAAGGGGTCCAGGCATCTAATTCTACACAGACGTACAAAATTAAGGGGTCCAAATCACGGGGACCTGCCAAATCAAGGAGTCCTGGACCCCAAGACCCCTTAAAGCGCTACCCCTGCTCAAGAGCTTTAATTTGATATATAAAATGATGCAGTTTGATGGCAAATTTGAATTCACCTAGCATACCTAATATACCATGTACATGTCAGATGTACGGTATATTGTATTGGCAAATATCCATAAAAGCGTTCATTATAAAATTATTTTGATAAATTGTCACATTTTATGCCATGTATTAATATCCTTAAAAGTAACCGGTGGATTTGCGAACAATTTGTCGACATAAATGACCTTCCCGGAGAAACGGTAGCCCAAAATGGGTTATATTTCATAATATGCAGACGAATGGTCAAATTAATAGAAAAATACCTGTGATAAATTTATCTGTACACATTGTCGCACTCCGGTGACGTATAGTATATTTGCAACCCTGTGGTGGATTTGCGAACAATTTGTCGACATAATGATGTTCGCGGAGAAAAGGTGGCCCAAAATGCGTTATTTTTGGTAATATGCAGACGAATGGCCAAATTAATAGAAAAATAGCTGTGATAAATTTATCTGTACAAATTGTCACACTACGAGTGACATATGGTATATTTGCAACCCTACTGTGGATTGGCAAACAATTTGTCGACATAAATGACCTTCGCGGAAAAACGGTAGCCCAAAATGGGTTATATTTGGTAATATGCAGACGAATGGTCAAATGAATAGAAAAATATCTGTGATAAATTTATCTGTACACATTGTCGCACTCTGAGTGACGTATGGTATATTTGCAACCCTGTGGTGGATTTGCGAACAATTTGTCGACATAATGATGTTCGCGGAGAAACGGTGGCCCAAAATGCGTTATTTTTGGTAATATGCAGACGAATGGCCAAATTAATAGAAAAATACCTGTGATAAATTTATCTGTACAAATTGTCGCACTACGAGTGACATATGGTATATTTGCAACCCTACTGTGGATTTGTGAACAATTTGTCGACATAAATGACCTTCGCGGAAAAACGGTAGCCCAAAATGGGTTATATTTGGTAATATGCAGACGAATGGTCAAATTAATAAAAAAATACCTGTGATAAATTTATCTGTACAAATTGTCGCACTCCGAGTGACATATGGTATATTTGCAACCCTACTGTGGATTTCCAATTAACCTGGGGAACATATTGGAATATTTTGCACGGGTCAGCTCAAAAGACATCACTAAGTTCTGGGGCCAAATCTTAGAATTGCGTTATCTGGACATCTGTAAGAGGTACAGGGCTCAAACTCGGTGACAACTCATGACCAGGGGTGAATTATGGAACATCTTGCAGGGGTCTGGTCAAAGGTCATCTGGGTCAAATCTTAGAATTGCATTTTCTGGACATCTGTGAGGAGTACAGGACTCAAAACTCGGTGACAACAAACCTCATGACAGGGGAACATTTTTGGAACATTTTGCAGGGGTCAGATACCTCCACAACACCAACATGCCCCAGCTAGGTTTGTGGTCTATGACCACCATTTGCCTCTAGTTTTGGTTATATTTTAAGGGTACACGATGTATTGTTGGTCGAAGCAGCCAAAAAAGTCGATTTTCATTATCAAAATCAATATATTATTGAAAAATAACACTTTGATGTTTTGCAAAAGTTCATTCTACAAGTCATATACTTTGAAAACCTGCTTGATTTATTGTTGTTAATGAGTTATGCATGTTTTACAAAAGTGTTGTTGTTTCAGCCTTCTTTACAGCATAACACAAGAACTATAGTGTCTACAAAAGTATTTATGTGATATTTGAATTCTTCTACACACTCGCTATGTAATGATCAATGCAAATTTTGCCAAAGCTCACTACCATTCACAAGATGCTGTGAACTACCAAATCGCAACAGTTAATATGAGGTATATGATGCAAAAGTGTTTTATAATTGATTATTCTATCCACTGACACAAACATGTTACTCTTTGATCCCCGGGCTTTGATCGTTCACATGTCATGTGTATTCTTGATCTATGCCTCAATATTTCATGAGAATAAATGTCACGAGGAACAAAATACATCGTGAATTTTAGTTGACTTCTTGCACTTGCATTTTAATCAACAAATAGCATTTTATTCATTTAATATAATGTGTTCCTTCTGTTATTGGTTTTGACGTTAAAATGGTCATACTTTTATTTTATAGATAACATATCATTTAATGGATTTCCTGATTGTAATGAACAGCATCATGCGTCATTAAATTGCGAACCTCCATTTTCCATGTTCTTGCATTTTTTTATATCTTTCTTAATTTGAATTTCAATAATTCAAGTTCTGTCTCGTGACACGTAAGTGATTGATACATTCAATATCAATTCATTGCTTTTTATTAGCGATATGAGCAAAAATACTCTCATTTTAATGGCATAGTTCAGAACCAGCTACAAAGTTGACCTTGAGTCGTGGAGTATGATGTTTTATCCCTAACACATATTAAAAGGGCATTTCGTGATCCACAGCATCATCCCCCCACTTTTCTCCAAAAAGTTGAGACTTTTATATCACTAGAAACCTCTGGCTTCATAATGTTTATGTACAAAATATTTCTTGCAGATTAATTCGTTTATCAAAGATATCGTGAAATTTACAACACATTGTCTATGGAGCAGTGTCATGCACATAATCATGCATAATTCGCAAACACAAAATCGGAATCAACTGACATTTTGTGAATAAGCTTTTTTCGTGGGTATATACTGAAAAATGTCATAAAAAGAGGATGCTAGGATCACGAAATACTCCTTTAAGAGGTAAAAAGCATATCGTCAGCCTGCTACGCTAATTGCCTAAGTAATTTTTGTAATTTTGAGAACAAAGAACAAAATGTGGTTCAAGCATGCATCAGTTACGTAATCACCCCAATTATTTCGGATTATTCCCTTTTATTAGTATCATTACCATTTGTTCTTGTGCAAAAATTGGTGATATGTTTAAATGCATGCTTGAACCATATTTTGTACTTTGTTCTTAAAATTACCAAAAAAATGACTTTGGCAATTAGCGTAGCATGCTGACGATATCACGATTAGAGAACTTTGTACTTACACAAGCAAGTTGTAGATCCTATAGTGTAGTGTAAAGTGAGTCGACGTGACTAAATGAGACTGATACAGGAAAATGTGAAAATTTGGTTTTTGATATCAATAACCATAACCGGGTTTACATTTATATAGACATTTAGCAGTAATCCATAGCTTGCTCCTATAGAAATTTGATAAACATTGTGGTTAGAAGCTGGACATAGGTTTTAGATACATTGCATAGATGTATAGGAAAGTAAAATACCTGTGTCCAAGATCCCTTGTCCTTTTTATAGGTCAAAGGTCATAATGATGGGAAATGTTTAAAGTAGTATAAAGCGGTTAAAAGTTTTTTGGACTTTTTGGCTTACAGAGCACACTTTACCTGTCTCATAATTTAAACAGTATCTATACAAGTTTCCCGGGGACAAGTTTCGTATATCAATGCTAAGTTACTTGTGAGAGCAGATAATAGAGAGATTGCGATTTCCAAACGAACGTATCGAACGTACGTGGAATCTATTCAAAATCACTCTCATGTGACGGGATTTTGAATAGATTCCACGTACGTTCAATGCTACGTTTTTGGAAATCTAAATCTCTCTATAAATTAGCAGTTAACGCAAAATCACATACAAAATAATGTCCATTACCCAGCTAAAAAGATAAATAAAAGTGAAATTGAGAATATGGCATTCGCGTTCAATTAAGTTAGACTTACACCCTAATAATGATAAGATTGGTATTCTAAGGTGTTTATCTATTGGTTATATATTTACACCCGGACGTGACACTCAACGCGTAAATTGATTTCCTTATTTTCAAGTATAAAGCGAAGCGAAGTCAGGGATGTAAAGCTAAATTTATATTTCAACTGCTGTTATGAGAGATATTTTGGGCAATGAAGTGAGCTATTAACTCTTAAAATATTTTTTTCGCGCATTATAACGAATTGATAACAGATGTGCAAAATTAATTCACAAATCCTTTATATTTAATTCCAATGTTGACAATAACTATAGCTAAATAACACTTTCAACTATTATACTTGGAACTCGTTATACGAGTATACGTTTAATTGAATTTTTATGACTATCAGTATGAAAATAGTTTCAAACCATAAATATAATGTAAAGTTTAGTCATATCCCAGGCAATTTTGAAATTTGAGTCAATGATATCTTATTGGGTACCGGCTTTTGCGACATTCATTCATGGAGATGCAATGCGGGGCAAGGAGTGGTCACCCCTCCATGGATCCGCCATTGTACCGCTCCTACTTCATCCTTTTGAATTTTTATCTTTTACTCTTCTCCTGCTATTAACGAATATGTAACATTTTAGAAATACCTTGACGAATTCCTGGATTTGTGGCAACGAATAAAAGTGGATTAATTGCCGAGTTTGCCCACCAGACATAGTAGGTACTCGAGATTACAACAAAATCCACTTGGACATGAAAGGCATATTTCGCAAAGATATACCCATAATATGGCATCCAGCAGATTGCTGAAACACCAACAATAAGGGCTAATTTTATAGCACTGCTACGCAATTTACGAATATCGTTAGTGCCTTCACGCTTCACTAGTATTTCCCCTGGTCTGTTTTCGCTGATCACGTGTGATGAAGGATCAACATTATTAATTCGAGGAAGTTCTACGCCACCGTCTTGGTTTGGGATTTGACGTTGAGCAGCAGTCGTGTCGTAGGATACTCGCAGTAAGCCGCGTGAACGTTTGTAGATATTCACGTAAATGATTATGTTAAATGAAGTAATAAGACCGACCGGGAGACAAATACTCGTGATCACGTCAAAAATTATCAGTGGAAGTTCAAAAAGCGTAGGGCTATCACATTTATGAAAATAATTCACTTTTTTAACATTCCAGATATCGTAGCCAAGAAAACCACCTGCATAGCGAAAGAAACATCCAACCCAGGACAATCCAGAAAGGATATAAAACTTTTTTCGCGTCTGATACTTATCATATTCTAATCCTTTTGTTACCAGCACATAACGATCATAGCAAATGAACACAATTGCCCAAATTGATGCGAAACACGCTGTCCAATCAACAACCAACCAGAACTTGCAGAAGATTTCTCCAAACCTCCAAAATCCAGTTTGCCGGTACAAGTTGTTTACCGATAATGCCACACATCCGATGATGAAATCAGACACTGACAAGTTGAGAATGTACAAGTTTGATGCCTTGCTGCGAATATTTCGGAATTTAATGAACGCGGCAATTATTAAAGAATTACCTAGAATGGTGACAATACACAATATCCAAACAATGATGTTGATGATAATCTCCAACCATTGAGGATGATACTTGCGTCGAAAAGATAAATCTGTTAGGCTCGTTACGTTCATGAGATCAGGATCTGTGAGTGTGATGAGATCAATCTCAGTGGTGTTCCTTGCCATCTTTGTGTCACAGAATTCAATAACAAAAATGTCGATATTCTAGCAGGCTTGTATCAAAAATATCAGTAAGCCATAGACCCTGAATTTTCCAGCTCGCTATCGCCATCCGTATTGTCGCATCCAAGGACATCAAATGCAGAAATAAATTTCAAACATGTCAAACGGAGTATAAACACAATGTTAATTTATTACAAAAGTGCCACATTAATCTGATAGGCCTGGACCACTCGGATCAGGAAGTGGCTTTGTTGGGTTCATCATGTCATGAGGCCCATCTTGGTGTGGTGTTCATTGTCATCTTTGGTTCAAAGAATTCAATAACAACAATATCGATGTTTTTATATAAATAAACTCAGAAGTTTCAGCCGTATTGCCACTTGAAACATCCAAGAATATTCCATACAAAAACGGATTTAATTTAATTTGGAGTATAAATAAAATGGTATGACCCAAGTTTCACATTGATTTACTTGTCATACCTCAGTGCTTTTGTCTTGAATTACGGAATCTAAAATGAAAAACATGGCGTTTTGAGTTTCAATATTAAAAACAGCCAAACCCATAAAGGAGCATCATCTTCAATGTAGAATATTAAAACGATCCGTAAAGTAAAACATTGGCCATCAACTAATTCCATGAATTCAGATAGCTTGCCGTATAGTTCTCACAGTAGAAGAAACCACACTCGGTGTTTCGATTGCTGCTCAAGATATTTTCTTTTTCCGAAGTCATATTTCCTTGTACAGTTGTAATAAACCTTGTTATTTCATCACCTGATCAATATCATTTCAACATTGATATATGCATAATAATACGTCGTTATTTAAAAAAAATATAACCATGGGAACTTAAAGCAGAGTATTCCAAATGCTTGATATTTCGTCTTCTTCAAATCTACTTCATATTCACAATCAAATTTGTATCAGATGATAACCGTCTCCTGGTCTACATTTTTCGAATGAATGCACGATTTCTCCGACCGACAGTGATCAATTTAATTGGGTTTGATCATCGCAAACCATGTATACCAGTAGCTACCAAATCTTCCCGCTCAGTTTGTTGAAGGAAAGTACAGGATAAAAGCTAAAAGCTATATTTATGAAATAATCGGCTTCTGCTTCATTTCGGATTTTATTAATGTCTATAGATTCCAATTGAGTTGACGCACTACATTAAGCAAAATGTACAATTCGTTTCCTGGCAACCATTTTTAAATGAATGCTATAATTCATCTGGTTAACAGCTTACATGTGACTCAACACGCGTATATGAGACTATTATGTCAAATTCAAACAATAATTTGATTTTGGTATCACAAAGATACGATACTTTGATCTGTAGTGTTTACAAAAACAAAGCTATTACCAGATATTTTCTGTAACAAACTATTTTGAGTATAACTGCACCACCAAGGTCAAATGAGTACCTCGTGCTACTTTTTACTGCTTATACGTCTATACCGTATCATACCGAATTAGCCTTTTAGAGATATGGCGGACACAATAGGATGGCGCTGCACGAAATGGGTAAAGGCTTTTGATTTTGGCGGGTTTTACCCATATTGAATACGCCGTAGAAGTGACGTCATAATCGGATTAACTACCATAGCAATAGATGAATACAATTTTTGAATATACCGCGCTGCACTGCAGCAGGTTGCACTCATCACCTGTCTTCAATCATAATAATAGATTGAATACAATACCGCTCTTTTCAAAGAGACTAATCTTACAGGTTCGAGTGATTAGCATTTCTTTGACATCTATGGTTCAATGCATCGGTACCGCATGAACGTTGTAGTGTGGGGCGATATAGCCAAAATTGTATTCATCTATTGCTATGGTAGTTAATCCGATTAACTACGTCACTTATACGGCCTACACGATGGAGAAGTTACGTAATTAATCGGATTAATTACCATAGCAATAGGTGAAAACAATTTGGAAAATATCGCGCTGCACTACAAGCAGGTTACACTCATCACCTGTGTATGTCTGCAATCATAGATTGAATACAATACTTGTCTTTTCAAAGATACTAATCTTACAAGTGCAAGTGATTAGCATGATATGGTTCAATGCAGAGGTACCGCGTGAACGTATCAGTGCAGCGCGGTATATTCAAAAATTGTTTTCACCTATTGCTATGGTAGTTAATCCGATTATTACGTAACTTCGCCAGCGTATACTGCCCTCCTATTGTGTACGCCATGCTTCGAAAAGGCTAATTCGATACCCTCACTCGCAAGATAAGAAAAGTTTTAAACGTACGGATGGGGTTTACTTTTTTACCTTCATTTTGATGTCAGATTTATTTCGTCTTAATCACATTGCTTTCACATTTGTCACCTTTGACGAACCTTAGGGTATTCTGGTTGCGGACAAAATCATTGATAAGGTGAATGTGCACTCTCAGAAATGCATGTAAGGTATACACGAATCCGACTAGGCCATTACTGCGGTGTCCCCGGCGTAAAATTGCGGTGTCCCAAGCTCGGGAGTTCCATCACTTTCGTGTCAGTGTGCTCAGGGAAGGGTGCTATACAAAATTGTACACAACAGTGATTTTTTCAATACACGATCATGAATTGATTGAACAAATTAAATCTCCCGCACTGGTACATCTGTGGTTCCGTCAATAGAGGGCCAAATACAGTAAACGCTTCTCGGATTCGTGTATATAAAAGTATATTTTTTATTTAATTGAAATTAGTCAAAAAGTCTAAATATAAACACAGATTTGGTGTAAAAACGCCACTGTTGAAGAAAATGAACACACATAAACAAAACAGACTTTTTTTACCTCAAATGTTCGTAAATACACTGGAGAAAAAGGAAATATACCTTTGTCTTTGTTCTCCTTTTTCTTGTTTTGTTTTTTAGACACACCATTTTGGGAACACTTTATTTTCATTTTTTAATGAAACCAATAGTGTAGTGGCGAAACGTCACTAAAATGTAAGTAAACACCTACGTTTTTCTTAGGAAATGTTCAAAATGAACAAAATCTACAGTTGAAATTAACATTTAAAATGAACTTGTTCAAGGAAAGAAAAACTATAACACGTTTATGTTTATAACACGTTCATAACGTTTAAAAAAATTGTGTTTGTTTAGCCTATATACTTTAAAAATAATATCAACAAAAGATTGAAATAAGTTTGGGAAGTGATAAAATTGTTGTAAAAAGTGTGTTCCTTTTGTTTGTCATCCTGTGCACAATGCATTGTGAAATATGGTTGACTTCTTACACTTACATTGTTAAATTGCAAATACTGAAATACTTGTATATGATGTATTCCCAAGAAAAAGAAATCGATTACTATGAAATATTGTTAATATCTTTTCATATTTTATCTTATTTTTTGTATAGGCTAATCTCTTTCTTCTTTCACTGAAATTAAATTTTCGTTACAATGGCCATGCCTTAGTTTTAGACAAAATATGACATACATTTTATGGCTTTCCTGACTTCATTGTACACCATAATTGCATTATTAAATAATTTTGCAAAGCTACATTTTTTATATCTTTCTTAATTTGAGTTTCAATAATGCAAGTTCTGTCTCGTGACACGTAAGTGATTGATACATTCAATATCAATTCATTGCTTTTTATTAGCGATATAAGAAAAAAAATACTCTCATTTGTATTGGCATAGGTCAGAACATCCATTCAATATGACAGCTACAAAGTTGACCTTGGGCTGTGGAGTATGAGGTTTTATCCTTAACACAGTAGAGGTAACAAGCATATCACGATTTAGAGAACTTTGTACTTACACATAAGCAAGTTGTAGATCATGAGATCCTATGGTGTAGTGTAAAATGAGTCGACGTGACTAAATGAGACTGATACCGGAAAATGATAAAATTTGGTTTTTGGTATCAATAACCATAGTCATTTAAACAGTTTAATATTACAGTATTATTATGTTACAGCTAAACATTTTTGTTAAAAGCTTGATAGGTTTTAGATATAATTGTATAAGTATAAGAATGCAAAAATACCTGTGTCCCAGATCCCATGTCTTTTTAATGGTCACCGGCTAAGATCAAAGGTCATAATGATGGAAAATGTTGAAGGTGCTTCAATCATGCATGCTGTAACATAACTCAAACTCTTCCTCTCATAAGGAACAAAAAGGTCAATTGTCATATTTCTGTAGGATGCAGACATAATATTCGAATTTTGAAAATAAAATAATAATAATAATAATAATAATAATAATAATAATAATAATAATAATAATAATAATAATAATAATAATAATAATAATAATAATAATATCGTACGTATCGACATCACTCTCCTGTGATAGGATTTTGAATAGATTCCACGTACGTTCGATGCTACGTTTTTGAAATCTAAATCTCCCTATAAATTAGCATTTAACGCAAAATCACATACAAAATATTGTCCATTACCCAGCTAAAAAGATAAATAAAAGTGAAATTGAGAATATGGCATTCGCGTTCAATTAAGTTTGACTTACACCCTAATAATGAGAAGATTGGTATTCTAAGGTGCTTATGTATTGGTTATATTTACACCCGGACGTGAGACTCAACGCGTAAATTGGTTTCATTATTTTCGATTTTATTACCTCCATGACCCATTATTCAAAATCGCGCACTGTGATTTGTTGAAACGCGTCACGTGAGAGCCTATTATTCTGCATTCTTAGTCAGTGGGAGTGGTCTAGTTCGTAGACACAGTTCTGATTGGACAATCGCATGATTTCGGGTGCCGTCTATCAGGCCGTAGACGACCCACGTCATCATGCGTCTTGATAATGCGTAACACACGTGTAGAGGTGCGCGTATGTATCGCGCTGGATGCGTAGACTAGTGCATAATACGCGAACGCGCTAGCATTACGCGCCACAGAATACGTGAAGTTGTAAACAAATTTCGTTCATTTTATAATGAGACGAGTTTTTATGACGGTAACTTTGTTTTTGCTTAGAAAATTTGTTTACAGTTATTAAAATAATATTTAACTGACTAAGAATGAGAATAAACGATAGGAATTTTTATTTTGCCTATCCTCTACGAGATATATAAGACGACAGGCAGGTCCAATATTTTTATCGTAGTGGATACCGGCTGCGCCTCACCCATTATTTACGTTTTTACTGCCGAGGACACATTATTTGCGTGTAAAGGATAAAGCATTACCCTTTATTTCTTAAGTATAAAGCGAAGTCAGGGATGTAAAGCTAAATTTATATTGCAACTGCTGTTATGAGAGATATTTTGGGCAATGAAGTGAGCTATTAAAGCTCTTATTAACTCATAAATTTTTTTTCGCGCATTACAACTTATTGATAATAGATGTGCAAAATTAATTCCTTTGTATTTAATTGCAATGTTGACAATAACAAACTTCACTTTCAACTATTACACTTGAAACTCGTTATACGAGTATACATTAAAAGGGCACTTCGTGATCAACAGTCTCATCCCCCCACTTTTCTCAAAAAAAGTTGAGATTTTTATACCACTGGATACGTCTGGCTACATAATGTTTATGTACCAAAAATGTCTTGCAGACAAATTCGTTTAACAAAAATATCGCCGAATTTCCGTTTCGTTCTGGTATACCATGACGGAATTACAAAAGTGGACTATAGAGCAGTGTAATATACATAATCATGCATATCTCGCAAACGCAAAATCGGAATCAACTTAAATTTTGGGAATAAGTTTTTTTCGGGGATATCTACTGAAAGATGTCATAAAAAGAGGATGCTAGGATCACGAAATCATTCTTAAAGTAAATTTGTATGAATATCAGCATGAAAATGGTTTCACACCATGAATATAAACTGAGCTCAAAAAGAAACTTATAATTTTTCACAAGGTCATATCTTGAAATCCTGTCCATCAAATTGAACCAAAAATACTCTACTACCGGGGGGGGGGGCACTCACATTTCCCAGCTATACGGGTATGTGCCGCGGCGACGACCCCCTTTTTCAGAGCCGCTAGCCGTTCCTTAGACCCTCTGAATTCATTGATTGCCCGCTCTGAAGCCCCGAAATTTTTCTAGCCGTTCCCTAGACCCTCAGATCATCGATTTCCGCTCTCATTGGCATCTTGACAGGCGTGTTTTCTCTCCTACTATTTCAAGCCCAAAGCTACTTTTGCGAGCTCAAACACTTCAAAGGGAATTTTCCATCAATTTCTTCCCCATTGAAACACATTGTATTAGGAATAAGGTGAACTTTGGGCGGGATTTTGGGCTCCTTTAGTAGTGGCAACACTGGTTTGTTGTTAACAGCACTGCACTGCCGCGATGCCGATGCCGATGCCTTCAGCTGATGAACATTTTGCTAGACATAAATGATTTTGAGATCTCTTTTGGGAATAAAATTGCCAAATATGAGGAAAAGTACCTCAAATAATTTTGCAGCTGGCCATAACAGTGAATTAAAAGGTAATTTACGATCTACTGGTCTAGTGGAATGGTGTCAAATTCTGCACACTTCACTCAATCATCTCATGCAGTTCAATGTAGTCAAAATGTTTTTCTTTTCGGCACTGAAAAAAATATTCCTGTGGGTTTGTTTTTATGGTGGGCTTTTATGTAATGCTGCTAGCTGCTGCTATAATTATCAGTAGGCTAATAGCATAGATTGTAGGTCTGCAGGGTCTAGTAATTTTGATTCGAATGCTGTTTTATTTTGCTGAGATTTTCATCGTAATAGGCCAAACCAGACCTATTTTGCATTAAATTTAATGGTTTTCCTGATTTAATAACTTAATGCACAATTCAAAGTGAAATCGATTCCTTCAAAAATCTGGCAAAACGCAACAAAATTGAACCCTGGTTTGGCCTGCATGGTTTAGTTGCCGAGATTTTTCAGATTTTGGCGGCTGATCAGTTCCCAAGACCCCCCTTTTTTCCGGTCAAACAGTTCTCAAGACCCCCCTTTTTTGACCGGCCGATCAGTTCCCTAGACCCCCCTTTTTGACCTGCCGATCAGTTCCTTAGACATCAAGATCGAAACTGGCGGTGGCACACCCCTACCAAAACAAAAGTTGAGTGCCCCCCCCCGGGACTCTACTCTTAACACATGTCAGTAACCAAGCAGTTATCCAACTGACACAACAGCAAAATGCACTGACATGGGACAGCTTCCTGGACCACATTCACAGCCCAGCCCTGTTTCATGAAAAAAGTGTATGAAAAGCAGAAAGCAGCCGTTTTATCATCTGTGCAAGGGTCTTGTGTGCATTCTAACAGATTTTTTGTCCTGGGTGCCAAATGTTGGGCTGTGAAAGTGAAGGAAGTCCAGGAAGCTGTCCCATGACAGTGCATTTTGCTGTTGTGTCAGTTGGACAACTGCTTGGTTACTGACGTGTGTTTTGAGTAGAGTATTAAGGTAATTCTGTGTGTAATTTTGGTTCATTTTGATTGACAGTATTTTAAGATATGACCTTGTGATTCACAAGTTGTAAAAAATTATAAGTTTCTTTTTGAGCTCAGTTTAGTACAAACTTTTAAGTAATATCCCAGTCAATATCATGTTATTGCGTATTGGCCTTTACGACATTCATTCAAGGAAATGCAATGCGGACAAGGAGTCAGTAGATGATTATGGATGAAGATTGTCTTGTTTATGTAAATTAGTTCCTTTGTTGAGATTTTAGCCATGTTTCATAATCCCGACTGTTTCTGTTAATTTCAATATTTAATACATTCCCTTAGATGAGGTTCTAACTTGTTATTACGAAACCATAATAATAATAATAATAATAATAAAACAGCATTTATATAGCGCATTGTGAATCTCAGATTCCTCAATACGCTTTACAGATTTAAAAAACTACCAAACTTAACCATCCTCCATGAGTTTCTGCACGTGGCATTCATGAGCTGTATCATAGACATACTCGTTTGTCTGGGAGCTGTATGGTCCTTGGCAGTGGCAGCCAGACACGTATTCATCAAACGCAGGAGTAGATCCAGGATTTGAAGAAACTGTCAAATTACCGGGGGTTGAGAGGCTAAAATTGGCTAAAATCATTGAAAATTTGTAGATTTGCAGGGAGCTGACCACCCCTCTATGGATCCGCCAGTGTACCGCTCCTACTTTGACGAATTCCTGGATTTGTGGCAACGAATAAAAGTGGATTAATTGCCGAGTTTGCCCACCAGACATAGTAGGTACTCGAGATTACAACAAAATTCACTTGGATATGAAAGGCATATTTCGCAAAGATATACCCATAATATGGCATCCAACAGATTGCTGAAACACCAACAATTAGGGCTAATTTTATAGCACTGCTACGCAATTTACGAATATCGTTAGTGCCTTCACGTTTCACTAGTATTTCCCCATGTCTGTTGTTTTCTTTGGTCACGTGTGATGAAGGATCAACATTATTAATTCGAGGAAGTTCTACGCCACCGTCTGGGTTTGGTGCTTTACGTTGAGCAGCAGTCGTGTCGTTGGATACTCGGAGTAAGCCGCGTGAACGTTTGTAGATATTCGCGTAAATGATTATGTTAAATAACGCTACAAGACCGACCGGGAGAAAAATACTCGTGATCACGTCAAAATATATCAGTGGAAGTTCAAAAAGCGTAGGGCTTTCACATGTATGAGTATAATTCACTTTTTTGATATTCCAGATATCGTAGCCAAGAAAACCGCCTGCATAGCGAATGAAACATCCAATCCACGACAATCCAGAAAGGACATAAAACTTTCGTCGCGTCTGATATTTATCATACTCTAATCCTTTTGTTACCAGCATATAACGATCATAGCAAATGAACACAATAGCCCACACTGATACAAAACACGCTGTCCAATCAACGACCAACCAGAACTTGCAGACGATTTCTCCAAACCGCCAAAATCCAGTTTGCCGGTACAAGTTGTTTACCGGTAATGCCACACATCCGATGATGAAATCAGACACTGACAAGTTGAGAATGTACAAGTTTGATGCCTTGCTTCGAATATTTTGGAATTTAATGAACGCGGCAATTATTAAAGAATTGCCTAAAATAGTTGCAATACATAATACCCAAACAATGATGTTGATGATGATCTCCAACCATTGAGGATGATACTTGCGTCGAAAAGATATATCTGGACTCGTTAAGTTCATGAGATCAGTCTCAGTGATGTTCCTTGCCATCTTTGTGTCGCAGAATTCAATAACAAAAATGTCGATATTTTAGCAGTTTTGTATCAAAAAAATTTAAGAGTTCAGTATTTCGATTTGTATTGTCACATCCAAGGACATCAAATGCAGAAATAGATTTCAAACATGTCAAACGGAGTACACACACAATGTTAATCTATTACCTAAGTGCCAGGCCTGGACCACACGGGCCTGGACATGGCTTCGTTGGGTTCATGAGGCCCATCTCGGTGTGTGTTCATTGTCATTTTTGTTTCAAAGAATACAATAATAACAATATCGATGTTTTTATATAATTTAACTCAGAATTTTCAGCCGTATTGCCACTTGAAACATCCAAGAATATTCCACACAAAAACAGATTTCAGTTGGAATATAAATAAAATGGTGTCACAGAAGTCTCACATTGATTAAATTGTCATACCTTAGTGCTCTTTCTGCTTGAGTTACAGAACTTAAATTGGAAAACATGGCGTCATGGTTTTTAATATTAAAACATCCACAACCAGCACAATATATAAGGTATAACCGTTATAACAGGAAATTAATCTTAGTAAAACAAGAAAGAGATAAACCGATACGAAATGAATATGTTAAGTAATAGCTTAGCAATTTTTCATGGTAATCGATTTTTTTTCTTGGAAATAAAATGTGTATAACAAGTATTTACAATTTAGCAATGCAGGTGCAAGAAGTCAACAATAATTTCATAATGTATTGTACAGGGTGGTTTAAAACAAAAATAGTCTCATCGATGTATATACACGTAGGGCCTATTTCTGACGATCCATAACAACCACGGCTCCATTACCTACAGGTTTGATGATGGCCTTTTATGTCCGTAACCACCTGCTACCTCTGAAATAATACGATAAAGTGCATTTCTAGTTCAAATATGTTCAACGTAAAATCACTTTAAAAATAATTATATTCCAGTTTGCACCACAAACACACCTGTTTTTTAATCTAAAATAGTAGCATCTCAATTGCATAATGTTATTAAGTGTGTTGCATTACAATTATTGGTAGCTATGGGTTTTTATAGAATTGAATTAGGGCAGGACGAATCAAATCATTATGTGTACAGTAACTTCACGGGGCGGGGTTTGTTTCTATTATTCCCAATGATTGGTGCGCACCGTTATGGGATTGTGCGCTCTCAGAAATGCATTAATTAAAAGTGCTGTAACTTTTTAATATGCATGCAGGGTACATAATAGTTTTAAAATGCTTTTATATAGCTTGCATGCATAATTAAAAAGCCGGGTTAAAAAGTTACAGCGCTTTTAATTAGTGCATATCTGCGAGTGCTCTGTTACCTTAAAGTGATTATCAGTGATTTGCTCGCAACCAGAACACCATAAAATTCGTCACACGTAGAAAACGTAACAACACTGTAATAAAGACAAACGGAATTTGACATCAAAATGCCGGGTCAAAATGAAGATTAAACTAGAGCTTGCTTTTTAAAAACGTACGTTTCAAACGCCCGTACATCTATTCAGAAACCCGTCACATGAACGTGATTTGAATGGATACACGGGCGTTTGAAACGTAAGTTTGGAAATCTCAAGCTCTTTAAAATAAAAGTACCTCCGTACGTTTAATACTTCAAAAAATCCTTATCGTGCGAGTGAGTCTGTCGAATTCGGCAGTATGAACTTGGAAGTACTATAATAGCAGTGGAGACTAGCACGAGATACTCATCTGAAATTGGTCATCCAGTTATATTATAAAATATATTGTGACAGGAAGTCTCTGATAATTCCTTTACTCCTGCAATAATTTGGTAACTATAAACACTGCATATAAACGTGTCATATTTCTGTGATACCAAAATCAAATTGCAATTGTTGAATTTTAGACATGAGTCTCATATACTCGTGTTGAGTCACGTAGCCGTTAAACAGATGATAGCATTCATTTCAAAATGGTTGCCAGGAAACGAGTTATACATTTTGCTTAATGTAGGGTGTCAGCTCAATTGAAATCTATAGACATTAATAAAGCTGGAATAAAGCTATTGTATACTGTCA
Organism: Amphiura filiformis; assembly: GCF_039555335.1. Classification (NCBI taxonomy): domain Eukaryota; kingdom Metazoa; phylum Echinodermata; class Ophiuroidea; order Amphilepidida; family Amphiuridae; genus Amphiura; species Amphiura filiformis. The sequence goes on along the minus strand of NC_092634.1, from coordinate 50,051,644 downwards.
ACTTGTTGTATTACTGTCAACTTTTTTCATAATTTTCATTAATATAGCTTTTAGCTTTTATCAGTATCTTATAGTGTCCTTCAACAAACGGAGAAAGAAGAACGGATGTAACGGTATGCATGGTTTGCGTGCGTTGATCAAACCCAATTCCAAATGGATCAGTGTAAAGTCGGACTGAGAAATCGTGCATTTGTTCGAATCTGATTAGCTCTGATTGTCATATGAAACAAATTTGATTGTGAATATGAGACAGCTTTGAAGAACGAAATATCAACATGATCAAGCATTTCGAATACTCTGCTTCAAGAAGTTCCCATGGTTAAATTTAACTACACATTATTAGAGGTATCAGACGTTGAAATGATATTGATCAGGTGATGTGATAACCAGGTTTATTACAAGGAAATGTGACTTCTCGTGGCGCGTTAAGGGTAGAGACTATAGAAATTTTTACCAAAGGAACATATTCTTGTTTATACCATGATATTGTTGTATCTCAATACTATCACAACTTCAGCTGTGTAACTTACCTAAAAAGTGGTTCTTTTAATTAAAATGCAATAAATAAAGTCACTCTGCGCTTTTAGTACTGACCAGACTATAGTAATATTTTTAAATCACTCTGCGATTTTAGTACTGACCAGACTATAGTAATAATATTATGCAATACTAGCAGCTATTAATCATGCTTCAGTTCAGTGGGCAAGTACTTCTAACTTTAAATGGTATTGAAATTTGTCTTGTCCGGGGGGACTTCCATATAGCTCAGTGGCGTTATTTTCTAGGGTCTATGGTGAATATGACTGATGCGTAGTAGGCCTACATGATATGTAGGGCTGTAAAAAGCCTGTTCAGTGATTTCATCCGGAGAATGTAGAAATCCATGAATCAGCAAAATTTAGATTTTAGCACCTTGTCCAGTATCTTTGTTAGTTTCGATGTGCAAACCTTAAGCCCTGTATTAAAGACAAAGTAAGTTATTTTACATGAATCTGTAATTTCTCTACTTAGTAGAGAAATCAGCTATTATTATTATTTAATATCGGTATTTTATTTTACACATATCGTGGCCAAACGGCCAAATTACATGTAAAATTACAATTTGAACATACATATAAATATTAAACACTTTAAGAAAACTTTTAAAAGACATCAAAAATTGCTTCTATAGGGAAAAAAGTATTAGATCAGAAAAGCACTCGGTCATATTATTGCACGCAAAATATTAATTTAACCAAAATACTATTGCACTATGAAAACATCAAAATATACTCAAATCCAAAAATATCATGCATAGGCGTAGATCCTGGGGATGGGGATTTATCCTCCCCCAATATTTTGCCAGGATGGTCCATACAGTCATCCCCCATGTCGATGCCTGATAATGGGTTTCTGATCAAATTAACCTCATATTTGCCCATTTTAGCCCCAAAAGTGCAATTTTCACGCGCTTCGCGCGCATTTATTCTACTTTTACACCATCTTTCATCCGTTTACACCATATTTCATCAGTTTAGCTTCAAAATACCAAAATTTTTAGAGCACTTAGCGCGCAATTGTACCATAATTGCCATATATTGTCGCTCGATTGACTATACTTCAATTTTTTTTCCAAATCCACCCCCCCCCCCATTTCAAAAAGAAATCTACGCCACTGATTAAATATGTCAAACATAATATAACAGTTGTACCAGACTATAAAAAGCAATCATGGCATTGGCAATAATGAAGAACAATCCCAAGAGGAGATTTAAAAGATTAAAAAAATATGGAACGGGGCTATAATTTTATCAATACTATACTGCTTTCCTCGGTTCTTGCCAAAACGTTTTAAAATATCTAATGACAATTTTAATGATTTATCCTTCACTTTTAGGCATTTTATATAGAATTTAAATTTGTTTTACCATTTTATACTTTCTCTGGGATCAATGAATAGCCCTTAAATTAAGACCCCCCTTCGCTATCACCCAGCACATGGTTTGTCATCCCCCCCCCCCCCCCCACACACACACACACACACACTTGTTTCCCATTGGATCTATCGTCATCATGATTTAGACGCTTTTATTGTTTCATTGACAACTTTTATTATATTTATCACTGATAATGTTGCCAAAAAGTCTTTTGAAATTAGTAGGCGTCATTAGTAGATCTCATATAATATAATGAAGTGCTCCCCCGATAGCAAAATAATGACAGGCGTATGCTTAGTTTTGACATGTAAGAATACAAAATGATTTCCTGAGTTATTAATGGGGAGTTATAAGCTCCATTGCAAAGTGAAAGCAGAGCGAGGTGTGTGGATGTGGGGGGGGGGGGGCATGTATTGTGTTTATGGCCCGGGGTTTATATTATTCGGGGCAAGCATCGAACTAAGCAGATCTGGACCAGGAACCACACATTTGGAAAAAGCGGTTCCTGGTCCTGTGATTATCTAGTGAACCAGGAGGCATTTTTAAAGAGCTATGAGTCATTTAATTTTTAATTGTACATGTTACATACAAAAACCGATTTAACTAACAGGCTCTATTTAAAAAAAAAAAAAGAAGAGGAGCCTGGTTTTGGTGTGGACCAGGAGCCAAAATGTTATGACCATTGGCTCCTGGGTGCCTGCTTATTTCGAGGCTTGGGGAGGGGTGGGTTAGGCAATTAACAGCTGCCTGATATCATTCAACATTTCTGATACTGTTACGGCTTGAAATTTAAAGGTAGCGGGACTTTCGGATGCTCTCAGGAACAACTTTTACCACCTGATGAACAATCTCAAATGCTCTAATTTGCACCAACATGACAGTATAGATTAGGCCCATGAAAGTCAATTCCGAGTTTATCGTTACTTTTTTCAGGTTGGTGAGGTGACTTTTCTTTTTTTCATTTTCATTATTTCATCAGATTTCATTATTGACCTAAAATGCGTGTTGATTTGAAGCCAAACTCATACATGTGATTTATAAACATGTTTTTTTTTATATGGGTAAGGACTAGAAAAATTAGAAAAGAGCCTGGTTTCATGCTTCCAAGTTATGAATATATGTTTTACAAACAAAAATATATGTTTCCAATTGCTAAAACTGGTGAAAACACTGATACTTTGAAAATAATGAATTATTTTGGCATTTTTGAAAATTTGATGCGGGTATTTTTGGTTTCCAAAAAGTGACACGGGCGGGGGACGATAAACTCGGAATCGACTTTCACGCGCCTTATAGGAAATATATTCTATCAGTTAATGGTTTTATAGTTTATTATTTCGGTTTACCAAAAATAAAGAAATAATTTTTGACATTTTAGGTGTGATGGAGTCGCCGGGGACCCAGTCATGGCTTCCATTGAGGTGCATGAATGCGTGAAATTGGATTCGTATATACCTCACACACCACTTACTAAATCTCTTTCCCTACCCATGCATGCACCGTGACTACATACTATATCTCCTTCTCGGCACACGCATACATACTTTCTTAAATGAATTACTTAGCATATTACGGCCATATTAAATGAGAGAAATATAAAATATGTTGCACATTAAATGTTTATAAAATTTTTGGAGATGTGAGAGAAAATGCTCTTGCTTCGCCTTTGCAATTTCACGACTAATTTTATTTCAGAAACGATTCCATTTCGATTTGCTCGACTTATGTTCACGGTTGAAAGCCTCTTGTCTCTCATCTGTGAGACATTTTATGTAACAAGTCATCCACGGTTTATCAGCGCTGTGCAATTTCATTGTTTTTATTGGAAAGTATGTATCAATGCCTTTCCTGAAGGGTGGTATAAAACTTTTGTTGTGTCTGATACTTATCATATTCTAATCATTTTGTTACCAGCACATAACGATCATAGCATATGAACACAATGGCCCAAACTGATGCAAAACATGCTCCCCAATCAACTACCAACCAGAATTTACAAACGGTTTCTCCAAACCGCCAAGTTCCAGTTTGCCGGTACAAGTTGTTTACCGATAAAGCCACACATCCGATAAAATCAGATACTGATAAGTTAAGAATGTTTTTGATGCCTTGCTCAGAATATCATGGAATTTAAAGAACGCGACAACTATTAAAGAATTGCCTAAAATAGTTACAATACACAATTTTATCCAACCATTGATGAAGATCTCCAACCACTGAGGATGGTCCTCGCGATAAAAGATAAATCTGTTTCTTGGCTTGGACGTGAGCTGACTTGGACTCGTTGAGTTCATGAAACCCACCTCAGTGGTTTTCCTTGCCATCTTTGCCAGTTTCAAAAATTCAGTAGGCCTAACAACGTGTTCGATGTTTCTAGCAGTTTTATATCAACATTTCAGTTAGCTCAGAATTATCATCCTTTCTAAAACACCAAAGTACGAATATTTCCAAACATCTAAATTAGCTAAAAATTTAGGACATGTTACAAAACTATATTTTCTAGAATATTTAGAAGAGTACTTTTAATATTGGCCGGTTATTTTTCACACAGCGACGTTAACTAGGCAATTACCCATACTTCTAACATATGCTATTTGTAGAGGTTACGCATCAATGGCTTGAGCACTGTGTATTGTGTATAGGAAAACGGACAGTAACTGCAGTATGTTGTCCATGGGAATTTCAAGCTAACTCAATTTTTTCACGAGAGCGTACTAGGCACCGCCAGGGTTCGTACCCGCAACCTCTCGCACCATAGTCCAACGGCTTATCGATTGAGCTATAAACTTGACTGCTACATAGCTCAGCATAGCTCAATGCAACATGCACAATGTAGAATATTAAAAACAGTTCAAATTGGTTATTAACAGTTTGTCGTATTCTCACATTAAAATATACAAAAATCCATGTTCTGATTGCTGCCCAAGATATCAAGTTCTCCCGAAGTCTGCAGTAACCCTGGCATTATCGGAATCTCACATCCGAATCTCACATCCGAATATCAACCTAAATTTCCTTTCTCAGGGCAGTATTGCAAATGCTTGACGTTCCGACTGCTTCTCCTTCAAATCCGTTGCATACTCACAATCGAATATGTTTCAGATGACGATGATCTGGCTTACATTTTCGCAAAAATGGACAATTTCTGTTGCTTATCAATGATCCATTACATGCGCGTATTTTTTTTTTGGGGGGGGCGGCTTTGGGGGCGCCAGCCCCCCGGGGTCAAAGTAGGGGGCGGCCAAAACGAAGGGGCGGCGGAAGAAGAAGGGGCGGCAAAAAGAAGGGCGGCAAAAAGAAGAAGGGGCAAAAAGAATTATTAAAGAAAAAGGGCGGACAATTTCGAAAAAGTAGAAAAAATGGTATTATACATTGCTCTTATGGCGCCAGCGCCTAAAATCCTTTTTTTTTTTTTTCTTTTTTTTTTTTTTGCTCTTCACTTTTCAAACCACCAAAAAAATTGGGTCAACCTTTTCGGGTTGTTGAGGAAGGGGCGCCAAAAATGTAACTTTTTCAGCCCCCCGGAGCGGCTACGGTACGCCACTGCATTGTTTTAATCAACGCAAACCATGTATAGTGTATACTGGTTCTTTTCAGTTTTATTAGGTAAAGTAGAAGATAAAAGCTAAAAGCTATATACATAAAAAGTAACTGAAAGCAGTATAATACCGATTTTCATTATTATATTGTAAATTTAAATTGACACACTACATCATTAAGTAAACTTAATGCATATTTTTTTCCTGGTAACGCGTTTGAAATTAATGCATGTTGTAATCTTCTACAGCTTATGCCAAACAAAATAATAGTTTTGTCTCATGTCCCCTTTTGTAATCTTGTTGTCTTGTTGTATTGATTGTTCAAGTTCAAATTCAAGTTTATTTGTTTTCCCTCCCAATTTACATCAATATTTTAAAATGGAAAATGCAAGATAAGGAATACATTATGACATTACTGTAGATAAATAAACAATAAGAACATGAAAGTGAAGAGATGTGGATGCCGCAAACACGCAGAGCGTGAAGCTTGTGGCACCCAAGCTGAACAAGATGGAAATTTAACTTACGCGCACGCTACAATATTAATGTGAACTACAATGATGATATCATGTGGCCAAAGAATGAAAGAAATATAATTGTACGGAATCATTAAACCAGATAATGATACTCAAGAGTACAATAATACAAATATATAATAAATAAGATATTTGACACAAATATTATTTCAATATGTTGGGTACATGTCAATGAATTTGACCGTTTGGTCCTACTAAATTGCAATAAACCCCGCAATAAACTTTTCAATGTGTCCATAGAATAAGCAAAAATATGTAAATATTTGAAACTATTTTACATCTGAGAAACTTGCAAAGAGTTGTATTTATGGTGCAAACTGAAAATAGTTTTTGAAGTGACACGTGAAATAAAATTCACTAGAAAGTATAGAAACACACTTTTATCTAGACAAATGTTACGGACACGAACAAAAGCAAAGAAATAAAATCTAAGTTTGTACACACATTATGCATATCTTAGCGTAAATGAGCGCAAAATGTTATTGGCAGATATGCATTTTATTTACTTGCATAGATACACATATTGTTGTTTTTATTTATAAACCCCATTCATTACAACATACAAATAAATAGTATGAAACAAATTTGAAATTGATGCAGTAGTAAGTGATATATCATAACTTAAAGGGGCATTTCGTGATCCACAGCCTCATCCCCCCACTTTTCTCAAAAAAAGTTGAGATTTTTATATCGCTGGAAACCTCTGGCTACATAATGTTTATGTACAAAATATCTCTTGCAGATTAATTCGTTTAGCTAAGATATCGTGAAATTTGAATTTCGTTCTGGTGCACCAGAACGAAATTACAACGCATTGTCTATGGAGCAGTGTAATACACATAATCATGCATAATTCGCAAACGCAAAATCGGAATCAACTGAAATTTTGGGAACAGGCTTTTTTCGTGGATATGTACTGAAACATGTCATAAAAAGAGGATGCTAGGATCACGAAATCCTCCTTTAAGTCATGTCAATAGCATACTCGTATATCATCACGGAGGGGCCCGCGGAGGGGATGACCGAAATCCTAGAACGGTCTGAAACATGAATCGACTTGATACAATAGTAACACACAAAATATCAAAAACACAACCAAGATTGTAAATTAAACAAAACAGCTACGAGGTAACATTATAATGATAATTATGAACAAAATATTTGCCTATTATCATGCGATATTTGACCTTGTTGGTCATTTTCAAAAACTTGTCATGCTCATTATTAATGTTCTTAGTTAAAATGGCATGTTTCAAGCAACAATTTGCACAGTGACTCATAGAACAAAATACATTTATGGGAAGGGGATGCGCGTTTAGAGGTGCTTGTGTTATAGGCATTAGCGATGGTGCAATAATTATGTGTATCACGGGCGGGGGAGGGTGGGGGTTTGATGTTGACCGCAATTTTTTTTGACTGGTCTAAAGGGGGAGCGATTGTTGGCACATATGTTTAGGCACCGTTTCGATATTACTCCCTTTGGGGTAAAAAAACGCATGGAAAATGTTACAGATATGTGAACTTTCCTGCTCGTTGCGCTGAGTTCGCATCACATTATTAGACAATGTAAAGTTTTAAATTTGAGTTCCCTAATATCTGGCACATGTAAGGGGGGGGTGTTTGGCGCGTCGAAAGGGGAGGGGCAACGTGTTGTTGGCAGTTGGCACGGCTGGAAGAGGGAGCAAGCAATTGTTGGCAATACGTTTTAAGAATTCACCACCTCGTGTACACATAATTATTACACAGCCCATGTGTGTGCTTGTGATTTTGAATGAGAATTTGATCAGTTTTAATGAATTGATATAAAGTCTGCACAAAAAGAAACTCAGCTGTTATAAATACGCCTATAGCTTCAGAACTAATAATTGTTTTCACAATATTTCAACACAAAAAGGAGGAGGATTTATTTACGCGCAGTTTGATACCCCATTTGTTCAATTTGGTTCAATATTAAGAACATAGCAGCGTTTTGAAAGAAAAATACCCGAATTTAAAAGTTGCAGCTATTTGTATTGATTTAAAGTCAGCGCGAAGATAATAGAGACTTTGCGGAATGAAGTTACTTTAACTGGAACGGCAACTTCAGAAATATCGATTGGATTTCTTGCTCAAATTTACTCCAACGCGAACGTATGGTTGGTTACTGCAACAACAGGGTTGTGTCGCTTAAACTCGGGACATGTATATCAATGTGCGTTCAAAAGAACGGCATGTGTAAGAGCTTGTAACCGACTACTTCCAAATGTCTCTCTTTTGTTTAGTCAAGTGGTTATTAGTCCCACTTCAAGACAAAAGACTCTACCTTAAGAGCTTCGTTTGAGTAAACATGAATGAACTCGCGATACCACTCAACATGGATTATGTCGGGACCCAGCGTTAATCTCCTTATCATATTATTTTGAAACTAGCTAGGCCCTATACGTTTCAATTAATATTCTTACGATAGTTATAGGCCTATATATATATATAATATTATTTAATAAAGGCTCGTCAACTTTGTCAATTTCATATTCCAATTTACTTCGCAAAGCCTAATGAAATACATATTCTTTATTTCTTTCACCTCCTGAATCTCTCTCCCCCTTCCCCTCCTGTTTCCCCTTCCCTACATTCTCCTTATTTCCCCCTCATTCTCCCCTCTATATGTACTCGCTCTCTCAAACTTGACCCTCCTATAATTACCCACTCGCATTCCTGTTTCCCCCTCCCCAGTGATTTTGTCAGGGTTTTTCTGTTAGGAGGGCGTGGGCCGATTCTCAAAGGGAAACGTGTTTACAAAAATGGGCTTAAAATGGCAGAAAAAGGCCTAAAAGCGTAAAATATCACGGCGGCCAGCATCCAAAAGGGGAGAGGTCAAGAAGGAAGACAAGATGCCCCCCTTGGCTACCAGCAAAGCACCTCCCTGTCTACTTCCAATGCCCTCCCTCTCCTCCTCCCTACTCCCTCTCTTACCAGGCACAACCTATGACATGTTATAAATAAAAATGTTATGCACCTGCTTTACTCTTCCAGAAGTATCGTATACTGCTGGCTCAAGTAAAACCAGACCATTTTACGGGAACTTAATCCCCTTGGCGTTGAAGTCAAGCTAAAAACTTGGTTCCGCAAACTGATTTGGTGTACGCCATGAGCACACACAAAATTATATAAAAAGTGTGGCGTTTGGAACAAAATTTATTTTGATCTAATTCAATCAATAATTTTCAGCAACATGTAGCATGTTTTTTACCCAACCAAATTAGATTTCCAATAATTGGTCTATTAACTGGATAATACATAAGTGGTAATTATGTAGTCTATGAGGAAATAGGCAAACTATTGTTCTAAATTATGACGTATTTCATCATAATTTACGGCACACTATAGATTCTCGCGTTAACTTTAACTTCAAGCGGCTTTAATGGCAGAGTGGTTTTGAATACATAATCCTCTATAATCCTCTAGACGTTACAGTTTGTGGTTTCTAACTTCATTTCGCAAGGTCTCTAATGGCGGGTTTTACGTGCCACATGCTTGTGTAATAACCATAATGGCTGTAAACTGCAACTTTTAAATTTGGGTATTTTTCTTTAAAAGCTCTGCTGTGGTGTCAATATTGAACGGCATTGGACAAATGGGGTATCAAAATGCCTGTAAATAAATCATCCTTCTCACTATGTTGAAATATTGTGAAAACAATTCATAGTTCTGAATCTATAGGCGTATTTATAACAGCTGAGTTTCTTTTTGTGCAGACTTTAGATATTTTACGTGATAAGCTTTTTCAATCAATTTTGTGCTTATGTAAATGTGGACTTGTGCAATGTATTTTGTGATTCATAATGAGTGCTCTTCACTATTCTTATTTAATATATTTTTGTACAGTCTTTTTCTTTGTCATTTTCTATTTTCTAAAAAACCTGCATTATTATTTTATTTCATTATATATTTATTTCATTTATATAATAAAAACCGATTTGAAATAAATAATATTTTTTTTCTTTTTTATATTTCATCTTGAATCCAGCCAAAGGATTCAACAATAAAGCAGTAAATAGTCTAGTCCGCAATCAACACGTTACTACCTGAAATTGACGGGTATAATTGAAGACCGATTTAAAAGACTAGTTTGCGTCTGACGTCAGGGCAAAGGCGCGACGTGATTGGTTGCTGATCTGGGCAGTACAGCATTTTTGGTCTGTTAGGCGTCATCATTACCGGTTTCCTGCTGTATGCTGGGATATCAAAGTGCAGCGTGTTTCCTTGGGTATACTACGAGATTCCTATTGCGGCCGCCTGCACAGGTACACCGTCGCCAAGGTACTTAGCTGGCACTATGCAGTACCAGGGAAGAACCAGTGTAGTACTAGTACAATAGTTCCACTGCTGCCTGTGCAGATGCAGTATTGTAGGTACTCTGTGTGTACCAGTCAGCTACCACCATGGCCACGGTGTACTTGCGAAGGCAGCCGCAATAGGAAACTAGTATAGTAGTGTATTTTTTGCGGATTGGTTTCTTAATGGAGGTACCCGTTAATTTGAAATCTGATTGTTGGTTCAGCTGTATCTAAAAACCAAAGGTGTAATAACGGGGGCAGTAGCTTGACTGCTTTAGACTGTACCCGTGCATAAAATAGCGCCAGTTTGCACATCGGAGACGGGCTACTTTGTCATCGGACCGGGCATCGAACGTGCTATTTTCGTAACCAGCCCGTGCAAGGGACGAGGCGCCCTAGTTGGATTATAATAATCGAAAGCTTTGATTTGCACCCTTTTAATTTACTATTTTACCAATAATTTATTTTAATAAGCATTTTGTTTACCATACTGAAAGTTTTATATATATATTTATCGAATATGCAAGATTTTAGCCACACCGTGCCGTATCCCTGGGATTGTTGCAACAAATAATAGTGGATTACACGCTGAATTTCCCCACCAAATATAATAGGTGCTCAAAATTACAGTTATTTGAACATGTACATCATAGACAATAGTGGCAAATATATATCCATAATACGGCGTCCAGCATATTGCCGAAACGCCGACAATAAGTCCCAATGTAATAGCACTGCGACGCAATTTACGAATATCGTTTGTTCCTTCACGATTGACTGATTTGTTCCCTGTTGTGCTGACATCACTTGTCACGTGTGAATTACGATCTATGTTATCTTGGGAAAGTTCCAATCCACCGTCTGGGTTTGGGACCCGAAGCTGCTGCGCCGCATCCAAGACATTGGATACGCGAATTAGCCCGCGAGAGCGTTTATGGATATTTGCATATATGATTATGTTAAAGAAGGCGATGAGGATGACAGGGAGGCAGATACTCGTGATCCAGTCAAAAAGTACAAGTGGAAACAGATAAAGCGTTGGACTATCACATGTCTGAGAATAATTCACATCGTTGACATTCCAGAAGTCGTAGGCAATGAAACCAACTCCATAGCGAAGGAAACATCCAACCCACGACAATCCAGAGAGGATAAAAAACTTTTTGCGCGTCTGATACTTATCATATTCTAATCCTTTTGTTACCAGCACATAACGATCATAGCATATAAACACAATGGCCCAAACTGATACAAAACATGCTGTCCAGTCAACTACCAACCAGAATTTACAGACGATTTCTCCAAACCACCAAAATCCAGTTTGCCGGTACAAGTTATTCAGCGATAAAGCCATACATCCGATGATAAAATCAGATACTGATAAATTGAGAATGTACATATTTGATACTTTGCCGCGGATACTACGGAATTTGATGAACGTGGTAATTACTAACGCATTGCCTAAAATAGTGAAAATACACATTGTCCAAACAATGATGTTAATGATAATCTCCAGCCATTGAGGATGGTTGCCACGCCAAAGAGATATCTCCAAATCTGTTGAGCTTGGACGCGTTGAATTCAAGACATCCATATCTGGTTTAGCTCGTGACAATCTGTATTACGTAGACTGCAGTAACAGAATTTCTGGTTAGGAGCAAGTCTTCTATTAATATCACGAGTTTGGATGTTGCGTTCGTTGTGACTATCCCACAACAACATACTAATCAATTGAATACATGAATACAAAAGCCACCTAAGTCCATGCGAAGTTATTTTGAGAGAAAAACCCGTGTATCATTTTAATTCCTTCAGTTAGATTTACCTGGTCAATATGGTAAGTTTTACGTGCAAATGAGTGGATTAACCTGTATTAGGTATGACGATTAGTATTTCAGGGACTTCGTGGGGTTCATTTTAAATTTTGGACTTAGGTGGTTTTTTGAATCATATACAAAGACAACAATGTTTGAATGAGATTACCACTAGTAAGATAATACAAAATAAAGCACACAGGTATGTATAATGTTGATAAGCATTCTGCCATGTAATATAAACCACACACTTTCCTTTATTAAACCCATTTTTTGTTCAAAAGTCATTCTCTAGCAATGAATGTGTTACAAGTGGACTTTTATACATACTGGATTTCAATCAATGTGTTACAAGACTCAAATCATGGAATTGGGTGATTCTTTCATACATGCTATTTTTCACATGCCCAATAGACACAGAAAATGAATTTGAGTTGTTCTTTCATGCATATGACAGGCCTATGTATAGCAACAATTTCCCATGCTTAACTCAATTTGGCCAAAGTATGGACTTAGGTGGCTTTTGTATTCATATATTCAATTGCACGCCAAATACACATTGCCTACCGAGCATTGATTGACAACAAAGCAAAGTCAAGCTTCATTGGATTTTTATACCTTATTACTCAAAATGTTAATAAAACAATTTGTTATTATTATTTCGTGACAGACAACGCAATAAAGGAGATTCTGTGATTTCCAATTTTAGAAAACAGATTGTAAGTCCTTGAAAGTGTTGAAAGGGAACTTTAATCATCAATATTGCACCAAAGGATAGTGTCAGTAAGACTAGTAATATTTCAATTATTTGTTTTCACATGTCTGATCGGAAAATATATTAACTGTTTCGGCTTCTGCTTTCAATGGTATGAGCCAAAATAGTCGTACTCCTTTTCAAATACACAGTTCACAAATCTTCATTCAAGAAGCTCAAGTACGAGTAGCTCAATCGATAAGCCGTTCGACTATGGTCCGAGAGGTTGCGGGTTCAAACCCTAGCGGTGCCTAGTACGCTCTCGTGGAAAAATTGAGTTAGCTTGAAATTCAACTGGACAAGGAACTTTGTCTCGTTGTAACCCGTACAAAAACTCGGGGAGCTGATCCTGGTTGGCGACAACCTGTAAAGTGTCCTGAGGCTTGTGGATCAACGTCTAGGCGTTGTGCCTGTGCGTAGTGCACTATAATCACTGCGCTTGGTTTTTTTAAAAGAATCATATCTCAAAATTATCTCAAGTTATGGAGTGCGCAAACATTTAAATGACTTATTAGATCGTTTCCTGGCAACCATTTTGAAGCAGAATCCCGTATCGGCTACCAATTGAATCAGTAATATTTCATCATGAACACCAATCAGTTGACCCCCGAGATCAATCAGTGCTGCTCCATTCAAATATCCATTAAGCTTAATGAAGAAAAAATCTTGCTTCGTTGAATAGAATTATTATTACTTTGATGAGTTGAAGCACAAATACATCAACTATTTAAAACAAAGAATACATTTGCTGCTCTAAAATATAGGTCAAACATCGATCATATTCCGGTTTTCAACACCCCGACGCTCTCACCTACATAACTCATGAAATGTATAGTTGAACACAGAGCTACAAAGATTCTTCTCCGCATCGGCTGTCAATGGAATCAGTAAAATTTCCTCAAGGAGACCAATTAGATGTTAAAAGAAGCTGCAATATTTAGCCTTTATGACAAGTGTGTGTAAGACAATTGTTATTAAATTGACACACATATAACTCAAAATGTCGCATAACATCCATATCTTATAAGGAATAAATGGCACCTCAATGACATAATTATTATGGGTTACAGTTTACAAAATAGCAGTAAGTGCGCACCGTCGCGCAATACCTAATAGATAAAACGAGCTGGTACTGCACACATCTTTGGTTTGTTTCACCACAAGTAAATTCTAAAAACAATATCTTCTGTGTTTATGCTCAAATATTGAAAAACAAAGAAATAAAGCCCACACTCGATACGGCTCATTGTAACGTGTTTCAATAGCGAAACATTTCGGTTTGACCTATTATTTGTCATAACTCAATAATTGCAATACATATGGAAATATAAATGTAACCAGTGGTTCCTTGACTCATTGCTTATCAGATTAGTGTATTACTCTGCAGATATAAACTGTATTATTGCTGGCAAAATGGTATGATATCGGTCCTTAACAAGAAGATTAGTAAATTGCGCGACGCGTAAAATGCGTCCCGCTGAACGATTTCCAGTTGTATTCTGGGATATCAAAGTGCAGCATGTTTCCTTCGGGTATTTTTGTGCACTTAGAGAACGTTTTTTTAACACTTAAATTGTTCAAAAAGCATTGCAATATGGCTATAAAGGAATCCAAACGCGACGTCAACATGCGATCTGTGGTCTCGTGATGATTGAAAGAATGAGTAACTACCTTCAAGAATGCATGCAAGTGAAAAATCACGTTATCTTTGCAATGCTTTTACATTACTACAAAATCTTGTAAGTGAAACATCGTTTCCATAATATTTCATCAATAATTGTGTTAATAATGTGATGGTAGCCCTTTCAGAATTTTGCCCACCAATCTGAAAAAGTTCAACGAATATGCAGGATTTTAGCCACACCATGTCGTATCCCTGGGTTTGTTGCAACAAATAATAGTGGATTGCACGCCGAATTTCCCCACCAAATATAATATGTGCTCAAAATTACAGTAATATGAACTTGTATATCATCGACAATAGTGGCAAATATATACGCGTAATACGGCGTCCAACATATTGCCGAAACGCCGACAATAAGTCCCAATGTAAGAGCGCGGCGAAGCAATAAAACGAATATCGTTTGTTCCTCAACGCTTCACTGATTTGTTCACTGTTGTGCTATCATCACTTGTCACGTGCGAATGAGGATCTATATTAAAGCGAGGAAGTTCCAATCCACCGTCTGGGATTGGGGCTTGAAACTGCTGATCCACCGCGAAGACAGTGGACACACGAGGTAACCCACGAGAGCGTTTATGGATATTTGCATATATGATTATGTTGAAGAAGGTAATGAGGATGACAGGAAGACAGACACTCGTGATCCAGTCATAAAGCATGAAAAGTACAAGTGGAAACAGATAAAGCGCTGGACTATCTGAGAATAATTCACATCGTTGACATTCCAGAAGTCGTAGGCAATGAAACCAACACCAAAGCGAAGGAAACATCCAACCCATGACAATCCAGAAAGGATATAAAACTTTTTTCGCGTTTGATACTTATCATATTCTAATCCTTTTGTTACCAGCATATAACGATCGTAACTAATTAAAACAATAGCCCACACTGATACAAAACATGCTGCCCAGTCAACTACCAACCAGAATTTACAGACGATTACTCCAAACCACCAAGTTCCAGTTTGCCGGTATAAGTTATTCAGCGATAAAGACACACATCCGATGATGAAATCAGATACTGATAAATTGAGGATGTACATATTCGATACTTTGCCGCGGATATTACGGAATTTGACGAACGCGGCAAGTACTAAAGCATTGCCTAAAACAGTAAAAATACACATTGTCCAAACAATGATGTTGATGATAATCTCCAGCCAATCCGGATGGTTGCCGCGCCAAAGAGATATTCCCAAATCTGTTGAACTTGGGCGTGTTGTATTCAAAACATCCATGTTCTGCTTTGTTTCATCACAATCTGTATTTCATAGACTGCAGTAGCAGAATATCTATATATGTATGAGCAAGTCTTCAATATTTACTAGTTTGGAATATGCGCCCGGTTTGTTTGCTATTTGTAACTATCACTATCACTGATTTTCAAGATTTCACGCTAAATATTTGTACCTTAACAGCAAATAAATTTCACTTGATTTTATACTCGAGTAATTTGTTCTAAACTCTACTAAGTAGAAACAGCTTGTTCTGTTATGTTGTGACAGATAAAGTATTTTCTATTCGAAGCTCAATAATGAAGTAAACATCCGATAACAAAGTCCTTGAAACAAAATTAATCATCGATATTGCATCAAACGATTGAGTCTGTAAAAGACATGTAAGATTTCAATTAAGACTTCAATTATTTGTTTTCACACTAATGTTTCGTCGGAAAATATCAGGTTTTGTCTACTGATTATTTCAATGAAAATCCGTTTCAAACACACCTAATAATATTGTTTATCGTATCAGCCAAAATAGTATCCTTTTCAAAGGCACAGTTCATAAATTTTCATTCATTTATTATAAACATTCATATATTACAAACATTGTAGAGTATGAGTTTTCGTACCCAAATTGTAAGGTCATTCGGCGATTATACAAACATGTTAAGGTAACGGAATTGTGTCATGAGAGATGAGTATGATGAGATCCTAACGTGGCTAACTGTCCATCAGATCATATTGAATATTTTCACTAATCGCACCTTATCATCATGATCATAGCTATAATTGATTCAACAAAGCATTACAAAATGTGAGATATTTCGGCTACTTCTTATTCCAAGTTATTCCACAATCTATTTTGTTTTCATTTGACTGCTAACCGACAACCGTTTGAAACGGACACGATATTGCACTGGTTGCATTTCGCGGGTTGAGAGTCAGAAAGCCTCAACTCACACAAAATGAGCATAAAGTCTCCAGGGCAATATAGAAGATACAGTCCATTAATCATGACAAAATTCAATAGAAAAAAAAGAAATTTTTGAAGAAATATTGATTTTGAAGACCAAAGCAAGGAGCCAACTTTATGCTCATTAATCACAAAAAGTATGTACAGCAGACCGATTCCATATTTCAATAATCTATATTGAATTGAAGTCGTTCCACCTGGCAGTTTTTGCAAAACACTTCGACACCAACACAGTCAGGGGCGTAGCAAGCGCATCAGGGGCATGGAGCAGGACCTTATTGGAGGCCCCGAACTCACGTTTTGAGAAAGGCACGTGCACTCAAGTCAGTGGTCAAGTTTTGGTTTACGTATAATATAGAGGGGAACTAACATATTTCGTTCCGATGTTACTAGGACATTTGCGCCTAAAGCACGCGAAAAATTCAATTTCAGACTATTTTAGCTGGTCAACATGAATTTTGCCATTTGAATGCGCGCGAAGCGCCGAAAATTTGACAATTTTGCCCTATTTTGGCCAAAAAACATGCTGTTTTATATTGGGGTGAAAAGAAAGATGCATAGGGCAATTTTGGGGCCCTGGACCCAAGCCCATTTGTCCCAATGGTAAATCCGGCCCTGCTCTCCATTATCAGCCCTTATTTAATTTTCGGTTTTGTGCTCGGGGCCCATTGACTTCGTCCACCCTGTCCCACGCGCTTGCTACGCCCCTGCCAACACCTGTTACAAGTACACAAGTCTTGTTCTCCAGCTTACTACAAATTTGACGGCAATAAGCTCACATCTGCTGCTTATTGAATCAGTATTTAAGTCATTACACTACTGGCGTATAAATGTGTTCCGTTGAATATTGCAAAATTGAATCTCAAAAGCACAATTGTTTTTCTCACAAAATATATAATTTCTGGAATAGTAATTATTAAGGTGAAATATTGTTATTTTTTAAATACTGGTCTGTCGCTGCATCCTCTAGTTCTCACCTGTACAAATGGTAAAAATGTGTGCTTAGACACAAACTATCGTCTCTTTCATCGTAAGACGACATCACCCTTTAATTACACTGTCCACTTGAGCATTTTAGACATATTTTGCACAGATTTGCAACATCATTTTCACGTATGTAATATGTGTATAGCATAAATAAGATAAATGAGCCTTCATTGCTCTAGTGGTATAGGTATAGGAATTTTAATGTTACACGTGAGAAGTCTGTATATGGTATACACTCTAAATTAGAAAGACTTAAAATTTAAATCTTAGTTGAGACTTGAAAATTTTAAAGTCTTTAAGATTTATTTTACGCGGGGTTTGATTTAAATTTTCTTTGGGATCGGGAAAAAGAAAATCTATTTTTAAATCTTTCGAAAGACTTAAACAGTAAACCAATCACAACGCGATGGTGCGTGCACGTGATCAAATCGAAACGTTTTCCTGGACTGCTCAGCCGCCATCTTTCTTTTGCGATTTCGTGTGGTGGCGAGCGAATGAATGAAGTGATATGGACGAATTTGCTTTCCAGAATGGCATCCCAGATGCTGTAATTGCCAATGTCAGTGACTATAACTTCCATGAGAAAGCTTACATTGGTGTGCACGAAGGGCCAATGTGAACATTATCTTCAATCGCCGAGGTAGTAGTCTGTGCTTCTGCTGTATAAGCTTACCTATACACATAATATAATTTATAAATGGGTAAGCTTATTTCCATGAAGGATCACGCTCGGCCACTGCAGTGACACTGAAATTATCACTGGCACTGCAGACTATTGCTTGAACTTGATGAAAGAAGTAGTCCTGACTTGGTATTACTGCCGTGAATAGACGTATTGATTGATAAGAAGTCACACAGACTTGTATTTAATATCGATATTTAAATCCCCATAAAGATTTATATTATTTTGAAATAAATCCCAGATATGCTTAAAAGTAAATCTTAAAGGACTTGAATATTAAATCCAATGGACTTGCATTTTTAAATCCCTGTGGGACTGAAATTTATAAAACTTTGTAAAGACTTATTTTAATCCTATATTGATTGGTCCCTAACTACAGTCTCTGAAAGTTTTGAAAGTAAGTCTTTTGGATTTGAATTTAAATCCCTGTAATTTAGAGTGTAGTATTCATGTTAAATTCATTTTAAAGGAATGACCACAAGGAGGAAGGACCTACTAAAATGTCAGCACTCGAAATTTCTACGCTAATATACACGCGGTGCTTTGTAACCTATTGAATCGACCACTAAGGCTAGAGTCGCCGTGAAAATCGGTGAACACCTTTTATCCAATTATGATGACCAAACTTGTCAAACTGAATTGAGCGATTTAGGAAATAACTGACAAACCAGATTTGGTATGGATGAATGCTGAAACAAATGTAAGGACTAAAACAGAAACATGTGTAAAATTCCGAAAAGGAAACATAATTGCCTTCTTGCTTCAACATCTTTGCTTAAAGGAAGGTGACCTGATATATTCGGAAAATCAAATTCTTTAAAACTTATTCATGCAAAAACATCATGTAAATGTTCCTTGTAAATGCGACTAATTCTTTATGGAAATACTGATATTAAATACAGCGTAAAAATGGTAGTATACAGTGTTTTTGTTTATGATAATCATCATGATCATGTAATAAATTGATATGAAATGAAAGATCCTATTTTGCTCTAAAACATACTGAAATTAGGAGTTCCAAATCAGTGTATTTCCGAAGATATCATCAAACAACTGCTGATTAGTCGAAAATATGGTATACCACATTTGAGACTAATTCGACAGTTTTTTGACGATTTCGGGCGATTTCTTCGGAACTATACCGATTTGGAACGCCTAATTTCAATATGTTAATGAGAAAAATATGAGCTTTCACCTGATACCAAAATCTGCATTTTGATAGGGTAAAGTTGGGGATGAGGTTGTCAATCAGGTTATTTACCTTTAATGTACAAACTCTGGCTCTTCGCCAGGCACTTGATTTGATTTGATTTGATTTGATTTGTTCGAGTTTTGACAACCCTGGATAACCCAAGAAAGCCTCTATTGAAGCTATTTCCATTGGATCCATTTGAACACCGGGGCGGGTTGGGAACAGTTAGGGGTTAGCACCCTACTCTTTTCGAAACTGACTGCGAGATACATGTACAGGTATGGCTCTCTGTACACATGACCGACGGCTTAACGTCCCCTCCGAAGGACGGAGTACTTTCATGATTCATTTACCCAAATGAACCATGGGGGGAGCGGATGTCTGAATTTAATCTACAGGTGTTGCCAATTAATTTCAAACATTTTTTCCCAAGTCAATATCCCAGCAAATCTCCACCGCCGCGCCGGGAATTGAACCCGGGACCTCAGGCAAGTACCCTAACCATTAGACCACGCTCTCCCTCATTCGCATGGGCACAGGTAATGTCTCACCAATTACTCTTATTTGACTATTCGCCACTGTTATTTATCTATTGTTCTTGTCTTGATCCTTCTCAGTTTCCTTGCAGTTCCCAGGAGGGTCACTCAAGTATGATAGTGTACACATGCGTGACCAAATGTTTTTGAAACATCCTCTAAACGAGTTTTACCCTACCAGCAAATTTAGCCCCTTAATAAGGTAATGTAATGTAGAATGTACCCCCTAATGAGTTTTTGGATAGTAAAAATGCAACAAATGTACCCTTTATGGACTCGTAATTTACCAACAATTTGAAAAGTTACCGTAAACAAGTTGTTCAGTTTCAGAAAACTACCCTTATTCTTGAAAATCAGTGTTTTTAGATCCCAAACGTGCCTTGCCTAAAAAACCACCCCTTTTTACTTGTTTTATTGGTCACGCATGCGTCCAGACCACTTACGCCAGTCCCCCCGGGTTTCATCTCAGTCTGCAGTCTTATAAACAGTCTCTTTCACATTTCTTATACCAACAGTTGTGTTTACTTTTTGCATCTTGCTTGTTTCTCGTCTTTGTCCTGTATATTTTTTTAAATTTATTTTGGCTCGTGAAGGATGCTCCTCGTATAGTATTTCTACTTTTTAGAGAACCTCTGATATATTGTTATCATGTCTCTGAAATTGTTAGAAATATAGAATCATAAACGGATACGGTCAGTATTCTGAAGTCCTATCAAATTCCAAAAGAAGAACTCACTCTAGTTATTTATGTGGATCCAAATTATTGACCCCTTACAATTCTGATAGAATTCTTGATGTCTATGCATGGAGCTACTAAGCAAATGGAGGAATGGCCCCAAGTGGTCTTTTGTACTTTGTGTGTTATAGCTACTGGCGATGAACAGCGGCATGGGTACACAATAATCCTATTACAGCCGACTCTCGATTCCAGGTGAGAGTCAAAATAATGATTTTGGGCGAACAATATTCATATCAATTCAATTCACGTAAACAACCATTTTATACTCAATATGTGCATTACTTCACAGAAGTCTTTCTAAATAACGGTTGTTCGATGAACTTTTCTTAAACTTTCAAATGACGGGACTCCTTTCAATCAATGTTGTTCTTATGTAAATGTTAGTGCTTTTCAAATACTAGTGTGTAATATATTTTGTATAATAATTTTCTTTTGTCATTTTATAATATTAAAAACGCAATTTGGCCTTTCGGCCACAATGTTATTTTTTAACCGATTTGAATTGAATTGAATAATAATATGCTTTTCTATATTATTGAAACCTTTTCAGGTAATTTTACACGTAGCTTTCAAATACACCATCTGTCATTATTTGAACACGCCTGATTATTATGTTCATGTATTAATTTTAAATGGGCAAGCTAACAATACAGACAGGATAATAAATAATCTCAATCCAAATGCTAGGTTATAATGTCCGCTATAGACCTAAAATAGTGCATGTGTCAAGACATTCATATCTGATACACACTCTTATTTACCATGATGACCTTGGATTGGAATTAAAATGGGCTGTGATCTTCAAATTGTTATAATTCTAGAACGGAGGGGGCAATTTTCAATATTCATTCGAAATTGTGGAGCTGCTTTATCACACTATAACCATTCTATGCTATAACATACATTATTTCATTCTGTTTCGTTGTGGCGTTAAAATACTCAAAAACTAAATTTTTTCTAACGGCACTCGTCTTTCTAAGACATCCTGTATGGGTCACCGCAATTTCCAAAACACTGGAGAGATTTAAAGCTATCATATGCGATTTCAATAAAGACTAGATTCTTATTTGTTTTCCACAAAATGTTAGTTTGCACTGATCACATTATGTCCCCATTTAATTTCGAGTCAACAAATGAGGTAAAATAAAATTTTTAAAAAAATCGTCAATGCGTATATCAGCTCGCCGATCGTTATTGTGCTTTACACAGTTGGGACGTATAATTAACAACAATAATACGCACATATTTATTAAGCGCTTACAACAAGAATCTCGAAGCACTGTACAAAGCATGAAAACGATGCAACAACAGTTACACAGTAAGCAGGGAAAATGTACAGAGAGTTAAAAGCATAATGAGAAAAAAAACCCGAAAAAAGCTGTAACACTAATAAAGCATGCAACAAAATATGGTAAAGGGCACGACAAGTGGGTGGTTATGGCAAAAATACAAGAGAGTAAACCAAGAGCCAAACCATCCCACCCGTCGTACACCACAAAAGGCAAAGGCACAATGAACTGACAGGCCCTCCAAGTGGATGAGCAAACACCAAAAGTGAGAAAAGGTGCCATCGGGCGACCGTTGCTCCAGACAAAAACCAGCGAAAACTTTCATACAATATAAACACAAGAATGTCAATGAAAATGAATTAAAATAGAAACACTATAATACATAATACGTAAGACGAGTAGCGATATACACACAGTTTATACTTTATTGATTAGTGAAGTCGGAATACACTTCAGGCTTAGTCTTTCACGTGAGCATTACAGTCACGCAAAAAGTAGAAATTTGAGACAAATTGAGGGCGGGTGCTGTGAAGCAAATCACATATTATGGCTTTAACTTTAGTGAGGTCATACTGTTTATGTAAGCAACCTACATTTCTCACAGCAACTTTTTCCTTTCTATATCAGTGTACAGACATCATGATGAGTAAAATGTCTCTGCTTTCTGTGTTTGCTAAGTACGACTTAATAATATCAAGAAACTGAAATTCATAGCACGCTCGTATCTCATCTGTAATTTGAGACGGTGCGAGCACACAAATACTACAGATACAAGCTCAATACCCGTCTTACAAAACATACGTATGCGTGCATTGAGCTTCGATTCAGACCCTTTAATTTCCCTTCCTTTTTACTTGTATTCAGCATTTTATCTACCAATCTGAAAGTGTTACCTACTAACGAATATGCAGGATTTTAGCCACACCATTTCGTATCCCTGGGTTTGTTGCAACAAATAATAGAGGATTGCAAGCCGAATTGCCCCACCAAATATAATAAGTGCTCAAAATTACAGTAATATGAACTTGTACATCATAGGCAATAGTGGCAAATATATACACATAATATGGCGTCCAACATATTGCCGAAACGCCGACAATAAGCCCCAATGTAAGAGCGCTGCGACGCAATTTACGAATATCGTTTGTTCCTTCACGCTTGACTGATTTGTTCTCTGTTGTGCTGCCATCACTTGTCACGTGTGAATTACGATCTATGTTATCTTGGGAAAGTTCCAATCCACCGTCTGGGTTTGGGACCCGAAGCTGCTGCGCCGCATCCAAGACATTAGACACGCGAATTAGCCCGCGAGAGCGTTTATGGATATTTGCATATATGATTATGTTAAAGAAAGCGATGAGGATTACAGGGAGGCAGATACTCGTGATCCATTCAAAAAGTATAAGTGGAAACAGATAAAGCGTTGGACTATCACACGTCTGAGAATAATTCACATCGTTGACATTCCAGAAGTCGTAGGCAATGAAAGCAACTCCATAGCGAAGGAAACATCCAACCCATGACAATCCAGAGAGGATATAAAACTTTTTTCGCGTCTGATACTTATCATATTCTAATCCTTTTGTTACCAGCACATAACGATCGTAACTAATTAAAACAATAGCCCACACTGATACAAAACATGCTGCCCAGTCAACTACCAACCATAATTTACAAACGGTTTCTCCAAACCGCCAAGTTCCAGTTTGCCGGTACAAGTTATTCAGCGATAAAGAGACACATCCGATGATGAAATCAGACACTGATAAATTGAGGATGTACATATTCGATACTTTGCCACGAATATTGCGGAATTTGATGAACGCGGCAATTACTAAAGCATTGCCTAAAACAGTGAAAATACACATTGTCCAAACAATGATGTTGATGATAATCTCCAGCCAATTCGGATGGTTGCCGCGCCAAAGAGATATTCCCAAATCTGTTGAGCTTGGGCGTGTTGAATTCATGACATCCATATTCTGCTTTGTTTCATCACAATCTGTATTTCATAGACTGTCGTAGCAGAATATCTATGTACGAGCTGGTCTTCAATATTTACGAGTTTGGATTATGCGCTTGTTTTGTTTGCTATTTGTAACTATCCCTCGACGTCATACTGAGCGATTTCACGCTAAATATTTGTACCTTGACAGCAAAGTAAATTTTATTTGATTGTTTATACCCGAGTAGTTTCTTCTGTAGCTCTACTAAGTAGAAACAGCTTGTCCTGTTATGTTGTGATAGATAAAGTATCTTTAATTCGAAGCTCTATAATGAACTGAAAATCCGTTAACAATAAAAGCAAGACCTTGAAAACAAAATTAAGATAAAGTCACTACACGACCATTAAGCTTGCTAAAATGTGTTCCGGTGAAAATTGAAGCATACTTGTTGGAAATTTTGAATCGAACACTAATAGAGATGTAGATAAATACTGAAGCAATGATTGCAACAGAAACATGTCGGAAATACCGAAAAGGTAAACATATCGAATTCGTGCACTACCTACTAAGCTTCATGAATTCAACATCCTTAACAAACTCTAGCTCTTCGTGTGGGCAGAGGTAACTGGATATTATTCTGCTTCTGATTTAGAATGTCTCACCAATATACCTTCTCTCACTATATGCCGCTCTTATGTATCTCTTGTTCTTGTATATCATGCCTAAGTAGTCCTGTCGTGAGCCTTTTCCTTGTAGTTCGAGTTGTTGTTCCCGAACATCTCATTCACTCTCCTCTCCATCAATCCTGGCATTCCCTATCAACAGTATCTTAAAGATTTCCTAAACCATTTATACCAACAGTTGTCATCTACATCTGTGACGTCATCGGAGGTGTCTCAACAACATCACTAACAACAACAAATCTTCAGAGCAATAAACATCTGAGATATTGATTTCTTGTCTTTCAAATGGCTAGGCCTTCTTACTGGACAACTCACTCTAGACATTTATGTGGACCCCAATTATATTGCCCCCGTTGCAATTCTAATAGATTTCTTGATGTATGCTGTCATTAGATCTCTACATCAAGGTTAAAGGTCTTACTTTCCATATTTAGTGTTGCTCTGCACTGATGGGAGGGACTTGCGAGCGAGCATAGAGGTGATTGTGTCACATGTGTGCTTTGTGTATGGATTGTTATTTTTCAATCAATGTTGTGCTTATGTATGTAAATAATGTAAACAATGTATTTTATTATTTTTTATTGCTTCAAATACTTGCGTGTAATATATTTTGCATATAATAACTTTCTTTGTCATTTTATATTGTATATATTGTAAAAAAACGTAATTTGGCCTTTCGGCCAGAATGTTATTTTTTAATAAAAACCAATTTAATCTGAATTGAATAATATGCTGTTTTATATTACTGAAACTTTTCAGGTAATTTTATACTAGCTTTCAAATACACCACCACTCATATTTGAACACGAGTGCCTGATTCGTATATTCTTTCAACATGATAAAAGCACGATGTATATGGACAAGCTAACAATACAGACAGGGTGATCAATAATCTCATTCTAAATGTTAGGCTATGATGTCTGCTATAGACCTAAAAAGTGTCAATATCTGACATACACTCTCCTTTTAAAAATATATACGCATAAACAGGTATTAAATATTAACAGTTTTTCCACCTTACCGATGATGAATAATTATGATCTATTATACCTACTGTTCTACTACAGGATGTTTCTGAAAGAAATGTACCCTTGGATATTGTATTTTTTGAGATTTCTATTCATGCAGATATCGTAGCCAAACCCTGAACCACACAAGATTGAAGTCATGCAATTATAATAAAAGAGCTTTCGTACACTTTTGAAAATTGACTGCTGCGTTCTTGAAAAAAAAGTTTTACGATAACAGTTCATTTTGCATCCTGTCCACGGACTCAATGCAGCAGTCAATAAGTTGTAACCAGAGGATAATTTAAGGAAGCCACATCATGCACTGTAAAACTGTTATCACTCGAGTTTCAACTGCCACTTTACTTTTCAAATCCCATTGAATTCTGTGCAAGAGATGTTGTTTTATAATTGCGTGTGTGTCATTATTACTATATATTATAATCGACCAGCATTTTGAATGTGTTTTTATTGTAAATATGTCTGTCCAAATTAAAATTTAACCATGCACGTATATGCAGTGTTAGTTATTGTTGTTTTGTTAGTTATTTGTAACTATCCCTCGACGCCATACTGAGCGATTTCACGCTAAATATTTGTACCTTGACAGCAAAGTAAATTTCATTTGATTTTATTTATACCCGAGTAGTTTCTTCTGTAGCTCTACTAAGTAAAAACAGCTTGTCATGTTATGTTGTGTTAGATAAAGTATCTTCTATTTGAAGCTCTATAATGAACTAAAAATCCGATAACGGAAAAAGCAAGTCCTTGAAAACAAAATTAAGATAAAGTCATTACACGACCATTAAGCTTACTTAAATGTGTTCTGGTGAAAATTGAAGCATACTTGTTGGAAATTTTGAATTGAACACTAGAGATGTAAATAAATGCTGAAACAATGATTGCAACAGAAATTCCGAAAAAGTAACATATCGAATTCGTGCACTACCTACTAAGCTTCATGAATTCAACATCCTTAACAAACTCTAGCTCTTCGTGTGGGCACAGGTAACGGGATATTATTCTGCTTCTGATTTAGAATGTCTCACCAATATACCTTCTCTCACTATATGCCGCTCTTAGGTATCTCTTGTTTTTGTGTATCATGCCTAAGTAGTCCTGTCTTGAGCCTTTTCCTTGCAGTTCGGGTCGTTGTTCCCGAACATCTAATTCACTCTCCTCTACATCAATCCTGGCATTCCCAAGTTCAATTCGTCCAAAGACAATTTCATTCACTCACATGCTTTTGCTCAGAACTATCCAACGGAGCATGTTGTTTCATTTATAAGTCCGTTGTCCTATAAACAATATCTTAAAGATTTCATACACCATGTGTACCAAAAGTTGTATTTGATTTTTACATCTTGTTATTCTGTATGTTTTTTCATTACGTCAAACAAGAAGATGTCATCTACATATATGGCGTCATCGGAGGTGTCTCAACAACATCACTAGCAAAAACAAATCTTATGAGCAATAACATCCGGTGACTCTTGACCCGGTAAGTTTAATTTTGCTTTCAATCCTCGTTTAATGTTTTCACCTTTGACATGACAAACCTCTGAGATATTGATTTCTTGTTTTCTTCAAATGGCTAGGCCTACTTACTGGTGAACTCACTCTAGTCATTTATGTGGACTCCAATTATATTGTCCCCGTTGCAATTCTAATAGATTTCTTGATGTATATGCTGTCATTAGATCACTACATCCTGCTCCACAGTCAAGGTTAAAGGTCTTACTTTCCATATTTGGCGTTGCTCTGCATTGATATATATGGGAGGGACTTGCGAGCATATAGGTGCTTGTGTTACGCAGCATATGTGTGCTTTGTGTATGGATTGTTATTGTTCAATCAATTTTGTGTTTATGTATGTAAATAATGTAAACAATGTATTTTATTTTATTTTTTTGCTTCAAATATTTGCGTGTAATATATTTTGCATATAATAACTTTCTTTGACATTTTAAATTGTAAAAAACGTAATTTAGCCTTTCGGCCAGAATGTTATTTTTTAATAAAAAACAATTTAATCTGAATTGAATAATATGATGTTTTATATTACTGAAACTTTTCAGGTAATTTTATACTAGCTTTCAAATACACCACCGCTCATATTTGACCACGAGTGCCTGATTCGTATGTTCTTTCATCCTGTGATATTAAAAGCACGATGTATTAAGCAATATACAGACTTTTTATTGTACGTACAATATTATATGTACATTATGTACGTTATTTAATCTATTGCCATTCTATTTCCAGTAATTTTTAAGTTCTAACGAATGTTTGATGACGTAAAATCGATAATATATTTCTGCTAGATATTGTATGTAACATATTATCGATTTTTCGTCATCAAACATTCGTTAGAACTTAAACATTACTGGAAATAGAATGGCAATAGATTAAATAACGTACATATTGTACATACAATATTGTACTTACAATACTCGGAGTCTGTATACGACTTTAGTCTGTAATGGACAAGCTAACAATACAGACAGGGTAATCAATAATCTCATTCTAAATGTTAGGCTATGATGTCTGCTATAGACCTAAAAAGTGTCAATATCTGACATACACTCTCCTTTTAAAAATATATACGCTCTTCACAATTATAAACAGGTATTCAACATTAACAGTTGTTCCACCTTACCATGATGAATATGATCTATACCTACTGTTCTACTACAGGATGTTTCTGAAAGAAATGTACACTTCGATATTGTATTTTTTGAGATTTCAATTCGTGCAGATATCATAGCCAAACCCTGAACCACACAAGATTGAAGTCATGCAATTATAATAAAAGAGGTTTCGTACACTTTTGAAAATTGACTGCTGCGTTCTTGAAAAAAAATCAAGGTTTTACGATGATAGTTCATTTTGCATCCTGTCCTCGGGCTTAATGCAGCAGTCAATAAGTTGTGCATGAAGTATCCAGCACTGGCAGTGGTATAAGGCATGAATGGCTCAATGCACATTATTTATGACTCATTGACAATATTCAAAATAAGGTGGTGATCTTTAAATTGTTTTAATTCAAAAACGGAGGGGGCAATTTCAAAATTCAAACAAATGGTGGTAGTGCTTTATCACGCAATAAAATGCACTGTAATGCATTCTGTTTCGTTATGGTATTAAAATACTCAATAATTACATTTTCTGACAGTATAGTTCTTTGAGAGACACCCTGCAATGGTCTACTTAATGTATTTGGCTTTTTATCCAATCCGAGGTCATAATAATAATGTAAGCAACCAACATTTTCTGAGCATTTTTTTTTCTATTACGATATTTAAAATTATATTATAGACACCACGATGCGTAAAATTTATTTCGCTTTATAAGTTGTCTGGTTACTGTGTTTGCTTACTACAACTTAATGATATCAAGAAACTGAAAGTCATGACGTGCTTGTATATCATGTGTAATTTGAGACGGTGCGAGTACACAAATTATAAGGCAACTCATATAAAGTACGTGTGCTTGGATTCAGTGCCGCTACTGTCTGTTCAATTAGCTTAGATTTTTGTATTTTTAAGATATTTAAAAAAATAAAACATTGTGGTCAAAGTCATCAAAGAAAAGTGTTAGCACAGCTTTAGACCCAACGTGATTTATACTTTTCAAATTCCAAAGTTCAATTTGAAACTCCATTTATTTTGAATTTTTGTCTTTTCCCGCGATATTTTTATAAAAACCCGTAGAACATCGGGTACCATAAACTTTTTTGAATCAATCCATTTAGTGCAATGGGGCCGGAGACTAATGTCATAATAATTACGCTGATATTCGACCATCCGCATGTGAAGATGAACTAAGGGTTTCCAGTATAGGCCCAGCTTATATAAATACATTCCTTGCGTATTTATTATATATGTTTGTTTGTTTATTATTTATTTATTTATTTATTTATTTATTTATTTATTTATTTATTTATTTATTTATTTATTTATTTTTATTTATTTATTTATTTATTTATTTATTTATTTATTTATTTATTTATTTATTTATTTATTTATTTATTTATTTATTTATTTATTTATTATTTATTGTGTGAATGGGTATGTGGAGGCGTAGGCCTAGGCCTATTATAAAACTACACATTTATTTCCAATTTGTTATGTCGTTTTGTTTGTTGAATACAAACTATGTGAAGGACATTTGGAAACAATAGAGATTTTGTACAAGAAAATATTATATAAAACAATGCGGTTGCAGAAAACAGTTCTTGTAAAGTCACGGTATCTGAAAATTCTTGGAAAGGAATGATGGTATATATGTTTACAAACAAAACTCAATTTACATTGTAAACCAGTTGAAATAAGAACGAAATCCATGTCATTGTTTCTTCTGTAGCTCTACTAAGTAGAAACAGCTTGTCCTGTTATGTTGTGACAAATAAAGTATCTGTAATTTGAAGCTCTATAATGAACTAAAAAACCCAAAAACGAAAAAGCAAGTCCTTGAAAACAAAATTAAGATAAAGTCATTACACGACCATTAAGCTTGTGTAAATGTGTTCCGGTGAAAATTGAAGTATACTTGTTGGAAATTTTGAATCGAACACTAATATAGATGTAGATAAATGCTGAAGGATACGCCATGATTGAAAAAGTAACATGTCGAATTCGTGCACTACCTACTACGCTTCAACATCCTTAACAAATTCTAGCTCTTCGCGTGGGCACAGGTAACTGGATATTATTCTGCTGCTTATTTAGTCCGTAGTCCTATAAAAAATATCTTAAAGATTTCATACACCATGAGCTACCATGTATACCAAAAGTTGTGTTTGATTTTTACATGTTTTTGTATGTTTTTTTCATTACGTCAAACAAGAAGATGTCATCTACATATGTGACGTCATCGGAGGTGTCTCAACAACATCACTAGCAAAAACAAATCTTATGAGCAATAACATCCGCTGAATCTTGAATCTTAATTTTGCTTTCAATCCTCGTTTAATATTTTCACCTTTGAACAAACCTCTGAGATATTGATTTCTTGTCTTTCAAATGGCTAGGCCTTCTTACTGGACAACTCACTCTAGACATTTATTTATGTGGACCCCAATTATATTGTCCCCGTTGCAATTCTAATAGATTTATTGATGTATATGCTGTCATTAGATCTATACATCTTGCTTTACAGTCAAGGTTAAAGGTCTTACTTTCCATATTTAGTGCTGCTCTGCGCTGATGGGAGGGACTTGCGAGCATAGAGGTGTATGGATTGTTATTTTTAAATCAATTTTGTGCTTATGTATGTAAATAATGTAAACAATGTATTTTATTATTTTTTACTGCTTCAAATACTTGCGT
Organism: Amphiura filiformis; assembly: GCF_039555335.1. Classification (NCBI taxonomy): domain Eukaryota; kingdom Metazoa; phylum Echinodermata; class Ophiuroidea; order Amphilepidida; family Amphiuridae; genus Amphiura; species Amphiura filiformis. The sequence goes on along the minus strand of NC_092634.1, from coordinate 50,020,499 downwards.
GTAATATATTTTGCATATAAGAACTTTCTTTGTCATTTTATATTGTATATATTGTAAAAAAACGTAATTTGGCCTTTCGGCCAAAATGTTATTTTTAATAAAAACCAATTTAAACTGAATTAAATAATATGCTGTTTTATATTAATGAAACCTTTCAGGTAATTTTATACTATATAGCTTTCAAATCAACCACCGCTCATATTTGAACACGAGTGCCTGATTCGTATGTTCTTTCATCCTGCTATATTAAAAGCACGATGAATTATTCTGTAATGGACAAGCTAACAATACAGCATTATTTTTTCTATTACGATATTTAAATTTGTTTAATTTAAGCTCTTATAGACACCACGATGCGTAAAATGTCTAGTTACTGTGTTTGCTTACTACAACTTAATGATATCAAAAACTGAAAGTCATGACGTGCTCGTATATCATGTGTAATTTGAGACGGTGCGAGTACACAAATAATAAGGCAACTCATATAAGTACGTGTGCTTGGATTCAGTGCTAGTTGGATTCTTAAACTTCGATTTCAGCCCCTTTAATTTATTCAGACAGTCATTGTAATCCGCATTTATCTGGTTCTCCACCAATCTGAAAATGTTACACATTAACGAATATGCAGGATTTTAGCCACACCATGCCGTATCCCTGGGTTTGTTGCAACAAATAATAGAGGATTGCAAGCCGAATTGCCCCACCAAATATAATAAGTGCTCAAAATTACAGTAATATGAACTTGTACCTTGAAGACAATAGTTGCAAATATATACACATAATACGGCGTCCAACATATTGCCGAAACGCCGACAATAAGTCCCAATGTAAGAGCGCTGCGACGCAATTTACGAATATCGTTTGTTCCTTCACGCTTCACAGATTTGTTCCCTGATGTGCTGCCATCACTTGTCACGTGTGAATTACGATCTATATTAAAGCGAGGAAGTTCCAATCCACCGTCTGGGTTTGGGACTTGAAGCTGCTGCGCCGCATCCAAGACATTAGACACGCGAATTAGCCCGCGAGAGCGTTTCTGGATATTTGCATATATGATTACGTTAAAGAAAGCGATGAGGATTACAGGGAGGCAGATACTCGTCACCCAGTCAAAAAGTATAAGTGGGAACAGATAGCGTGTTGGACTATCACATATCTGAGAATAATTCACATCGTTGACATTCCAGAAGTCGTAGGCAATGTAACCACCTCCATAGCGAAGGAAACATCCAACCCACGACAATCCAGAAAGGATATAAAACTTTCGTCGCGTCTGATACTTATCATATTCTAATCCTTTTGTTACCAGCACATAACGATCATAGCATATGAACACAATGGCCCAAACTGATACAAAACATGCTCCCCAGTCAACTACCAACCAGAATTTGCAAACGGTTTCTCCAAACCGCCAAGTTCCAGTTTGCCGGTACAAGTTATTCAGCGATAGTGACACACATCCGATGATGAAATCAGATACTGATAGATTGAGAATGTACATATTCGATACTTTGCCGCGAATATTACGGAATTTGATGAACGCGGCAATTACTAGTGCATTGCCTAAAACAGTAAAAATACACATTGTCCAAACAATGATGTTGATGATAATCTCCAACCAACCTGGATGGTTGCCGCGCCAAAGAGATATTTCCAAATCGGTTGAGGTTGGGTGTGTTGAATTCAAGACATCCATATCTAATTTGCTCCTGACAATCTGTATTTCAGTATAATTTCTGGTTAGCAGCAAGTCTACTACTAATCAATGTTTACGTTCGTTGTAACTATCCCTCAACATCACACTGTCTGATTGTGCCCCAAATTGATTGATACGCTAATATCATTAGATTTTTTTATACCTCATCAATTTCTTCTAGAACTCAAGAAATTTTAATAGAAACATGCAACAGCTCGTTATGCATGTATTATGTCGTGACAGACAAGCAATAAAGCATCGTCTTCTATTCGTAGTTTGATATGATGAAAACATCCGTCGGATAAAACCAAAAGAAGTAAGTCCTTGAAAACAAATTACTTATCGATATCCTTGCATCAAAGGATTGTGTCCGTAAGAGGTGTAAGATATCAATTTTTGTTTTCACAATCATGTCACATCGGCAATTACCAGAAATTATATTAAAATATTTCGTCTTCTTATTATTTCAATGAAAATCCGTTTTCAAATTAGGCACAGTTCATCAATAGTCATTCAAATTTTATATTTTAAAATTGGACCTAAAGTCAAAAACTTAAAGTCAAAAGCAGTAATATGTTAGATATCTCGACCGCTTCTTATTCAAAGTTATTCCACGATGCAGTTTGTTTCATTTGACAGTTGTCCGACAACCGTTTGAAATTGATACAATATATGCTTATTCCGTTTATAATCGACTCGAAACAGAAATGCAATTGTCGTCTTAGCATGTTTGAAGACAGTGTGCGATTGAGACTGGTCCTTGATGAAAACGTAATCAGGCATGTACATCAGACTGATTCCTGGATTTCAATAATCCATAATTGAACTTGACGTTGTCTCAATTGGCAGTGTCTGCCAAACACTCAATTCCCGCCACATATACCTGCCACTAACACCTGCTACAAAGTCTTGTTTTTCAACTTATTCGAAAATCCAATTTCAATGGAAACCATTTTGAAACCAAACACCGTATCCGCTGCCGAAGTAATCAGTAATAAGCCATCATTAAGTCCATTAGCTGGTTATGTCATAACCCCAGGGATCATTACCAGTTTCAACTTACATAAATCCATTAAGCTTAATGAAGAAAAAAACAACACTTGCTTCGTTGAAAATAAATATCATTAGTTTGATAAGTAGAATCCCAAAAGCATCATTTGTTGTAAACATAAAATACGATTTCTGCTACGTATTACGTTATTATTCCGGTCTTAGCATCCTGACACTTTCACCTACATAAAATGTGTGGTTGGATACAAAGAGATACAAACAAACCACCTTCTCATTCATCACAAGACGACATCACCATTTGAAATGACGCCATCTACTTTACCAATTAGAAATGTTTAGCGCAATTTATTTACAATGTGATTTTTCACCACAGCATGTGATTTGTGTATCGCATAAATGAGCCGTCATTGCTCCATTGGACCAATTTTGTGCTATATAAATTTTAAAGAGACGCAAGTCGTGAGTTCGGCATTTGGTAAAGTGTGTTTATCAAACTTATTCAAAAATAGGAACCACTGAAATATGAGCACGTGAAATTTCTACGATTAATTTACACACGGTGCTCTGTAACCTGATATTTTCAATCGGCCACTATAAGGTTAGAGTGAATTTAAACTCAACGAACACCTTTCATCCAATTATCATCACCAAACACCTTGTCAAACTAAATTGTAAGAGTCAAGAAATAAATGTCAAACCAGATCTTGTGTCGATCAATGAAGATCATAAAAGCAGACATATGTCGGAAAATTGGAGAAGGTATTATTGCCTTCTTAGCTCTCCTTACTACGACGGCAAATTTCTTATGTGCACAATCTGAATTTCAGCATCCTTAAATGTGGCACCACCAGGTTCTTACAAAAAAGAAGAATATTTATTTTGATATGGATTGGCGCAAAATGTTCGCTTTGTCTTTTTTGGTCCTGAAGGTGTAGGGGGTGTAAGGGTGTGGGTGGGGGTGTGTAGGGGTGTGGGTGTTTATTTTGAAGGGGTGCAGATGTGTATACACGTAGTTGTAAAATATGAGTATGCATAATATATAAAGCTATAACATGATAACATTCATTCATTCATTCATTCATTCATTCATATTTTATTTTCATCAATCATCAAAATGCATGTAATACATAAAAGCCAACAAAGTAATACAAAATATATAAAGCTAGAATATTAAATACAATCAGGAATCAATAGTATAATCAAGCTTACGATTAAATCAATATAATGTAAGTCAATACAGTAATATAATAATGCATGCTTAAGCAGACTACATTTTAAATGACAGTAATGATAATAATAATAATAATAATAATAATGATAATAATAATAATAACACAAATAATAATAATAATGATAATACAATATAGTACTGCATGATTAATTATTAAGCAAGATTAAGCAAGCATTAGATTATACAAAATATATGAATGATCATTGATATAATGAATAGTCAAAATTAATACGAAATATTACAATCAATTAGTAACAATTATATCAGTATAATATAAATAAATACAACAACATAATAATGCATGCTTATCAGAATACATTTTAAATGGTCATTGATACAATAAATACAAAGTATAGTAATACAATTCTAAACTAGGTTGTTGAGCAAAGGAAATTGAGAGGGAAAAGAGATGATTGACGAGGACTCTGCTAAACGCGGGGCGTGAGGTGCAGAGACCTCATGGACACCCAGACGGGCACGTACACATATCCGACAGAAAGAAAAGAAGAGAAAAGGATATGAAAGGGAAGAAAAAGAAAAGAGAAAGAGAAGAATAGTGAAGGTCATAGCTACTAATTACGTCAAAAGCATAATGGAGACAAACGCCTACGGTTTCTGATGATGATTCTGATGATGCAGTATTAATGTGAAGTTCGGTGGCTACTATTGTAGGAATGCATGCAAACATATTTTGAGTCGACGCTGTCTGGAGTCTCTCTCCAGAATATTGCACATTTGGGGTATGGGTATACCTTGGTATTTACCTGCAAACGAGGCACCCCTGGCTATATACGTGATAACAGTGAATTCTCCAAACGAGGACCTCCCCAGAAAAATTTAAAAATCCCTATGGTATCCTCAATGTAGCTCCATGTATTTGTGGGAATTGATCATTTTTCTCATACGCTGTAGGTATACTAGATGCCCTACCAGATGTAGCTGCAAACCAAGATGATTTGCAGAGCTAGTCAAGTAGGTTGATCTTGGCAAACAAACCCAAAAAACAATCAAACAAACAAAAAAGGAAAAAAAAAAAAAAACAAGGAAAAAAACCGAACAAACAAAAAACCGTCACAATGTCTGCATGAAACAAACGCCTACAAGTACAAACATATTCGTTTATTCATATTTTGGTATTCGACTATACATCAGCATTGCGAAGTGCTCTTTCTGTTGAGTGGTACACCTTTATTAGAAACCTGTCTACCTTTAAAAGGGAATTTACTGATACCAGAGTTTTATCATTGTCATAATTGGAGTTGATCCCTTAAAATAAAAGTGGATTGTTTTCTGGGTATTTCACCTTAATGTCATGATCCCTTAAATCTAGTTGCAGGTATGTGCACTGAAGCTTGTAATCTAGATGTGGTGTGTGTATTGTATGTAGTGGTCAGACCTGGATTCTAGGTCAGTCCATTTCTTTTGTGGACAATTCTTTAGGTATTGTCAATATTCAGATTTTTTGTGTGTGTCATGTAAATTAGTTTTTGGCTTGGTGGATGCATCAGGCGGCTGACACTGAAAAATTTGCATGGAAAAATGACCCGTCTCCTCCGCAGCCAATTTGGTTCCGCTCCATCGAAATCAAGCCGGTCACGGAGGAGACTACCCTCCTTTGTGTTTGTTCATTTGTGTATGGAGAGCCCTTTTTGGAGTCCGGAATGACTTAGGCTACGCTCTCAGCTAGAGTCCGACGCTGCATTGCACTAGAAATACATTTTCTGTGAAATCGCTATAGAGCCAACCGGGAGCACGTATTCGTTTTGAAAATATAGCATTAAAATTAGTATCACCCTTGTGGCCACCGTGCAGTGGAAAATCTTAATTCTTTCATTAAAAGGAAATGAAAATTAAAAAAAACACGGATCTACTTGTGCACCAATAAAATTGGCACAGCAATTTGTCTCAAATATGAATGAATTTTAAGAAACATACGGGGTATGATGAACATTGACCTGACGCCATGATAGTAGGATCTATTAGTCGTTTTATATACAATGTATATACCGTATTGTCATAATACCAATATTTGTCATTATATATAATGAGTAATATCTAGCAACGTAAATGTGCAGTTCATATGCACAAACGAATACTGATCTTTATGATATTCAGGTTTTTGTACATCACATATAACATGTCACATAGGAGGTCATACGTGTTGACCTTCATCTATTGTATTTGTTCATCTGTGTATGGAGAGGATTAGCGCCATTAAACGCCATTAAAACGCCATCAGTATTAGGGCGTAGTTCAGTGAACTCACCGGATTGCTATTCCAAGTACTTTGATAATACAGATAATATGTATTAATGGGTCGAGGCGATTGCATTGAAAAACCTAATAAATTATTCATAACAGTTACGTAATCAATCGATAGTGCGGACACTTTTTATTTGCAAACCACCAAAATTCGTGATCTTTTAGCGTTGGAAAAGAAACCACGTGAATAGAGTGCCCTCTCAAGAATATCAACTCTCTGGATGCATGTTCACAGAATATCTGGGCATTCAATTTTAACATCCGATTGAGATAAGATCTGCTGCCCATTTCACTGAGGAAAGTGAAATGTTGTTTTATTCAGCATGATGGATAGTTCTCTTTACTAACATCGTATGGCTAAAAAGGCTTTACCAGTTTGCGATGCTTCATACAGAAAGATATACCAGGTCTTATGGAAGCTAGAATCAGCAATAGAAGCTATTTTGTGCCTTGTGTTTGAGTCGGGTTTGGCGAAGTTTAAAATGGTCGTCGTGGTTGAAGCTGACACTTTGACTTTTCCAACTTTGTGAGAACCATGCTGGTTTAAGACATTGTTCGTGTAAGTAAAATAATATTGTTTGTAAATTATAAAGTGGATTTAATGATGAATTAGTCATTTAAAGAAAGCTCTGCTTGTGATAGTTAAATTATTGTTTTGGCGGGAAAATCAAATTTAGATTTTCATAGTGTGATAAATTTTGCATTCAGCATAAAGTTCCAAATTGAACATAATTAAATTGGTGCTGAACATATCATGTAATTTTGTGTCGAGATTGACAATTTAAATCATCCTGCTGTAGAGACATAAACTTCAGGAATTTAAAACATATCTTGTGGAACTAGCCTTGTGTGAATGTTTTAAAGAAGTTCCATATCTTTCATTAATCAAAGAAAGAAATCAGTAGTAAATTCTGTGGCTCATTTGGAAATGTGAAAGTCTTCCAGATAGAATATTGTGTGAAGTTTATCATATGAACTTGAAAACAAATCCTAGTCACGGATTCATTAATTGTATTTATACAATATACAGCCGTACATGGGTGTGTATACTCTACTCTTGGACTTGGACGTTGGGAACTGTTTTCGTCGACATTCTGCATTCCATGTAATTAACCGTTGGTTGAACTAGGCGTGGCTACGTGTGTGGCATCATTGAGAATGGATTCAACGCACTGTATAACTGCCAACGTTGTGATAGAACTCTAGTCATGTAACGACGTTTAAAACGTATCCTTTCCAAGTGCACTTGGTATATTTTTTTTATCGCGATTGATTAAATTGAGTATACTCATTATTTAGTTTCATCTGACTAGTCATAATATATTTAACCATTATTGCCATTGTGATATTTATTTATTTTTCATGCGTATAAGAGAACTTTTTTTAAAGTATTTATTACAATCCTTTTGTTGCGTGACATTATTCCGTTTCTTTGTTGTTCACATTATTGCTGCGTGGCTTAGCTTAGCGTCGGTTGGGAATTTCAGTCCAATCCTGACAATCATTTTCATATGGCGACTTATACCTGGTTTCGATGAGTCTTATTTAACGTTTCATTCATTATGGAGAGATACGCAACGCTGACTACATAACCCCTCGTGGGAGTAACCAATTACAACACAAATTACACTTTTGTAGTGACAGGACTATTCACACGGTTTGTTTGGCGTTTGACGAGTCTGAATCACCAGGCAATAAAACGTTTTCCAAGGCTGCGATCATATAGAAGTATACGGTATTCGCTATACGATTAACGCTCATTCGCTGGGTTCACATAGTATACTCATATGTGAACTCAGCCTGATGAGCGTTAATCGTTAATAGCGAATACCAGCTAATACCGAATACCGTATACTTCTATGTGATCGCAGCCTAAACAGGACAAAAACGTGTAGCGGAATTCGGAAGCTATCTATCTCATGTGGTAGAAATTCACTTTGCAAGTGTCCTTAAGTATGCTTCACTGGTTATGAAAAGACTCAAAAGATAACCACTGCCCCAGCAATAACCCCCTCTATCGGGAAGGGTGAGTGATAAAAGTCACAATTCCAAAGTGCTACATGTATATTTGACATAGGCCAGTAGCCTGTTTAATTAGTCGCTAGTTCATTAATAACAAGCATCGAACAAAGTTGTTTCTAGTGCCTTAGTAGCTACCCGCGTCCGTAGATGGATATTTGAGAGGTTGTGATGTTCTATACACGGTACGCGCTACGTGCGTGCATACGTGCGTTCAAAACGTACGTATGCATCTAATGAGTTGCATGTTCTCAACAAACGATTTTGCATACAGCGTTCGGCCCTCTTGTGGCCTTAAATGTCACATGTCAAAATTCCGGAATTTGACAGCTTCATTATGAATATTTTGACAGTTTCTTTGTGAACAATTTTTAACAATTTCATTGCGAATACTAGTACTTTGATTGTTTAATTATCAATATTTAGGATTTTGGAAATTTCGACATGACTATTTTCACCATTGAGAAAACGCGAAATTTCGAAATGTTGACTTACAATTAATTGCCAAATATCTAAGAAATATGAGGTTTGTAACAAAGAAAACTGTCCAAATTCCGTATTTCGCAAATACTAGTTTTTGACGTAGAAACGGTTGATTTCGAATCGGATCAAATCCAGCATATGGTTGGCTTCATTACAATGTACATTGAAAAAGGACAGATGATTGAGCACTGCCCATCTTGTGTTCATATAATCATTATAATGGAAGTCATTTATTTTCATTTACATTAATGTCCTCATACACCTTGACACTGCCATAATGAGCTTATGATGGTCTTGGTTCCAACGGCGGAGTTCCACAAACTCCGTCTGATAAGCAAAGCGCAACATTTGACCTCTGGTTGTGGAATATGAGATTTTGTAAACCCAATTCATCAAAAGGTCATTCAGTGAGTGTAGAAACATATTGGTGTTAAGAACTGCGCCCTGAAAGATTGGCGTGTTGCAGAGTTATTAGTGACTGCCCGCGATAATGATTTACAAACCAATATAATATTGATAATGAATATGACTTTCTAATTTAGATGTTAGCCATTTGATATTGTACAGGATGTCTTATAAAGCTTCATGAGACATTAAGGAAGTTATTTGATACGATAATGCTCCACATCAGGGTTCCACAAGATGGATTATTGAGCTACAATGTATCAAGTAATGCCGATTTTGTTTCATAGAATGCATTATCAATATGAAAGTTAATTTCTTATTGAAATAATAGTAGTTGAATTTATAATTTAGGGAATAAAATTTTTATTTTATTCAATCAAAATGTTTATTGGTGTAAATGAATCAAAATAGTTGTCACAATATTTGATAGTTCATCATGATTTTATATGATCGCCAATATTCTCATTACAACCATCTTGTATGTCAGTTGAAACGTAAGTCAATAAAACCAGCATCGGTTGCCCTCACCTGTAAAATATTTTGCTTCACTTTAAATGCTGGAATCGGTTGACACAGACACTGACAGAGGGCGTGCAAAAGGCTTGCTGCTGTTCAAAACTGGAATGGTTTAATTACCAGAAAGTTGATGTCTAATGTAAGGCACAAAAAGAAACTAGTCAGTTATATTCATCCTTGCTGTTCAATAACTTGATAATTTTGGATTATTCTGAAATATACATTTTGTTAATTGGACTTTTCTTTCTCATTTGACACCCTGTTCGTGAACATTGAGCAAGAATTGATCAAGATATGCACCTCAAACTCTCAAACCCCAAAATGAAAAGTTGCAATTTTAACGATTCAATTGTGCCTGTTACACTGTGTGCTTTTTGATTGGCCCGTGGTGCTTGTGTGCAATACAACGATGCGTTCCCATTGAAAATCGTTGAAAATGCGACTTTTGATTTTGGGGTTTGAGGCTTTGGAGGCGCATATCTTGGTCAATTCTTGTTCGTTTTTCACGAACAGGGTGTCAAATGAGAAAGCGAAATCCAATTAACAAAATGTATATTTCAGAATAATCCAAAAGTTATAGAAAAGCAAGGATGAATATAACTGACGAGTTTCTTTTTGTGCCTGGTGTATATGATCCCGTTATGATATTGTGACAGGTTGCGATTTTTAAGGCTTGGTGCTTAATATACACCCGACTATACGTTATACACCCTACTAATGATTTAAAATCACCTCGCAAAAGAGTGATATTGTTAGACGAGTGTTAGCACCAAGGCGAAATTTTCGTGTGTTTATCACAAGTAAAGTACTCAATAAAAGTCAAGTATTTTTATCGAATGGAACATATCTTGGCATAATTTAATTCTGATTTTGAGAACTACAGGAGGAAAAGATCAACTGTGTACTTTTGATTTTGTTAATCAAGAAACTCCTTCAGATTAATGTTTCTGACGTCAGCCCTCGGTAGTTTGCCGACTACCTTCCAAGCAGATCGCAGTGTATTTTGGCCATGCATCACATCTAACTCGGTATTGGTGATATCTGGCGTTTTCCAAGGTTCGATCATTGGACTTGTAGTTTTTTGTTATTTTTACTGCCGATATTAATCGTTCGGATATCCATAGCAAGGTACTTCTATACGTTGAAAATAGTACATGTATGTCATACTTTATCGTCAAATCAACAACATCCATGACATTGTCTAATTTAGCGAAGGATTCTAATGTTATGCGATCAACAGTAAGGGCTTTCTTTCCTAAAATTACCGCCTCACAAAACAATATAAAACAAAATGATATAAACCATAGGAGAGAGTAACAAAAATTACGCCCCTGCGATCTTCATACACCTAAAATGTTATGTTTGATATCATTATGTGATTGTATTGAGGCAGTCATTATTGAAGAGAGTAAAAAATCATATTTAACATTTTTCTCAAAAATTATAGCGCATTGTTGACAAGTAAGATAATTATGTATATTATAGGGGCAAGGACTATAACTACTGCACTGGAAACAGTTGTAGAGTTACAGTTAAAATGAGGGAAAACCAGTATTTGATCAATAAATCAATAACTATTTGCCTTGAGTTGCTGAATTTTCGGTGCAGTAGATGTAGTCTTTGCCCCTATAATATACATATCTTACTTGTATCAAATGCGCTATAATTTTTGAGAAAAATGCAAAAATAGGCACCAAATTGGCCAGGGGTGTAGTGCCCCCTTAAGAGTAAGATAATTTTGCTTTGACACCACATAACAAATTTAGAATTGTTTGTGAAGATTTCATGATTATGTGTTAATCCAATGGCGACGTCAAAAATGGCGATATCGCATCCGCCGCCACCTAAGAAGAGAGTAAAAATAAATTACGCCCTCTACAGTCTCCATACACATGAACTGTTATGTTTTGTATTATTGTGTGAGTGGACATCTTTTGTTTATATTGTTTTGTGAAGCGATCATTTTAGGACACAATAAAAAACCCATTATAAAATATCATTATTTTTGTAAGTGGATTTTTGTTGTTTCATATTGTTTTATGAGGCCGTCAATTGTTGGAGAGAATAAAACAAATCACGCCCTCTACAGTCTCTATACGCATAAAATATTACTTTGATATTATTTTGTGAGTGGATTTCTCTTGTTTACTTCACTCATATTCACGCCCTCTATAATAGTCTCTATACGTATAAACTGTTATGTATTTATGTTTGGCAATGAAACATTGTCCTTATATTATCGAAACTGAACTATACGTTCCTTTTGGAGTCTTTGTTTCGTTTTGTGATACTGCATACAAAGTCGCAACCATTTGGTTAAAGGCCCATTCAGTGATTTGCTCATCCGGACGATCGTAAAAATCATCAAAATTCAGATTTTGGTACCTTTGTAATTGGCATAGATGTGCTAACATAGCCTGCTAGTGGTTCGGTCGAAAGCCGTGTATTTTAGACAAAATAAAGCATTTACATGAATCTGGACTTTTGATACTGACAGTACAAAAAGTCCGACTCGAGATCGAAAGAAGCTCACTCTCCACCGTACCAATACGCGTTGCGTATTGTTTCTACTACTTATTACAACAGTAGCTACTATTTTAAACAGAATACACAATTTTAACTGTTTTTCATATTTGAATTGACCGTTAGTTTGCCTCGGTGACCTTTAATTGCTTATTTTGTTTTCTACTACAAAAATTAAGCGTCAGTTTTAAATCAATTTAGACTCTACTTCCCCCGTGTTAGAAACACTGGACTAGGAAGTTTTTCCAGTCGATTGGTGGCGCACTGTACGAAAATCTCGATTTTCTCGAGTCGATCTGAGTTGAAGTAGAAAACCTTTCTAAAACTTCTGTTTTTGACTAATTTGTCGATGTATTCAGGGGAAAAGTGGTTTAATGAAATTCTGTAGACTTATTCTTTATTTCTAAGCAACTCTGACAAATTTCCATTTTTTTAAATGTTCCTGTGAAATCACTGAAAGGGCCTTTAACAGGAGCAGCATAATGCAAATTGGCAATAGCAATCTACTGTGTACCGCGTCGATGACTCTGAATGTAGAGTCAATTGACTCCACAGGTAGAGTCAATTGACACTGTAGTGAAAGTCATGTCCGACTCCTTTTGAGAGTCAGTATCAAATAACTACCACGACGTGCATTTCTTTCCAGGTAGAGTCAATTGACCCACGGTAGAGTCAACTGACTCTCTTGTGAGTCAGTGCTAGTTTACTTCATTCTGGCTATTAGTGCAGCTTATCCGCAAACTTTAAAAAATTCTTACATTCCGCGCATTGGCGATAATGCCGCGTGAAAGTTAAATTCCGCAAATAAACATGTTGTATTTGATAGAACGTTTCAATGTGAAGTGTCAGAAATCTTACAAAAGCAATTACTCGAATGATATTTTAATGAGTTTCTCATCTATCTCATAAGTTTCTCATCATTCCTGTTATATTTAGCGTTGAAAATAAAATTACATCATGTATCATAGATGTTTAATTTTGACTAAAACTGGAAAAGTCACCAAAAAACCAATGAAACAAACAATTTTTTCCAAACATATCTTTCACATGGTAGTTTTTAAACATTTGTGTAATAATGTAGTTTGTGATTATACTGAGATGTGTATACTGTAAAATAATAATATTTATTTTATAATAAGAACTAATATCTGGCAGCTGATTTGGTGGAAGCTCTATAGTCCGACGGTTCTTTATTCCGACGGTTCTTTATTCCGAAGGTTCTTTAATCCGACGGTTCTTTATTACGAAGGTTCTTTATTCCGACGGTTCTTTATTTCGAAGGTTCTATAGTCCGAATTTTAAAAAGGTTCCCTAATCCGAATATTAAAAGAGGTTCTTTAATCCGAATTTAAAAACGGTTCTCTAGTCCGAATATGAAAATAGGCTCTATAGTCCGAATTTAAAAAGGTTCTCTAGTCCGAATATAGAAATAGGTTCTCTAATCCGAATTTGAAAAAGGTTCTCTAGTCCGAAATTGCAAAACGGTTCTATAGTCCGAAACGGATACCGTGTTCTTTAGTCCGAATTTGTAAACGGGTTCTATAGTCCGAATTTTATTTTTATCATTTGTTTCAGTGTCAAATCATCACTTGTTAAATACAAATCCGCTACTGTTCAACATGGTTGGTGTCTCTGGATATTTTCTGTAGCGTACATTGACGTTCGCCTTTATTCTGATGATATTTTCTTCATTTTTATCCGTTTTTCATTCCATTATAATAATACTAGTAATACTCTACGATGTATTCTGGCATTGTCGAGTTCAAATTTTCATAGCGCCATCCCGCCATGTAAATGCTGCGGCTGTTTCATTTAAACAAATTTTAGTCATTTAAACAAATTAGTTTACAGAATAGTTAAAGTATAGTTTTATCTTGCAATTAGGGGGTGCCTGGGTGTAAAATGTTTCAATGTACGGGTCTTGTGATTAAATGATCATCATTTTCGACCCGTTCTCTACCCTGAAACCCCGTTTCTGGCCATTTTTCAATCCGAGGGCCTACTTTATTAAAAAATTATGTTATGCAACTTGTTGGGCGATCCAAGTTCATGTGTAGGTCTCAAATATTTATTTAAGCTATAACATGCCTCTCTATTTTCCACAGAAAGGCCAAAATATATCTAAAAAGATTTTTGTTTTTACCGGAATCCATCTCGATTACATCGTCATTACATCGTGATTTGGTGGTGTGCGCCCTTTTAATAGCAGTAGCGTCATATCCCGTTTGCCATAGACTCTGCTTTAGTATTATCTATCTAGAGGGCGCAGTATATGTTAATGTTTTAAAAATTCGGACTATAGAACCTTTTTACTGATTCGGACTAAAGAACACGGTATCCGTTTCGGACTATAGAACCGTTTTACAATTTCGGAATAGAGAACCCTTTTTTGAATTCGGATTATAGAGCCTATTTCTATATTCGGACTAAAGAACCCTTTTTAAAATTCGGACTATAGAGACCATTTTCATATTCGGACTATAGAACCCTTTTTTAAATTCGGACTATAGAGACTATTTTCGTATTCGGACTATAGAACCCTTTTTAAAATTCGGACTATAGAACCTTCGAAATAAAGAACCGTCGGAATAAAGAACCTCTTTTCAATTTTTTTTCGGACTAGAGAACCTCTTTTAAAATTCGGACTAACGAATGCTATGAACACGTGTTCGGACTAGCGAACCTTCGGACTAAAGAACCTTCGGATTATAGAATCTTCGGATTATAGAGCAGTCCCCGCTAATTTACCAAACAATATCTGTATATTTATACTGTTAAATACAATGAAACGTTGTAATTTTACACAGTTAACTGCACAATATTATTCGAATAAAAGCTGTAATTTTTATATTATTTGCATTTACAGTTAATCAGTGGTATATGTTTTGCTTAAGTTTTCAATTCATTCAACAGTGGCCTAAAGAATTGTATATTTATTTTTCTCTCTCATTATACCTGTATCTTACGGTAAATTATCCGATTATGTTATATATTAGACTACAGTAAGCCAAAAAATTAAGGTACCAGTTACGTTTACCGTCTGTATATCCTACACAAAGGCAGATATGTAATAATTGGAACCAACAGCCAATAGCTGCATCTTTTAGCTCGAATTTAAGACCTCATTCGTTGACGTTATTTAAGAAATAAAGACACGACGATCCAAAAACCCAAGAAAGATGTAAATTTAAAAGTTGTAGTTTGCCACATTACATACCCTATTGATTTGTACACAAAGCGTTCGCGCACAAGATAACTAGCGCTGTGCTTTCATTGATTAGCACGGAAAATTAGTGTCGTGCTTTCATTGATTAGAACACAAATGTGCAACTTTTTATTTCGTATCTTCATCAGGTTTTGGACTACTGTTTCTTTAATTCTCAACCAATTTCAACAAATAAGGTCTTAAATCAGAGCTAAAGAGTACAGGCATCGGCTGCTTGTTTTAATTTTGACACATTTGTCTTTATTTAGGATATACAGGGGTGAACACAACTGGTACCTTAATTTTTTGGCTTACTGTATACCATGATGTTAATCATGATTCAGTTGAACTCCAAATTATACTGATATTAATTACATCAAAATACTAGTATAAAATTGTTATGAAAAGGTTTATATAATTATATTAGTGACAGTAAAAGTAAAGTCTACGTAGGCTTATATTATTGAATGCAACATATCATAATTGTATAGACACTTCAATACTGAACAATTCTGATTTTAGAATCTGCCAGTTTGAGTTTATTAATCGCGAAATTCCAGGTTAAAACTTGGGAAGCTAACAAACAGAGGGAGTAGGGTGGCTGAAAAGAACAGATGTGAAAATCTATCAATTGTGCACACATTAATTAAATCAGAGTTTTAAGCTTAAATACAATATCCAGAGTATGCACAATGGGCAAGTGGACTACGGGGTAGTCTAGTTATATATACATTGTACCTAAACCGTTACTGCCTCCGATTAATTCGAAGTATTTTAAAAACACCTCTTCTTATTCCGGGATTGGTGGCCACAAACAGAAATGGGTTTAATGCTGAATTCCCCCACCAAATGTAATATGTTGTCATAATCATAATCACATTAACTTGTTTGTTGAACAGCGTTGTGGCGAAAATATATGCGTAATACGGACTCCAACAAGTTACTGAGACGCTAACAATAAGGGCTAACGTAATCGCGCTACGGCGTAATTTACGTATATCTGCAGTGCCTTCACGTCGGCTAGGCTGAACAATCACGGTGGACTGGTCGCCCATGTTGTCCGTGTTAACGGTTTCAGCCGCAGTAGAGCCCGTGTTGATAGTTGACATTTCTGGTAAGACATGAACTCTTGGTAAGTTTCGACTACGTTTGAAAATATTCACGTAGACAACAGTGTTGAAAAATGCGACGAGCACACAGGGTAAAATAATGGATAGAATCCAATCTGTAATTATCAACGGTAAAATGTACATAATTGGGCTATCGCATGTCATCGAATAATCCACATCTACTTCGTTTATAAGATCATAGGTAATGAACCCTACTCCGTAACGCATGAAACACCCAATCCAAGTAATTCCGGACAAAATAAAGAACTTCTTACGCGTTTGAAACTTATCATATTCAAGTCCTTTCGTTACTAACACGTAACGGTCGTAACTGATAAGTGCGATCGCCCAAACGGACACAAAACATGCTGAAAAGTCGGTAACTAACCATAGCTTGCAGCCCTTTTCACCGAATGGCCAAAATCCACTGAGTCGATACACGTTATGCATGCCAATCGAGATCCAACCGATGATAAAATCAGAGATTGCAAGATTTAAAATGTACAGATTGGACACTTTGTTTCTGACGGTGCGATTTTGGATAAACGTGACTATGACAAGCGCGTTACCTGCAACGGTAGCTAGCCACATGAACCAGACAATGATGTTGATGATAATTTCACCCCATAATTCGTGGCTGCCACGCCAGAGAAAAGGAGCGACGAAAACTGTTGTAGAAATCACTGTCGAAACACCGGTTGTCTTTTCGGTGTCTAATTCGTTAGTGATGGTATTGTCACCGTAATCGAGATTCTGTGTCCAAACTTCAGTAGTTTCGTTATTGTAATTCTGCAGCGTTGCATTGTTGTTCTCCATCACACATATTTAGCATTATGCTACTCTTCAGAAATTCCTTGACTGATAAGATGTTTGAAGCACATAACCCGTGTTGGCACGCTCAACAACCATGACAACGGTGTAAAGAGGATGAAGATGAGCAACAATACACAAGTGCCTGCATACACCCTGTTCAATTTGTTTCTCAAAAGGCCGTTACGCACAAAATTTAAAAAACGAATACATGGTTCAGATTAAATTCACGAAACAGTATTCAAGCTTTCTGCGTTTTCATTAATGCGTTCTAATAATATCTTATGTGAAACCAAATTGCGATAGATGCATAAACAAAAGGATCAGTAAATCTAGTGTTTCGGCGTCTTTTACCAAATGCAAAGCGTGTCCATTATAATGTACATATGTAACGACGCATAACGTAACAAAATCGCATAACATAACAAATTGCTACGTTATGCGTTCAAAACCGTTTGGCACTAAGGAAAAGGGACAACTTTTTGCTGCTCGTCGCATAACGTAACAAAAAATTAAAATGATCAGAAATGACAAATACTTGAAAGATTTTATGTTTAATGTCCTCCTCCCTCTGTTCAAGTCAAAACTCGGCCCATGCTATCTCGTCCACACCAAATTTGTCCCCCGAAATAAAAAAAATTCAAAAGTAACAAATACTTAAAAGATTTTATGGTGGAAGTCCTCCCTCCCTCTGTTCAAGTCAAAACTCGGCCCATGCTATCTCGTCCACACCAAATTTGTCCCCAGAAATAAAAAAAATTCAAAGTAACAAATACTTGAAAGATAGTACATTGGAAGTCCTCCTTCCCTCTGTTCAAGTCAAAACTCGGCCCATGCTATCTCGTCCACACCAAATTTGTCCCCCAAAATAAAAAAAATCAAAAGTAACAAATACTTAAAAGATTTTATGTTGGAAGTCCTCCTCCCTCTGTTCAAGTCAAAACTCGGCCCATGCTATCTCGTCCACACCAAATTTGTCCCCCGAAATAAAAAAAAACAAAAGTAACAAATACTTAAAAGATTTTATGTTGGAAGTCCTCCTCCCCTCTGTTCAAGTCAAAACTCGGCCCATGCTATCTCGTCCACACCAAATTTGTCCCCCGAAATAAAAAAAAATTCAAAGTAACAAATACTTGAAAGATTTTATGTTGGAAGTCCTCCCTCCCTCTGTTCAAGTCAAAACTCGGCCCATGCTATCTCGTCCACACCAAATTTGTCCCCGAAATAAAAAAAATTCAAAGTAACAAATACTTGAAAGATTTTATGTTGGAAGTCCTCCTCCCTCTGTTCAAGTCAAAACTCGGCCCATGCTATCTCGTCCACACCAAATTTGTCCCCCGAAATAAAACAATTCAAAAGTAACAAATACTTAAAAGATTTTATGTTGGAAGTCCTCCCTCCCTCTGTTCAAGTCAAAACTCGGCCCATGCTATCTCGTCCACACCAAATTTGTCCCCGAAATAAAAAACAAATTCAAAGTAACAAATACTTGAAAGATTTTATGTTGGAAGTCCTCCCTCCCTCTGTTCAAGTCAAAACTCGGCCCATGCTATCTCGTCCACACCAAATTTGTCCCCCGAAATAAAAAAAAATTCAAAAGTAACAAATACTTGAAAGACTTTATGTTGGAAGTACTCCTCCCTCTGTTAAGACAAAACTCGGCCCATGCTATCTCGTCCACACCAAATTTGTCCCCGAAATAAAAAAAATTCAAAAGTAACAAATACTTGAAAGATTTTATGTTGGAAGTCCTCCTCCCTCTGTTCAAGTCAAAACTCGGCCCATGCTATCTCGTCCACACCAAATCTGTCCCCCGAAATAAAAAAAATTCAAAAGTAACAAATACTTGAAAGATTTTATGTTGGAAGTCCTCCCTCCCTCTGTTCAAGTCAAAACTCGGCCCATGCCATGCTTCGTCCACACCAAATTTGTCCCCCGAAATAAAAAAAATTCAAAAATAACAAATACTTAAAAGATTTTATGTTGGAAGTCCTCCCTCCCTCTGTTCAAGTCAAAACTCGGCCCATGCTATCTCGTCCACACCAAATTTGTCCCCGAAATAAAAATTTCAAAAATAACAAATACTTCAAATATTTGTCCCTTTTTGTATGTGTTTTAGTACTCCAACGCATAACGTAACAAAGTTGTTTTTTCGAGTTTTGAGCTCTATAAATTTCTTTTATCCGGATTTTTTTGCACGAAGCGACTTGAATTGACCTCCGGTTTATATTTATCGAAGAAAGAAAAAGATTCGAGGGGTATAACTTTTTGTTACGTTATGCGTTTTGGAGGTTTCACTGTCTGAAAAGCTCTTTTATCCGGATTTTTTCGCATATATGGACATGATTTGACCTCCAGTTAATATTTATCGAAGAAAGAAAAAGATTCGAGTGGGTCTAACTTTTTGTTACGTTATGCGTTTTGGAGGTTACACTGTCGGAAAAGCTCTTTTATCCGGATTTTTTCGCATATGGACATGACTTGACCTCCAGTTAATATTTATCGAAGAAAGAAAAAGATTCGAGTGGGTCTAACTTTTGTTACGTTATGCGTTTTAGAGGTTACACTGGCGGAAAAGCTCTTTTATCCGGATTTTTTCGCATATATGGACATGACTTGACCTCCAGTTAATATTTATCGAAGAAAGAAAAAGATTCGAGTGGGTCTAACTTTTGTTACGTTATGCGTTTTCGAGGTTACACTGGCGGAAAAGCTCTTTTATCCGGATTTTTTCGCATATATGGACATGACTTGACCTCCAGTTAATATTTATCGAAGAAAGAAAAAGATTCGAGTGGGTCTAACTTTTTGTTACGTTATGCGTTTTGGCGGTTACACTATCGGAAAAGTTCTTTTATCCGGATTTTTTCGCATATATGGACATGACTTGACCTCTAGTTAATATTTATCGAAGAAAGAAAAAGATTCGAATGGGTCTAACTTTTTGTTACGTTATGCGTTTTGGAGGTTACACTGTCGTAAAACCTCTTTTATCCGGATTTTTTGCATATATGGACATGACTTGACCTCCGGTTAATATTTATCGAAGAAAGAAAAAGATTCGAGTGGGTCTAACTTTTTGTTACGTTATGCGTTTTGGAGGTTACACTGTCGGAAAACTTCTTTTATCCGGATTTTTTCGCATATATGGACATGACTTGACCTCCGCTTAATATTTATTGAAGAAAGAAAAAGATTCGAGTGGGTCTAACTTTTTGTTACGTTATGCGTTTTGGCGGTTACACTATCGGAAAAGTTCTTTTATCCGGATTTTTTCGCATATATGGACATGACTTGACCTCTAGTTAATATTTATCGAAGAAAGAAAAAGATTCGAGTGGGTCTAACTTTTTGTTACGTTATGCGTTTCGGAGGTTACACTCTCGGAAAACCTCTTTTATCCGGATTTTTTCGCATACATGGTCATGACTTGACCTCCTGTTAATATTTATCGAAGAAAGAAAAAGATTCGAGTGGGTCTAACTTTTGTTACGTTATGCGTTTTGGAGGTTACACTGTCGGAAAAGTTCTTTTATCCGGATTTTTTCGCATATATGGACATGACTTGACCTCCGCTTAATATTTATTGAAGAAAGAAAAAGATTCGAGTGGGTCTAACTTTTTGTTACGTTATGCGTTTTGGAGGTTACACTATCGGAAAAGTTCTTTTATCCGGATTTGTTCGCATATATGGACATGACTTGACCTCCAGTTAATATTTATCGAAGAAAGAAATAGATTCGAATGGGTCTAACTTTTTGTTACGTTATGCGTTTTGATGGTTTACATGTCGAAAATTTACCTTTATCCGGATTTTTTTTTCATGAATCGACTTGATTTGACCTCCAATGATTATCAATGGAATAAGAAAAGCAATTTCCAGGCGTTTTGGAGCACTTTGGAGCAAAAATAAAATTTTTGTTACGTTATGCGTCAGCCATGCTAAAATTTGTCCCTTTTTGTATGTGTTTTTAGTACTCCGACGCATAACGTAACAAACTTGATTTTTCGAGTTTTGAGCTCTATAAATTTCTTTTATCCGGATTTTTTTTACGAATCGACTTGACTTGACCTCCGGTTTATATTTATCGAAGAAAGAAAAAGATTCGAGGGGTATAACTTTTGTTACGTTATGCGTTTTGGAGGTTTCACTGTCTGAAAAGCTCTTTTATCCGGATTTTTTCGCATATATGGACATGACTTGACCTCCAGTTAATATTTATCGAAGAAAGAAAAAGATTCGAGTGGGTCTAACTTTTGTTACGTTATGCGTTTTGGAGGTTACACTGTCGGAAAAGCTCTTTTATCCGGATTTTTCGCATATATGGACATGATTTGACCTCCAGTTAATATTTATCGAAGAAAGAAAAAGATTCGAGTGGGTCTAACTTTTGTTACGTTATGCGTTTTGGAGGTTACACTGTCGGAAAAGCTCTTTTATCCGGATTTTTCGCATATATGGACATGACTTGACCTCTAGTTAATATTTATTGAAGAAAGAAAAAGATTCGAGTGGGTCTAACTTTTTGTTACGTTATGCGTTTTGGCGGTTACACTGTCGGAAAAGTTCTTTTATCCGGATTTTTTTCGCATATATGGACATGACTTGACCTCTAGTTAATATTTATCGAAGAAAGAAAAAGATTCGAGTGGGTCTAACTTTTGTTACGTTATGCGTTTCGGAGGTTACACTCTCGGAAAACCTCTTTTATCCGGATTTTTTCGCATACATGGTCATGACTTGACCTCCTGTTAATATTTATCGAAGAAAGAAAAAGATTCGAGTGGGTCTAACTTTTTGTTACGTTATGCGTTTTGGAGGTTACACTGTCGGAAAAGCTCTTTTATCCGGATGTTTTCGCATATATGGGCATGATTTGACCTCCAGTTAATATTTATCGAAGAAAGAAAAAAGATTCGAGTGGGTCTAACTTTTTGTTACGTTATGCGTTTTGGAGGTTACACTGTCGGAAAAGCTCTTTTATCCGGATTTTTTCGCATATATGGACATGACTTGACCTCCTGTTAATATTTATCGAAGAAAGAAAAAGATTCGAGTGGGTCTAACTTTTTGTTACGTTATGCGTTTTGGAGGTTACACTGTCGGAAAACTTCTTTTATCCGGATTTTTCGCATATATGGACATGACTTGACCTCCGCTTAATATTTATTGAAGAAAGAAAAAGATTCGAGTGGGTCTAACTTTTTGTTACGTTATGCGTTTTGGCGGTTACACTATCGGAAAAGTTCTTTTATCCGGATTTTTTCGCATATATGGACATGACTTGACCTCCAGTTAATATTTATCGAAGAAAGAAAAAGATTCGAGTGGGTCTAACTTTTTGTTACGTTATGCGTTTTGGAGGTTACACTGTCGGAAAAGCTCTTTTATCCGGATTTTTTCGCATATATGGACATGATTTGACCTCCAGTTAATATTTATCGAAGAAAGAAAAAGATTCGAGTGGGTCTAACTTTTTGTTACGTTATGCGTTTTCGAGGTTACACTGGCGGAAAAGCTCTTTTATCCGGATTTTTTCGCATATATGGACATGACTTGACCTTCAGTTAATATTTATCGAAGAAAGAAAAAGATTCGAGTGGGTCTAACTTTTTGTTACGTTATGCGTTTTCGAGGTTACACTGGCGGAAAAGCTCTTTTATCCGGATTTTTTCGCATATATGGACATGACTTGACCTCCAGTTAATATTTATCGAAGAAAGAAAAAGATTCGAGTGGGTCTAACTTTTTGTTACGTTATGCGTTTTGACGATTTTACATGTCTAAAAGTTTGCTTTATCCGAATTTTTTTTCATGATCGGACTTGATTTGACCTCCGCTGATTATTAATGGAAGAAAAAAGCAAATTCCTGGTGTTTTGGACCACTTTGGAACAAACAGAAAATTTTGTTACGTTATGCGTCAGCCATGCTAAAATTTGTCCCTTTTTGTATGTGTTTTTAGTACTCCGACGCATAACGTAACAAACTTGTTTTTTCGAGTTTTGAGCTCTATAAATTTCTTTTATCCGGATTTTTTTACGAATCGACTTGACTTGACCTCCGGTTTATATTTATCGAAGAAAGAAAACGATTCGAGTGGGTCTAACTTTGTGTTACGTTATGCGTTTTGGCGGTTACACTATCGGAAAAGTTCTTTTATCCGGATTTTTTCGCATATATGGACATGACTTGACCTCTAGTTAATATTTATCGAAGAAAAAAAAAAAGATTCGAGTGGGTCTAACTTTTTGTTACGTTATGCGTTTCGGAGGTTACACTGTCGGAAAAGCTCTTTTATCCGGATTTTTTCGCATACATGGTCATGACTTGACCTCCTGTTAATATTTATCGAAGAAAGAAAAAGATTCGAGTGGGTCTAACTTTTGTTACGTTATGCGTTTTGGAGGTTACACTGTCGGAAAAGCTCTTTTATCCGGATGTTTTCGCATATATGGGCATGATTTGACCTCCAGTTAATATTTATCGAAGAAAGAAAAAGATTCGAGTGGGTCTAACTTTTTGTTACGTTATGCGTTTTGGAGGTTACACTGTCGGAAAAGCTCTTTTATCCGGATTTTTTTCGCATATATGGACATGACTTGACCTCCTGTTAATATTTATCGAAGAAAGAAAAAGATTCGAGTGGGTCTAACTTTTTGTTACGTTATGCGTTTTGGAGGTTACACTGTCGGAAAACTTCTTTTATCCGGATTTTTCGCATATATGGACATGACTTGACCTCCGCTTAATATTTATTGAAGAAAGAAAAAGATTCGAGTGGGTCTAACTTTTTGTTACGTTATGCGTTTTGGCGGTTACACTATCGGAAAAGTTCTTTTATCCGGATTTTTCGCATATATGGACATGACTTGACCTCCAGTTAATATTTATCGAAGAAAGAAAAAGATTCGAGTGGGTCTAACTTTTTGTTACGTTATGCGTTTTGGAGGTTACACTGTCGGAAAAGCTCTTTTATCCGGATTTTTTCGCATATATGGACATGATTTGACCTCCAGTTAATATTTATCGAAGAAAGAAAAAGATTCGAGTGGGTCTAACTTTTTGTTACGTTATGCGTTTTCGAGGTTACACTGGCGGAAAAGCTCTTTTATCCGGATTTTTTCGCATATATGGACATGACTTGACCTTCAGTTAATATTTATCGAAGAAAGAAAAAGATTCGAGTGGGTCTAACTTTTTGTTACGTTATGCGTTTTCGAGGTTACACTGGCGGAAAAGCTCTTTTATCCGGATTTTTTCGCATATATGGACATGACTTGACCTCCAGTTAATATTTATCGAAGAAAGAAAAAGATTCGAGTGGGTCTAACTTTTTTTTTTGTTATGCGTTTTGACGATTTTACATGTCTAAAAGTTTGCTTTATCCGAATTTTTTGCATGAATCGACTTGATTTGACCTCCGCTGATTATTAATGGAAGAAAAAAGCAAATTCCTGGTGTTTTGGACCACTTTGGAACAAACAGAAAATTTTGTTACGTTATGCGTCAGCCATGCTAAAATTTGTCCCTTTTGTATGTGTTTTTAGTACTCCGACGCATAACGTAACAAACTTGTTTTTTCGAGTTTTGAGCTCTATAAATTTCTTTTATCCGGATTTTTTTGCACGAAGCGACTTGAATTGACCTCCGGTTTATATTTACCAAAGAAAGAAAAAGATTCGAGGTGGTCTAACTTTTTGTTACGTTATGCGTTTTGGAGGTTACACTGTCTGAAAATTTCTTTTATCCGGATTTTTTCGCATATATGGACATGATTTGACCTCCAGTTAATATTTATCGAAGAAAGAAAAAGATTCGAGTGGGTCTAACTTTTTGCTACGTTATGCGTTTTGGAGGTTACACTGGCTGAAAAGCTCTTTTATCCGGATTTTTTCGCATATATGGACATGACTTGATCTCCTGTTAATATTTATCGAAGAAAGGAAAAAATTCGAGTGGGTCTAACTTTTTGTTACGTTATGCGTTTTGACGATTTTACATGTCTAAAAGTTTGCTTTATCCGGATTTTTTTTCATTAATCGACTTGATTTGACCTCCGCTGATTATTAATGGAAGAAAAAAGCAAATTCCTGGTGTTTTGGACCACTTTGGAACAAAAATAAAATTTTGTTACGTTATGCGTCAGCCATGCTAAAATGTGTCCCTTTTTGTATGTGTTTTTAGTACTCCGACGCATAACGTAACAAACTTGTTTTTTCGAGTTTTGAGCTCTATAAATTTCTTTTATCCGGATTTTATTTTCACGAATCGACTTGACTTGACCTCCGGTTTATATTTATCGAAGAAAGAAAAAGATTCGAGTGGGTCTAACTTTTTGTTACGTTATGCGTTTTGGAGGTTAGACTGTCGGAAACCCTCTTTTATCCGGATTTTTTCGCATATATGGACATGACTTGACCTCCGCTTAATATTTATTGAAGAAAGAAAAAGATTCGAGTGGGTCTAACTTTTTGTTACGTTATGCGTTTAGGAGGTTACACTGTCGGAAAACCTCTTTATCCGGATTTTTCGCATATATGGACATGACTTGACCTCCGGTTAATATTTATCGAAGAAAGAAAAAGATTCGAGTGGGTCTAACTTTTGTTTGTTACGTTATGCGTTTTGGAGGTTACACTGTCGGAAAAGTTCTTTTATCCGGATTTTTTCGCATATATGGACATGACTTGACCTCCGCTTAATATTTATTGAAGAAAGAAAAAGATTCGAGTGGGTCTAACTTTTTGTTACGTTATGCGTTGTGGAGGTTACACTGTCGGAAAACCTCTTTTATCCGAATTTTTTCGCATATATGGACATGACTTGACCTCCAGTTAATATTTATCGAAGAAAGAAAAAGATTTGAGTGGGTCTAACTTTTTGTTACGTTATGCGTTTTGGAGGTTACACTGGCGGAAAAGCTCTTTTATCCGGATTTTTTCGCATATATGGACACGACTTGACCTCCAGTTAATATTTATCGAAGAAAGAAAAAGATTCGAATGGGTCTAACTTTTTGTTACGTTATGCGTTTTCGAGGTTACAGTGTCGGAAAAGCTCTTTTATCCGGATTTTTTCGCATATATGGACATGATTTGACCTCCAGTTAATATTTATCGAAGAAAGAAAAAGATTCGAATGGGTCTAACTTTTTGTTACGTTATGCGTTTTGGAGGTTACACTGTCGGAAAAGCTCTTTTATCCGGATTTCTTCGCATATATGGACATGACTTGACCTCCAGGTAATATCGAAGAAAGAAATATATTCGAGTGGGTCTAACTTTTTGTTACGTAATGCGTTTTGGAAGTTACACTGTCGGAAAAATCGAGTGGGTCTAATTTTTGTTATGTTATGCGTTTTGATGGTTTACATGTCAAAAAAATTGTTTTATCCGGATCTTTTTGCATGAATCGACTTGATTTCACCTCCGATGATTATTAATGGGGAAAAATCCAATTTCCTAAAAATTTGGACCACTTTGGAGCAAAACAAAAATTTTAGTTACGTTATGCGTCAGCCATGCTATGGGGCCCATGGGGCCCGAAGCAAAGAAAAGAGGTCTACCTATTACGATAATAAGTCATTTTTTTGTAATTTTGTAAATTAGTTACATTATCACCCTTATTTTTTCGAATTATTCCCTTTAAATTGTATCATTATCATTTGTTCTTGTTCAAAGATTGGTGAATAAATAAAATGCATGCTTGAACCATATTTTGTACTTTGTTTTCAAAATTACAAAAAATGACTAATAGGCAATTATTGTAGCACAGTAGGCTGTTAGTATATGCATTAAAGATAGCTGTCACAGCAACTTTTGTACTTTCTGAAGTATATCACTTGAATTTTGTTAAAGGTCCATGACGCAATCGACAGCCTCACACTCCCCACACGATTTTTCTCATTGCTGATATCACATACTAGATAGTAAATTTCTCATTACCATCCTGAAATTTGATGCTCCAAATAGATATATTTCCGACGAAATCGTGAAAAATGTTCACACGGCCCTGGGAATTGTCGGCAGTAGCTATAGAATGGAATTGGAATAAATTCAAGACGTTTCACTTCAATACCACTTCGCCCCCAAAATACTATAATATAAAAGACACTATAATGATATAAACATGAAAACACAAACTTTTAAAAAGGGACGGAATAAATCAAAAAGCATGAACACAAAAGTCTTCCAAAAATGATAAGAGGAACATGAAAATATAAGAGAGCATTCCATCCCCTGACCGGTAGTAGGGCGAATATGTTATGGGGTGAAACGTCTCGAAATATATACGCTCGATCATACTAATTGATATTTACGGTGGCTGATATGTGACATATTTAATTTTTTTTAGATATATCAAAAAAAATGATATTAGCTATAAGTGACGAATAGAGGTTATCCACTTCACTCCCTGGCAAAAATTGTCTATTTGGGCCCCCGCCCCCTCAGACCCTGCGCCCCCTAGCGCTATTTGGGCCCCCGCCAAAAAAAAAAAAAAAAAAGGAGAGAGAGAGAGGAAAAAGAGGAGAGAAGAGGAAAAGAGATGGGGAATCCATACGATATGCAATACCATACGATTATTGTCAATAAGCCTGGCAAAAATTGTCTATTTGGGCCCCCGCCCCCTAGTGCGGGGAAAAAAAGAGATGGGAGAGTGAGATGGGGAGAGAAGGAAAGAAAGAGGGAATCCATAGGCCTACGATATGTAGGGCCATACGATTATTATCAATATACTCGACAATATACTTGTAATGACTTCTTGAAGACAAAGAAATATAAATCTTTTGAAATGCTAATTGCACAAAAGCACCTATAGGAACAGTATATTGACTAAAACAATAAAATGGTCAACCGAAAAAGAAATCTCGAAAAAGGTGGTCAAGAAAGCATGCCCCAACCGAAAATTTTCAGTATCGACACAAAATTGGCCGATTAAGTCATTTACCATTGAGCTATTTCAAACTTGGGGCCGGATTTACGATTAGACCAGATGGGTACCGGGTCCAGGCCCCTAAAATAGCCTAAGGTATGTTCCCCAAAACACCGAAATATGGCAACATTGCTAAATTTTGCGCGCTTCACGCAGCCCTAGCCTTGACGTAAAATTTGCCCTCATTTTGGAATAAAATTGTCTGAAATTGGAAATTATTAGCGCGATTAGCGCGCTTCGCGCGCACTTTAACCAGGAAATTAGCAAGAATTGCCAAAATTCATTTCTATTAAGACCAAATTAGTGATAAAAAGGCAAATTTTTCTCAGTAATAACCCGGTTTACCATTTTCTCTCTTGGGCCACTGTATTGCCAAATTTAAACGTATTTACCTTGTTTTTTATTTTTCTTTGATATATTTGAAAGTGTACTTTTCTTTGAAAGTACACTTTCTTTTCGATGGGGGTGCGTCGCACCACTCGCACCTACCCCCATTTTCGTTTGGTGGATTTGGGCCCCGCCCCATACAGGCTTGCCCCCTCCCCTGGAAAAAATCCCAGCTACGCCACTGACTTGTTCCCGTAGTATTCCTCATTCAAACTAATTCAATGCACGACCTCGGAGTTACCTGCATGACTTTGGCGGGCTATTTTGAAACAGTCATGGTTGCACATGCAGGTACTTTTTAGAATGTCCTAAACACGTTATAGCAGTCGTTGATAGGACATGTAGCTTATAGAACATGGATAACCTCTATTAGATTGTGTAATGGCTCTCATCAATACTTGCATTGATGGGGTTTTTATAATGCAAGACGGAGATAAAAAACAGACTAATTCGCGAGTTACATATGATTATGTGTATTAGACTGCTCCATAGACAATGTGTTGTAATTTCGTTCTGGTACACAAATTCACCATATCTTTGCTTAACGAATTAATCTGTAAGAAAATTTAATAATTCAATTCGCGAATTTAATCATTCAATTCGCGACTGAATTTAATATTTAATTCAGGAATTTAATATTTTATTCGCGAATAAAATCATTCTAATTCACGAATAAAACATTTAATTCATGAATAAAACATTTAATTCGCGAATAAAACATTTAATTCGCGAATAAAACATTTAATTCACAAATAAAACGGTTAATTCGCGAATGAAACGTTTGATTCGCGAATGAAACGTTTAATTCGCGAATATTATGACTTTATTTGCATTAATTATTTATTTTTTATGAGTCTGAAAAAAAGTCACATATCAGTCACCGTAGACATTAGATATTATAAACAATACTACCAGTCAATGGCGTGCTCTCCTATATTTTTGAATTCGAGACGTTTTACCCCGAAACTCATTCGCCCCAGATAGGTTCGTCCAACACAAATTTCGCATCACGACCAGTTCGCCCCAATTCACTCACTGTGTGTAACGTTGCCGTAGTGCTTATATGTAACCAATGCCATTCAATATACGATCAATCATGGCATTATTTTAACTTGGATGTTATACTGTTGGGGTATTCTGGATTTTATTATATTCCCGAAAAGATGTAGGCCTACCGTGGTGTTTAAATCCGTCATATTAAGAAAAAGCAAATGAATCAGGATCAAGTAATTACTGTAAATCATTTGCAAATTGTACTTGTTATTTGCTTCTATAAATAACACCAGAATAATATTTTATACAGCAGACCTATAGTTGATTTTCTGTTGCTGGTTTTTTTTTTTTGTTTGTTTGTTTGTTTGTTTGGTTTTGGAATTGAGTCAGTTGTAAAGAATAATAATGACTTTTTTTTTTTTTGTGGAGCTTAAAATGAAGTCGAAACCTCTATTATATTAATTATTGTTGATTATTTTCGTGCACTTTTTTGTAATGAGGAATCTAAAGACTAAAGAAGCACATTTTTTTTCGCGATATACCTGTTAGGCTAAAAAAAAGTTTCCAATAAGGGACCGCTCATTATATTAATGTGGGAGGGGGGGGGGGGAAATGTAGGGGGGGGGGTTATGTGATTTTCACTTTGACAAACAGGGGGTTATGTGATTTTATTTTTCCTGATAGGGGGTCATGTGAAATTTAATAGTCATTCACTATTTTTTAATACCAAGAATCCTGGAAGGTCTTGCATACAGTAACAATATCAATCATACCATACATAATTGTCTAACTTGACTTGAACAACATTGTTCCCATTTTGCACCATATGTCACCATTTTAGCTTCAATTGGGCCAAAAATTTGCGCGCTTCACGGCATTTGTAGTTATAAACATTGTCAACAGCCAAAATGTGCTGGATTCACTATACCAAGTTCAAGAAATATTTTCTTTTTCCTAACCCATACACCCAATGTCAAAAAAGAAATCTACGCCACTGCCATATGCTACACACACCTCTCACTCCTCACCACATGACCACCCCACCTCCAAGCACACACGTATAAATTTTCTCATCAAAAGTAGATCTATTGGCATAGGGTAGATCCTGGGGATGTGTGGGGTTAAATTCCCCCTATTTGGCCAGGGAGATGGTCCATACAATCATCTGTAGGCCTATGTGGGTTTCTGACCAAATTAACCTTATATTTGGCAATTTTAGTCAAAAATTGCAATTTTTAGTGCTTCGCGCGAATTTATTCCACTTTTGCATCTTATTCCATCAATTCAGCTTCAAAATGGCAAAATTTCCTCGCGCTTCGCGCGCATTTGTACAATACACTTATTTTGTCGCCAAAAAGACCTGGATTCCCTATGCATGACTTCAAGAAATTGTTTCTCACCCCATCACCCCAATGTCAAAATCACAATCTCTGTAACTGAATTAATTAATATTTTAGTTTGCTTGAAGCGGGGGGGTATGTGATTTTGTTTGATTCAATAGGGGGTTACATGAAATTGATTCATCGCAAGTAACGCGAAAGTCTCAATGCGAACTGTGTTTTTATTTTCAGTTTCATGGTGTAGGCCTATGGAAAGATACCAGATACATGATACAAGATACAAGATATATCTTGTATATCTTGTATATCTTGTATCTTGTAATTAATTAATATTTAAGTTTGCTTGAAGGGGGGGGGGGGGTATGTGATTTTGTTTGATTCAATAGGGGGGGGGGGGTTACATGAAATTGATTCATCGCAATAGGGGGGGTAGGTATTTTTCACCCATAAAGCTCAACATTTTCCCTGCCCCCCGCATTAATAATGAGCGGTCCCAAAGTAACGCGAAAGTCTCAATGCGAACTGTGTTTTTATTTTCAGTTTCATGGTGTAGGCCTATGGAAACATATGCCTGAAAGTATTACCAAATCAATGCTGAGTATTTTAGCGAAGCCTGTGCTTATCATACAAGCCTGCACCCACGGTTAAATAAGACTCGAGGCTATGGTAGCCGTGCTTCGGGAAACGTGTTTGCAGTTAAGCCTGGTCTTACCTGGGGGGGGGGCACTTCAATATGAAATGGATATAGGTGTAGGGCTGACACTTTCGCACTAAGGGGCATTCGGTGAGAGCAAAATGTAAAAAATATGGGGTCATTGGGTGAGAGCATGATTTTTGGCATTCGGTGAGAGCAAAATTAAAAAATATGGGATCATTGGGTGAGAACATGACCTTTTTTTAAATGGAATCCTTGGGTGAGAGCCGAAACAGCGCCGCAAAAACCTCGAAAATCGAATTTCTAGTCCTAAATGGCTTCAAATTTCATTGTTTTTTCAACATAAGTAACAAAATCAGTGATAAATGAAAGTTGCTGTTCAAATTGAACTTGTAAGGGTCTTTGGGTGACAGATCAAATTGAAAAATAGGGGGTCTTCGGGTGACAGAGCATGTGTTCGTAAAAAAATATTGGGTCTTTGGGTGACAGCGATGCTGAAAAAGGGGGTCTTAACAGCTAGTACATACGCGCGAGTCACCTCCAAAGTTGGAGTGCCCCCCCTTCCCCCCGGGGGTCTTACGACCTTGTTAGCCTTGAGGCTAGACTAGCCAACTGCTTAGCAAATACTCGAGAAACTCGCCCCAGGAGACTATCGGTATAGGAATTTTTTCTGAAAAAGGGGGAGGGGGCATTTAGCGTGGACTCCCAAGAAAATGGGAGTCAGTCAGTGTGGGACCACTGAAAATTAGATGTCATTGAGGAGGGAAAAAATAACTTTCTGGGCAAAAGTCTGCAAAAACATTAAATTTGCCCAGTAAATTTGTTGATGTAAAATTGGGAGATTGGGTGTATTAGTTACTTCCGGTCCAAAAAAGGGGTCATTGGGTGTAAGCTGCTTAACAAATGGAATTCATTCATTTATTTTGTGTAGGCCTATAGTTTGCCTCAAAAAGGAACTATTGACACATGATGCATATGAAGCGTGCATATATAATGGAACTCAGTTGCCGTTTATAATCGTAGGCCCCTTACCGTATATGTACGAGTATGTAGGCCTTACTGATAGGGGATGTCACGCATCGATAGGGGGATGTCATTTTTTTGGAAAGGAAGTCATGAATATATCGGTGACAAGAGTCAATTTGTATGACCCCCCTATCACTGGCTTAATTTTTTTTATGACCCCCTAAATCTGGCTGAAAATTTTTGAGCCAGACAGGCTCAATCCATTATCGTTCAGGCAGTGCCGCCGAGAGCCATTACGGGCCCGGGGGCAAAATCAACGCACGGGCCCCTTTGATCCGAGTGATGATGGTGAGGGTGTATGACTTCATAGGTGTAGGGGGGTGTGGGTGGGGGGGGCAACAGGGGCGTAAATTTCTTGGTGACATGGGGACGG
This sequence comes from Amphiura filiformis, assembly GCF_039555335.1. Classification (NCBI taxonomy): domain Eukaryota; kingdom Metazoa; phylum Echinodermata; class Ophiuroidea; order Amphilepidida; family Amphiuridae; genus Amphiura; species Amphiura filiformis. Next base: position 49,987,520 of record NC_092634.1, on the reverse strand, counting down.
GGGATTGGTGTAAAATGCTTGAACATTATGTTCAAAGTTAAAGTGACATATTAAGATTAAGTTTCTCTGAACATAGACTCTGAACAACTTCCGCGCAAAGTGCAGAAAATGTGCCAATTTAATGTTAAAAGAATGCTCGCATAACGCGCTAAAATTTTGAGTCACAAGCCCTTAATAATTTTATACACCCCCAATTTTTGATTTGTAAAAAATACTGAATATTTTTGGTATAGGCCTACAAACGCTATGATCCCCAGTAAATTCATGACCACCCCTACTTGTAATGTGTGCCGACTGGGGACTTTTTTTTAACAACTGGGGACTTTTGTTATGAGTTGTGTGTCGACCGGGGACTTTTATGTGCCAAACTCCTACTAATCGGGGACCTGTGTGTTCTCAAGTTTAGTACAACCGGGTACCTCACCCTACACCTAAAAAGTACCCAGTTGGAGTAATGCTATTTAGGGGAGCCCCAGCCTGTTTTACAACTGGGGACGTCCCTGCTTTGCGCAAAGTCCCCAGTTAGTGGGGAAAACACACACAAAAGTCCTCATTCGTAGGGTTTTACAAGCCCCCCCCCCGCCCAATTTCAAAGAAAATGACATCCCCCTAGAACTCACACCACCAAGTTGCAAATCTTGTTAAGCCCTAGGCCTATTAGTTTAGTGGAAGAAGGGGGCCTTCGTGCAGAATCATTATGATCAGAAGAATAGGCTTCTTTGGCGTGTTTTTTGACGAAACCTGAGAAATTTTGAAATTTAAGTCCTGTTGTATCAAATTTGACCCCTGTTGACCCTATGGACATTTTTTTTAAAATTTTTAAGTAGCATATCGTTTTCTACGCATTTTTTTCTGATCTACAGACGTCGATTAGAAGTTGATTTCTGCGTGTGCACCGCACGGTAGTCACTTCTTCCAACTAAACTATATGGCCAGGTGGTGGCGGATGCGATATCGCCATTTTGACGTCACCATTGGATAAACACGTAAACATGAAACCTTCACAAACAATTCTAAATGTATTATGTGGTGTCAAAGCAAAATTTAATATGTTATTCTCAAACCCCCTGAGGTTCGACAAAGTACCCCACTGTAAGTATGTTGTTTTTCAATTTGTAACCGTCTATTTTGAATGGGGCTGTCGGCCTTATATTTTCGCCATCCTCGTACGTCACGTGTCGCGTGAACTATACCGCCTGATATGGCGACGACATGTGCCATTAGAGCCGGCACACTACTATTTTCTTCCGCATTTGGTGTAACCCCTGATAGTTCCGGTAAAACATAGGTCCGTACTGCAAACAAGTGGGTGTCCCTTTGGAGCAAGATGAATAGCCACGACTGTTAATTATAATTAGGGCCTAAATTAAAAGATATGTAACTGATAAATGTTCAGAATATCACCAAATGGTGCATGATCTGGAACGAAGTATGGGCGCTCGAAACAAATCCGCGTGCAGATTTGGTATTAAGGAAGCAAACGTGCAAGCTCATAAATTATGGTGGCGCTCTTCAGGTGGGCATCAAAGTGGTCCAAAACCTCTAGAAATTGCTTTTTTTCTTTCATAAATAATGATCGGAAATCAAATCCAAGTCGATGTATGCAAAAAATCCGACTGAAAGATATTTTTTGAGAGTGTAACCTCCAGAACGCATAACGTAACAAAAACTTAGACCCGTTCCAAACTTTTTTTTTCTTCGATAATTAGGGACGGGAGGTCAAGTCAAGTCGATTCATGCAAAAAATCCGGATAAAAGAGCTTTTCCGACAGTGTAACCTCCAGAACGCATAACGTAACAAAAACTTAGACCCGTTCCAAACTTTTTTTTTCTTCGATAATTAGGAACGGGAGGTCAAGTCAAGTCGATTCATGTAAAAAAATCCGGATAAAAGAGCTTTTCCGACAGTGTAACCTCCAGAACGCATAACGTAACAAAAACTTAGACCCGTTCCAAACTTTTTTCTTCTTCGATAATTAGGAACGGGAGGTCAAGTCAAGTCGATTCATGCAAAAAATCCGGATAAAAGAGCTTTTCCGACAGTGTAACCTCCAGAACGCATAACGTAACAAAAACTTAGACCCGTTCCAAACTTTTTTTTCTTCGATAATTAGGAACGGGAGGTCAAGTCAAGTCGATTCATGTAAAAAAATCCGGATAAAAGAGCTTTTCCGACAGTGTAACCTCCAGAACGCATAACGTAACAAAAACTTAGACCCGTTCCAAACTTTTTTTCTTCGATAATTAGGAACGGAGGTCAAGTCAAGTCGATTCATGCAAAAAAATCCGGATAAAAGAGCTTTTCCGACAGTGTAACCTCCAGAACGCATAACGTAACAAAAACTTAGACCCGTTCCAAACTTTTTTTTTCTTCGATAATTAGGAACGGAGGTCAAGTCAAGTCGATTCATGTAAAAAATCCGGATAAAAGAGCTTTTCCGACAGTGTAACCTCCAGAACGCATAACGTAACAAAAACTTAGACCCGTTCCAAACTTTTTTTCTTCGATAATTAGGAACGGAGGTCAAGTCAAGTCGATTCATGCAAAAAAATCCGGATAAAAGAGCTTTTCCGACAGTGTAACCTCCAGAACGCATAACGTAACAAAAACTTAGACCCGTTCCAAACTTTTTTTTTCTTCGATAATTAGGAACGGAGGTCAAGTCAAGTCGATTCATGTAAAAAAAATCCGGATAAAAGAGCTTTTCCGACAGTGTAACCTCCAGAACGCATAACGTAACAAAAACTTAGACCCGTTCCAAACTTTTTTTTCTTCGATAATTAGGAACGGAGGTCAAGTCAAGTCGATTCATGCAAAAAATCCGGATAAAAGAGCTTTTCCGACAGTGTAACCTCCAGAACGCATAACGTAACAAAAACTTAGACCCGTTCCAAACTTTTGTTTTCTTCGATAATTAGGAACGGGAGGTCAAGTCAAGTCGATTCATGTAAAAAAATCCGGATAAAAGAGCTTTTCCGACCGTGTAACCTCCAGAACGCATAACGTAACAAAAACTTAGACCCGTTCCAAACTTTTTTTTTCTTCGATAATTAGGGTGGTCAAGTCAAGTCGATTCATGCAAAAAAATCCGGATAAAAGAGCTTTTCCGACAGTGTAACCTCCAGAACGCATAACGTAACAAAAACTTAGACCCGTTCCAAACTTTTTTTTTCTTCGATAATTAGGAACGGGAGGTCAAGTCAAGTCGATTCATGTAAAAAAATCCGGATAAAAGAGCTTTTCCGGCAGTGTAACCTCCAGAACGCATAACGTAACAAAAACTTAGACCCGTTCCAAACTTTTTTTTCTTCGATAATTAGGAACGGAGGTCAAGTCAAGTCGATTCATGCAAAAAATCCGGATAAAAGAGCTTTTCCGACAGTGTAACCTCCAGAACGCATAACGTAACAAAAACTTAGACCCGTTCCAAACTTTTTTTTTCTTCGATAATTAGGAACGGGAGGTCAAGTCAAGTCGATTCATGTAAAAAAATCCGGATAAAAGAGCTTTTCCGACAGTGTAACCTCCAGAACGCATAACGTAACAAAAACTTAGACCCGTTCCAAACTTTTTTTTCTTCGATAATTAGGAACGGGAGGTCAAGTCAAGTCGATTCATGCAAAAAATCCGGATAAAAGAGCTTTTCCGACAGTGTAACCTCCAGAACGCATAACGTAACAAAAACTTAGACCCGTTCCAAACTTTTTTTCTTCGATAATTAGGAACGGGAGGTCAAGTCAAGTCGATTCATGCAAAAAATCCGGATAAAAGAGCTTTTCCGACAGTGTAACCTCCAGAACGCATAACGTAACAAAAACTTAGACCCGTTCCAAACTTTTTTTTCTTCGAAAAATAGGAAAGGGAAGTCAAGTCAAGTCGATTCATGCAAAAAAAATCCGGATAAAAGAGCTTTTCCGACAGTGTAACCTCCAGAACGCATAACGTAACAAAAACTTAGACCCGTTCCAAACTTTTTTTTCTTCGATAATTAGGAACGGGAGGTCAAGTCAAGTCGATTCATGCAAAAAATCCGGATAAAAGAGCTTTTCCGACAGTGTAACCTCCAGAACGCATAACGTAACAAAAACTTAGACCCGTTCCAAACTTTTTTTTCTTCGATAATTAGGAACGGAGGTCAAGTCAAGTCGATTCATGCAAAAAAAATCCGGACAAAAGAGCTTTTCCGACAGTGTAACATCCAAAACGCATAACGTAACAAAAAGTTAGACCCACTCGAATCTTTTTCTTTCTTCAATAAATATTAACTGGAGGTCAAGTCATGTCCATATATGCGAAAAAATCCGGATAAAAGAGCTTTTCCGACAGTGTAACCTCCAAAACGCATAACGTAACAAAAAGTTAGACCCACTCGAATCTTTTTCTTTCTTCGATAAATATTAACTGGAGGTCAAGTCATGTCCATATATGCGAAAAAATCCGGATAAAAGAACTTTTCCGATAGTGTAACCGCCAAAACGCATAACGTAACAAAAAGTTAGACCCACTCGAATCTTTTTCTTTCTTCAATAAATATTAAGCGGAGGTCAAGTCATGTCAATATATGCGAAAAAATCCGGATAAAAGAAGTTTTCCGACAGTGTAACCTCCAAAACGCATAACGTAACAAAAAGTTAGACCCACTCGAATCTTTTTCTTTCTTCGATAAATATTAACTGGAGGTCAAGTCATGTCCATATATGCGAAAAAATCCGGATAAAAGAGCTTTTCCGACAGTGTAACCTCCAAAACGCATAACGTAACAAAAAGTTAGACCCACTCGAATCTTTTTCTTTCTTCGATAAATATTAACTGGAGGTCAAATCATGTCCATATATATGCGAAAAAATCCGGATAAAAGAGCTTTTCCGACAGTGTAACCTCCAAAACGCATAACGTAACAAAAGTTAGACCCACTCGAATCTTTTTCTTTCTTCGATAAATATTAACTGGAGGTCAAGTCATGTCCATATATGCGAAAAAATCCGGATAAAAGAGCTTTTCCGACAGTGTAACCTCCAAAACGCATAACGTAACAAAAAGTTATACCCACTCGAATCTTTTTCTTTCTTCGATAAATATTAACTGGAGGTCAAATCATGTCCATATATATGCGAAAAAATCCGGATAAAAGAGCTTTTCCGACAGTGTAACCTCCAAAACGCATAACGTAACAAAAAGTTAGACCCACTCGAATCTTTTTCTTTCTTCGATAAATATTAACTGGAGGTCAAGTCATGTCCATATATGCGAAAAATCCGGATAAAAGAGCTTTTCAGACAGTGAAACCTCCAAAACGCATAACGTAACAAAAAGTTAGACCCACTCGAATCTTTTTCTTTCTTCTATAAATATTAACAGGAGGTCAAGTCATGACCATGTATGCGAAAAAATCCGGATAAAAGAGGTTTTCCGAGAGTGTAACCTCCGAAACGCAGAACGTAACAAAAAGTTAGACCCACTCGAATCTTTTTCTTTCTTCGATAAATATTAACTAGAGGTCAAGTCATGTCCATATATGCGAAAAAATCCGGATAAAAGAACTTTTCCGATAGTGTAACCGCCAAAACGCATAACGTAACAAAAAGTTAGACCCACTCGAATCTTTTTCTTTCTTCAATAAATATTAAGCGGAGGTCAAGTCATGTCCATATATGCGAAAAAATCCGGATAAAAGAAGTTTTCCGACAGTGTAACCTCCAAAACGCATAACGTAACAAAAAGTTAGACCCACTCGAATATTTTTCTTTCTTCGATAAATATTAACCGGAGGTCAAGTCATGTCCATATATGCAAAAAAATCCGGATAAAAGAGGTTTTACGACAGTGTAACCTCCAAAACGCATAACGTAACAAAAAGTTAGACCCATTCGAATCTTTTTCTTTCTTCGATAAATATTAACTAGAGGTCAAGTCATGTCCATATATGCGAAAAAATCCGGATAAAAGAACTTTTCCGATAGTGTAACCGCCAAAACGCATAACGTAACAAAAAGTTAGACCCACTCGAATCTTTTTCTTTCTTCATAAATTTAATCTTCAAGTCATGTCCATATATCGAAAAAATCCGGATAAAAGAACTTTTCCGATAGTGTAACCGCCAAAACGCATAACGTAACAAAAAGTTAGACCCACTCGAATCTTTTTCTTTCTTCGATAAAATTAACTGGAGGTCAAATCATGTCCATATATGCGAAAAATCCGGATAAAAGAGCTTTTCCGACAGTGTAACCTCCAAAACGCATAACGTAACAAAAAGTTAGACCCACTCGAATCTTTTTCTTTCTTCGATAAATGATAACAGGCGGCCAAGTCATGACCGTGTATGCGAAAAAATCCGGATAAAAGAACTTTTCCGATAGTGTAACCGCCAAAACGCATAACGTAACAAAAAGTTAGACCCACTCGAATCTTTTTCTTTCTTCAATAAATATTAAGCGGAGGTCAAGTCATGTCCATATATGCGACAAAATCCGGATAAAAGAAGTTTTCCGACAGTGTAACCTCCAAAACGCATAACGTAACAAAAGTTAGACCCACTCGAATCTTTTTCTTTCTTCGATAAATATTAACTGGAGGTCAAGTCATGTCCATATATGCGAAAAAATCCGGATAAAAGAGCTTTTCCGACAGTGTAACCTCCAAAACGCATAACGTAACAAAAAGTTATACCCCTCGAATCTTTTTCTTTCTTCGATAAATATAAACCGGAGGTCAAGTCAAGTCGATTCGTAAAAAAAAATCCGGATAAAAGAAATTTATAGAGCTCAAAACTCGAAAAAACAAGTTTGTTACGTTATGCGTCGGAGTACTAAAAACACATACAAAAAGGGACAAATTTTAGCATGGCTGACGCATAACGTAACAAAATTTTATTTTGGCTCCAAAGTGCTCCAAAACGCCTGGAAATTGCTTTTCTTATTCCATTGATAATCATTGGAGGTCAAATCAAGTCGATTCATGAAAAAAAATCCGGATAAAGGTAAATTTTCGACATGTAAACCATCAAAACGCATAACGTAACAAAAAGTTAGACCCATTCGAATCTTTTTCTTTCTTCGATAAATATTAACTTGAGGTCAAGTCATGTCCATATATGCGAACAAATCCGGATAAAAGAACTTTTCCGATAGTGTAACCTCCAAAACGCATAACGTAACAAAAAGTTAGACCCACTCGAATCTTTTTCTTTCTTCAATACATATTAAGCGGAGGTCAAGTCATGTCCATATATGCGAAAAAATCCGGATAAAAGAACTTTTCCGACAGTGTAACCTCCAAAACGCATAACGTAACAAAAAGTTAGACCCACTCGAATCTTTTTCTTTCTTCGATAAATATTAACAGGAGGTCAAGTCATGACCATGTATGCGAAAAAATCCGGATAAAAGAGGTTTTCCGAGAGTGTAACCTCCGAAACGCATAACGTAACAAAAAGTTAGACCCACTCGAATCTTTTTCTTTCTTCGATAAATATTAACTAGAGGTCAAGTCATGTCCATATATGCGAAAAAATCCGGATAAAAGAACTTTTCCGATAGTGTAACCGCCAAAACGCATAACGTAACAAAAAGTTAGACCCACTCGAATCTTTTTCTTTCTTCAATAAATATTAAGCGGAGGTCAAGTCATGTCCATATATGCGAAAAATCCGGATAAAAGAGCTTTTCCGACAGTGTAACCTCCAAAACGCATAACGTAACAAAAAGTTAGACCCACTCGAATCTTTTTCTTTCTTCGATAAATATTAACCGGAGGTCAAGTCATGTCCATATATGGAAAAAATCCGGATAAAAGAGGTTTTACGACAGTGTAACCTCCAAAACGCATAACGTAACAAAAAGTTAGACCCATTCGAATCTTTTTCTTTCTTCGATAAATATTAACTAGAGGTCAAGTCATGTCCATATATGCGAAAAAAATCCGGATAAAAGAACTTTTCCGATAGTGTAACCGCCAAAACGCATAACGTAACAAAAAGTTAGACCCACTCGAATCTTTTTGTTTCTTCAATAAATATTAACTGGAGGTCAAGTCATGTCCATATATGCGAAAAAGTCCGGATAAAAGAACTTTTCCGATAGTGTAACCGCCAAAACGCATAACGTAACAAAAAGTTAGACCCACTCGAATCTTTTTCTTTCTTCGATAAATATTAACTGGAGGTCAAATCATGTCCATATATATGCGAAAAAATCCGGATAAAAGAGCTTTTCCGACAGTGTAACCTCCAAAACGCATAACGTAACAAAAAGTTAGACCCACTCGAATCTTTTTCTTTCTTCGATAAATATTAACTGGAGGTCAAGTCATGTCCATATATGCGAAAAAATCCGGATAAAAGAGCTTTTCAGACAGTGAAACCTCTAAAACGCATAACGTAACAAAAAGTTATACCCCCTCGAATCTTTTTCTTTCTTCGATAAATATAAACCGGATGTCAAGTCAAGTCGATTCGTAAAAAAAAATCCGGATAAAAGAAATTTATAGAGCTCAAAACTCGAAAAAACAAGTTTGTTACGTTATGCGTCGGAGTACTAAAAACACATACAAAAAGGGACAAATTTTAGCATGGCTGACGCATAACGTAACAAAATTTTATTTTGGCTCCAAAGTGCTCCAAAACGCCTGAAATTGCTTTTCTTATTCCATTGATAATCATTGGAGGTCAAATCAAGTCGATTCATGAAAAAAAAAATCCGGATAAAGGTAAATTTTCGACATGTAAACCATCAAAACGCATAACGTAGCAAAAAGTTAGACCCATTCGAATCTTTTTCTTTCTTCGATAAATATTAATACTTGAGGTCAAGTCATGTCCATATATGCGAAAAAATCCGGATAAAAGAACTTTTCCGATAGTGTAACCTCCAAAACGCATAACGTAACAAAAAGTTAGACCCACTCGAATCTTTTTCTTTCTTCAATACATATTAAGCGGAGGTCAAGTCATGTCCATATATGCGAAAAATCCGGATAAAAGAACTTTTCCGACAGTGTAACCTCCAAAACGCATAACGTAACAAAAAGTTAGACCCACTCGAATCTTTTTCTTTCTTCGATAAATATTAACAGGAGGTCAAGTCATGACCATGTATGCGAAAAAATCCGGATAAAAGAGGTTTTCCGAGAGTGTAACCTCCGAAACGCATAACGTAACAAAAAGTTAGACCCACTCGAATCTTTTTCTTTCTTCGATAAATATTAACTAGAGGTCAAGTCATGTCCATATATGCGAAAAAATCCGGATAAAAGAACTTTTCCGATAGTGTAACCGCCAAAACGCATAACGTAACAAAAAGTTAGACCCACTCGAATCTTTTTCTTTCTTCAATAAATATTAAGCGGAGGTCAAGTCATGTCCATATATGCGAAAAAATCCGGATAAAAGAAGTTTTCCGACAGTGTAACCTCCAAAACGCATAACGTAACAAAAAGTTAGACCCACTCGAATCTTTTTCTTTCTTCGATAAATATTAACCGGAGGTCAAGTCATGTCCATATATGCAAACAAATCCGGATAAAAGAGGTTTTACGACAGTGTAACCTCCAAAACGCATAACGTAACAAAAAGTTAGACCCATTCGAATCTTTTTCTTTCTTCGATAAATATTAACTAGAGGTCAAGTCATGTCCATATATGCGAAAAATCCGGATAAAAGAACTTTTCCGATAGTGTAACCGCCAAAACGCATAACGTAACAAAAAGTTAGACCCACTCGAATCTTTTTCTTTCTTCGATAAATATTAACTGGAGGTCAAGTCATGTCCATATATGCGAAAAAATCCGGATAAAAGAGCTTTTCCGCCAGTGTAACCTCGAAAACGCATAACGTAACAAAAAGTTAGACCCACTCGAATCTTTTTCTTTCTTCGATAAATATTAACTGGAGGTCAAGTCATGTCCATATATGCGAAAAAATCCTGATAAAAGAGCTTTTCCGATAGTGTAACCTCTAAAACGCATAACGTAACAAAAAGTTAGACCCACTCGAATCTTTTTTCTTTCTTCGATAAATATTAACTGGAGGTCAAGTCATGTCCATATATGCGAAAAAATCCGGATAAAAGAGCTTTTCCGACAGTGTAACCTCCAAAACGCATAACGTAACAAAAAGTTAGACCCACTCGAATCTTTTCTTTCTTCGCTAAATATTAACTGGAGGTCAAGTCATGTCCATATATGCGAAAAAATCCGGATAAAAGAGCTTTTCAGACAGTGAAACCTCCAAAACGCATAACGTAACAAAAAGTTATACCCCTCGAATCTTTTTTCTTTCTTCGATAAATATAAACCGGAGGTCAATTCAAGTCGCTTCGTGCAAAAAAATCCGGATAAAAGAAATTTATAGAGCTCAAAACTCGAAAAAACAACTTTGTTACGTTATGCGTTGAGTACTAAAAACACATACAAAAAGGGACAAATATTTGAAGTATTTGTTATTTTTGAAATTTTATTTCGGGGACAAATTTGGTGTGGACGAGATAGCATGGGCCGAGTTTTGACTTGAACAGAGGGAGGGAGGACTTCCAACATAAAATCTTTTAAGTATTTGTTATTTTTGAATTTTTTTTTTATTTCGGGGACAAATTTGGTGTGGACGAGATAGCATGGGCCGAGTTTTGACTTGAACAGAGGGAGGGAGGACTTCCAACATAAAATCTTTCAAGTATTTGTTACTTTTGAACTTTTTTTATTTCGGGGGACAAATTTGGTGTGGACGAGATAGCATGGGCCGAGTTTTGACTTGAACAGAGGTAGGGAGGACTTCGAACATAGAATCTTTCAAGTATTTGTTACTTTAAATTTTTTTTTATATCGGGGGACAGATTTGGTGTGGACGAGATAGCATGGGCCGAGTTTTGACTTGAACAGAGGGAAGGAGGACTTCCAACATAAAATCTTTTAAGTATTTGTTACTTTTGAATTTTTTTATTTCGGGGACAAATTTGGTGTGGACGAGATAGCATGGGCCGAGTTTTGACTTAACAGAGGGAGGAGGACTTCCAACATAAAATCTTTCAAGTATTTGTTACTTTTGAATTTTTTTTTTATTTCGGGGGACAAATTTGGTGTGGACGAGATAGCATGGGCCGAGTTTTGACTTGAACAGAGGGAGGGAGGACTTCCAACATAAAATCTTTCAAGTATTTGTTACTTTGAATTTTTTTTTATTACGGGGGACAAATTTGGTGTGGACGAGATAGCATGGGCCGAGTTTTGACTTGAACAGAGGGAGGAGGACTTCCAACATAAAATCTTTTAAGTATTTGTTACTTTTGAATTGTTTTATTTCGGGGACAAATTTGGTGTGGACGAGATAGCATGGGCCGAGTTTTGACTTGAACAGAGGGAGGAGGACTTCCAACATAAAATCTTTCAAGTATTTGTTACTTTGAATTTTTTTTTTTATTTCGGGGACAAATTTGGTGTGGACGAGATAGCATGGGCCGAGTTTTGACTTGAACAGAGGGAGGGAGGACTTCCAACATAAAATCTTTTAAGTATTTGTTACTTTTGAATTTTTTTATTTCGGGGGACAAATTTGGTGTGGACGAGATAGCATGGGCCGAGTTTTGACTTGAACAGAGGGAGGGAGGACTTCCAACATAAAATCTTTTAAGTATTTGTTACTTTCGATTTTTTTTTTTTTTTTTTATTTCGGGGGACAAATTTGGTGTGGACGAGATAGCATGGGCCGAGTTTTGACTTGAACAGAGGGAGGGAGGACATTAAACATAAAATCTTTCAAGTATTTGTTACTTTAAATTTTTTTTTTTTATATCGGGGACAGATTTGGTGTGGACGAGATAGCATGGGCCGAGTTTTGACTTGAACAGAGGGAGGGAGGACTTCCAACATAAAATCTTTTAAGTATTTGTTACTTTTGAATTTTTTTTTTTTCGGGGACAAATTTGGTGTGGACGAGATAGCATGGGCCGAGTTTTGACTTAACAGAGGGAGGAGGACTTCCAACATAAAATCTTTCAAGTATTTGTTACTTTTGAATTTTTTTTTTATTTCGGGGACAAATTTGGTGTGGACGAGATAGCATGGGCCGAGTTTTGACTTGAACAGAGGAGGAGGACTTCCAACATAAAATCTTTCAAGTATTTGTTACTTTGAATTTTTTTTTTTTTTTTTTCGGGGACAAATTTGGTGTGGACGAGATAGCATGGGCCGAGTTTTGACTTGAACAGAGGGAGGGAGGACTTCCAACATAAAATCTTTTAAGTATTTGTTACTTTTGAATTGTTTTATTTCGGGGACAAATTTGGTGTGGACGAGATAGCATGGGCCGAGTTTTGACTTGAACAGAGGGAGGGAGGACTTCCAACATAAAATCTTTCAAGTATTTGTTACTTTGAATTTTTTTTTATTTCGGGGGACAAATTTGGTGTGGACGAGATAGCATGGGCCGAGTTTTGACTTGAACAGAGGGAGGGAGGACTTCCAACATAAAATCTTTTAAGTATTTGTTACTTTTGAATTTTTTTTATTTCGGGGGACAAATTTGGTGTGGACGAGATAGCATGGGCCGAGTTTTGACTTGAACAGAGGAAGGGAGGACTTCCAACATAAAATCTTTTAAGTATTTGTTACTTTCGATTTTTTTTTCGGGGACAAATTTGGTGTGGACGAGATAGCATGGGCCGAGTTTTGACTTGAACAGAGGGAGGGAGGACATTAAACATAAAATCTTTCAAGTATTTGTCATTTCTGATCATTTTAATTTTTTTGTTACGTTATGCGACGAGCAGCAAAAAGTTGTCCCTTTTCCTTAGTGCCAAACGGTTTTGAACGTATAACGTAGCAATTTGTTATGTTATGCGATTTTGTTACGTTATGCGTCGTTACATATGTGTGACGTTTTGTAACTCTAGTGTTTCGGCGTCTTTTACCAAATGCAAAGCGTGTCCATTATAATGTACGTGTGACGTTTTGTAACTACATTTATTATACATGTACATAATTATATTGGATTCAACAAAGCTGTAAAAAGTGTCAATACAGGCTGTATCAAAATGATTGGTACCGATCACTTTGGATGTTTTAACGTAAAGCCAGCCCGGAAAGCCAGATCCTAACAAATGTAGCATATAGGATCTTCTTCAAATAACCAGAGGTTACAGTTTGATTACCTGTTATAACATTAATATACAAATGAGATGGATCTTATGCTGTGGCAGTGTTGTCCATAATAACTGGAAACTGATGGGTACCAATCATTTTGATACAGCCCGTACCTCCAACGCTTCTTACTCAAATTTAATCAACAATCCAATTTGTTTCATTTGCTTGTTGTCGGTCACGATATATTTGCTACACTGTTATCATCGACCTTCCGTTTATAATCGATTCGAAACAGAAATGCAATTTTGCAATGAATTTTCTGCTTAGTTTTATAAGAAAAGTGTACAATTCCGGGTCCTTGATGAAATATAATCGGGCATGTACAGCAGAGCGATTCCCGGATTTAAATAATCGATTATTATTCAATTAAACTTTGTCACAACTGATAGTTGTCACAACTGATAGGTTATGCAGACCACTTTTCCGCCACTAACACCTTCTATAAATTAATATACAAGTCCTGTTCTCCAGATTACTCCTAAATCCAATTTTATTGATATATTCGATCGTTTCCTAGCAACCATTTTGAAACCGAACACCATATCTGCTGCTTATTGAATCAGTAATATTTTATTTTGAACATCACAATGAGTTGATTAAGTTATGTATCAGCGTTACTCGTTTACGAACCCATTAAGCATAATTAAAAAGTATTATTCCATTGAATAAGCGTAAGTTGAAATTTGCTCCTATGAAAATTATTACTTTGAGGAGTTGAACCACAAATGCATAATTTTTTCTTACAAAATGTAAAATTTCTGGTATTTTGGTGTGATAATTTTAAGGACAAACACATTATTATTCTAGTCACAAACATCCTCACTAGCTGATGCTCTCATCTGTACAAATGGTCAAAATGAATAGGACCCACTGGTACGGATCGCGACGACACAAGGCCAAAACCACCTTTTACCCAAATTCACTTGAGAATGAATGAAAAAAAGAAAGAAACAAAACAAAAAAACGACACCAAAAAACCGAAAAAACAAACAAACCAAAAACAAAGACAACAATGTTTGTTTGAGTTAACAAAATTCGATTCTTTAACCAAAAGTAATGGACAATGTTTCTTTTGCATAAACATGAATGCATGCATGCAATCAATGTATTAATAATGTGATATAGCTCTTGCTATAATTCATTTGGACACTGGATTTGGAAATCACTCGCTATAGATATTTCTTTCTAGCGCCAACCAATTATACCACAGATTACACCTTAGTGCATAGTGAAAGGGTTATTCATACGACATGTTTGGTGTTTGATGAATCTGAATCACCAGTTTAATAGTAAAATAGAGAATTTATCAATTGAAACTTCAAATTCCATCAGGTGGTCAAGGGCATTGCCATTAGACCAATAAGGGACAGGTGATAGCCCAAATTTTGATAATCCCCTCACATTCATCATGTTGATAAAAAACAAATTTAATCATTTCTAATTTTGGACAGTTGGGAATCCCCTGTTCTAGAATGTTCATTGTGTTGCACAATTGGAAATATCCCCAAGATTGAATATGACATCATGTTGGGGAAAACCCAGGAAGTGATGTAATAAGAAAGGTTAATGTTTATAATTATTCTTGGGAATTTCCCAGGTTACATCATACGTTGTGAAGATGTGAATGAAGTAATTGGCTATTAATAGAATGGAATTTCCGAGTGTTTGGGATATAAGCAAATGTAAGCACAATTAGACACAGTACAATGTTGTTGTGGGCTAGTAATAGTGTGCTTACCGTCCATTTCCTTCAAAGAAAGGAAATTGCGAACCAGAAATATTTTATGTAGTCAAAGTACTGCTATTCAGTAATATCGGAGAAGATCTAGAAAACGGCAAAGTGCTTACCTCTTCCAAAAAAGGAATATATTCTTCTGCCGACTTGGTTAAGTCTGATTTATGAAACAACACATCTGTCAATGTAAGTGGAAACAGGGGGCAACTACAATGCATGCCTGTTTTCCATTAGAAATTGTGTGGAAGGTGAAAAGAGCACCATTTTGGAGATAATCAACTGTGCGAGGAATTTATGCTAATGATTAAAAAAAGTCTTCAGTAGACTTCGCTGAAGAGTGATCTTCGTAGGACATGTGAATGAGGATATACATCATGAACATTACATTGACATCATAACTCTAAAATCAACAAGAAGAAGGCTACTGGCCAAGTAACATTATCATGGATGTATTTGATTGCATGTATTTTTGTTTATGTGTCAGATCATTATAAATCAAATTTTACTTTTGATTATTGACTCAGATATTGTTAACTTAATTAAATAGTGTGTTTTGTTGTGCATTCTGAAGCGAACTTGGGGAAAATGTGGTTTGGCCTTGAGTCATTAACGACTCGAAACAATTGATATATAGGTCTCAATATGGTTATTGGTTACCATCCATACTTCCTGTGTAAAAAAACAGTAAAGGTAGCCTCCAGGTTTTTTTTATTCGAATTAAATAAGAGGCCACATTAAATACCTTCGGTGAAACAGTTGTATATTTAGTATTAGGAAGTATGCAATGATGGGATTTGGTATGGTGTCAAAATTTCTGAATTTGACAAATGTCATTGTTGACGAAATTGCAAAATTTTTGACATAAAGAAAACTAATACAAATTTCGTAAGTTTGAACATGCAATTAACTATCAATCAATTTGAGTTACTAGTATTTGACAAAGGACACTGTCAAAATTCCGCACAAAGTGTTTGAGGCAGGAACAGCAATCAGCCTTTATTTGAGACTTCCGTAGCAGTCCGATTCTATTCGGACCAAATTCAGCATTATAGGGGGCTTTAATACAGTGTAAGGATTGAGCTCGACCCATTTTGTGTTCATATAATCATGATAATGGAAGTCAATTGTTATCATATGCATTAATGTCCTCATACACCTTGACATCGCCACAATGAGCTATAATAATGGTCGCGTTTCCAATGGCGTAGTTCCATGAACTCCATCTGATAAGCAAAGCACAACATTTGACATACTTGACCTGTGGTTGTGGAATATGAGCTTCGTGAACCCAACACATCCAAAGGTTTTTTAGTAAGTGTAGAAACACATTGGAATTATGGACATATGTCCTAAAAGATTGACGTATTTTGAGAATCTTAGTGACTCCACACAACCTTTCTAGGGTCTTTGGATTTATAAAACAAGGGACTCTTGATATCAATATGTTAAAATAATGACTCTATAATTTATAATTTATATGCTTGATATATTGTAAACGGCAGGCATATTCCATTAAGAAAGTTATCTGATATGATAATGTTCCAACACCGCTATTCCGCAATATGTTTAATATTGAGCTGATGTGCCAAATAATGGCGTTTTTGTTTCCTAATTATTTATCAATTTGAAACTTACTTGTTTGATTAATTTTGAAAAATATATTCGTTGAAAATTTATGTAGGGGAAGATATTGAAATGTGTTCCTAATGCTTGAGACATCTATTTTAATAAAAATTCGTTCGAACCAATATTTTTAAATCAAATGTTTATGATATGAATGAATCAAAATAGTTGTCACAAGATTTAATAGCTCATCAAGATGTTATATGATCGCCTATTCTGATTACAATCGTCTCGCATGGCGGTTGAAACGTAAGTCAATAAAACCAGCAACGGATGCCCTCACCTGTATAATATTTTGTTTCTGTTAAAAGGACGATGGCATCGGTTGACACAGAGGGCGTGTAAAAGGCTTGCTGAAACATAGACGACAAGGATGGACAAGCAATTCACAAATATTGTTCCAAAATCAAGAGCCCTTACATCAACCTCTGGCATGTCTGGCTGAAATTGAGTTATTGGCATGACATTATAGTGTGGGAAAAAAAAACACTTTGGTAGTTGGTTGACCTTCATACCACCTTTCCTTCCGGAGATATCGTATATTTCCCGTTTGGAAAATCTTAGAGAATTTCCGGAAATCTGTACTTTAAATGAATATAAAATTTTGGGGAAATAATTTTTTGATGTATAATAGTAGCCTTGAATGTTCTTTAACTATTCAAAGCAAAAGGAACTGTTTTGGGGTCACTATGTTTGAAAAAAAATCATTGTAATTAAAAAAAAGCTTCGGAAATGCTCAAAATGGCATTTTGCCGGATTTAATTAAAAATTCATAATTAAGAAAGTAAATTTTGATTTTGAAAGTATTAGTCAAGTTATATAAAGAAATGCAAACAATTGGGCTCACAATTGATTGCAAAGGAGATTTCTAGAAAAGGGGTCAATTTATTTTGTTGCAAAAGCCCACAACAGGCGCGATATAAAAGAAACAATACAATAAATAGGAAGGCTTGAAAATTGTACCAAATCTATTCTTTTAGTTTATATTCATCAACACTTAATCCAAACCCAAATTGAATCAAATCGAACAAGTAATACAAGCACAATTAAAAAAAGCTGTTTTTCTCAAAAAAATCAGTGGATTGCAAGGGCTTTTGCAAAAAGACTCTTCAAATACACTAATGGAACGGCATTTATTTAACAAAGCCGTATTCAATTTAGAATTGAAATCTATTAATCGCGCAGAATGGTACAGCATCCCATTGTCTCAATATAAACTCCTCAACAAAAGTTTGGAAAGTTTTTTCAAGCATCAATAATATATCTCAGATTATTTGTGACATGTTCATATCGTGTTCTGTTAAATGAACAGCTAATACATTTCCCTTTAATACAATGGTACCGCATTTGAAACAATCACTCTTTTCACGGCTGAGTACACGTCTTGTGAATGCAGTGGGGTCTCAAACAGAATGTGCCAAATTGAGTGTACTCAGCCGTGAAAAAGGTGATTGTTTCAAATGTAGTGTCAATGTAAAGGAGAATACATTAGCTGTCCATTGATATGCAATAAGATATGAACATGTCACAAATAATCTGAGATATAGATGCTTGAAAAAACTTTCCAAAGTTTTGTTGAGGAGTTTATTTCCTTAAATCCCTCACTGCAAAGAAAAAGAGTAATGGAAGCTCTCTATTTGTCCGAAACGACACTATAAAGATCGACACGGCAAACCATAAGAGCTCCAAACGCCAACGCTAACACTAATCCTAACCCTAACCGTAACCCTACTGACCCAATTCCCCGCCCAATTCGCAGTGAAGTGATGATATAACAGGATTAACTACCATAGCAATAGGTTAAAACAGTTTTTGAATATATCGCACTGCACAAGTAAGTTCACGTGGTACTTCTGCATTGAACCATCGATGTCAAATAACAGGGATAGAGACCTGGATCGTAATTCACATCATGCTGATAACTTGAACCTGTAAGATAAGTATCTTTGAAAAGAACGGTATTATATTCAATCTAAGATTGCAGACATACACAAGTGATGAGTGCAACCTGCTTGTAGTGCAGGGCGATATATTCAAAAATTGTTTTAATCTATTGCTATGGTAGTTAATGCTGTTACATCAACACTTCTACTGCGAATTAAAAGGAAAGTCGAGAGTCAAGTAGTCGGGCCAAGTGGACGAATGCGGTAATTTTATTTTTACTATCCTCTACCGTGTGATCAGGTCCATTATTTTGAGTAGTGGCTGCAGTATCCACTACGAATTTTGATAACTAAATCTATTTTTATTTAGGAAAAAATAAGTTACTAAACATACGGCAAGTTTACAAATTAAGTCGCCAGTACTGCGCGGCGTATTACGCACTACGCTTACATCGCACTACTTACGCGAAGCTACTGCGCACCTCGTATCGACAAGCGTGTTGATAAGTATCGACGTAGACCACATCCTCTACCGTGTGATAGACGACGTGCAGGAAATGATGAATTTCAGCGCTTACAAACTAGACCACACCCACTCACTAATCCGGCCCATACACGTTCAATTTTTTGATCAATTTGAAAGACCTTTGATACAAGAGTGGATTCAAAATCTACCATTGTACACGCACAATGCCTCATTTCAAATATATAGTTTTAGTTTTGGTTTTGGTTTTGGTCACGTGGTTTCCAATTGTCCTGCCTAACCACTTGAATCACAAGATATCGAACTCTTTGTTTCTACCTTTTGTTTAAAACTAAACATTTGTGACAGGTAGTTTCGGTTTTGGTTTCAGTTTCTTATAAGTGGTGTGACGAATAAAATTACAGGATTTTCGAGTTACCTGATCTAAGTATACAAAAGAAATGTTTAAATTTCGCAGTGCAATATTCACGAGCAGAGAAGTCGAACAAAACAGTCTACATTTGAAAGCATTGATTTAGTTTGAAAGCATTGGCTTGAGACTACGAAATAGCCTAAGCTGATTTCACTGTGAAAATATATAGACCATCGAAATATTTGCATTCGACATTACAAAAGGGCCACTACTGTAATTGTATAGGTGCTATAAACAAAATCGATTCATGTCCTTAATCCCATGTACCAGAATCGATGGAAGGCCATTATAAATTATGACCTCTAATAACCTAATGACTTTTACTGAAGCAATTTTTACTGCAAAAAGTAGAAGATAGAGGGGAGAAGATTGGGGTGTGTGTGTGTGTGTGTGTGTGTGGGGGGGGGGGGTGGAGGGCAAGGGGGATATGGGCCGGGAGAGAGAGAAACATATGAGAGAGAGCATTGGAAGTGAAAGAGAAGGGGAGGAGAGCTCGAGATGAAGATATCGAATGTAGGGGAGGAGGAGGGGAAAGGGGTAATTTAGGAAAGAGGTGGTTATATAGGGAGGGAGCCCCTCTTAAAGAGGTATGGGTTGTGCTTCCCGGGATAATAAACTAATTCACAATCAAATCATCTCCATGCATCGTTTATGTTTCATACAAACAAACAAATTCCCCACCCCACCCCATCCTTCAGTATACGCGCATGTATATGATTTCTAGGCCTAGAACTCGTGAGTGTAATATGCCACCTACCTTCGACAGAGAGCATCAACTGTCGTCCGCGGGATAGATTTCCGATATCAATCATGATAATAATTATGTTAGCATAATAGGCTATTGTATACTTCTGGTTATATACCCTATACTGTGTCCTCCCAGCATAATAGTGTTATGATTGCAGATCAGATCAGCTCTACTTTTTAATCCCTTGATTTTTGGTTTCTGAACAAAAGAGAAACCAAAACTATATATTTGAAATGAGGGAATGGCAGATTTTGTATCCACTCCTGCAGTTAGAGTCCGCAATATTGATCAATAACATTGATCGTGTATGGGCCGCATAAGAATGTCTGATAATTTACCATGAAAATGTAGAAATTCCATGGCATCTTTCATATTTTTGTTTTTATTGGTTTTGTTCTCTCCAATTGTTTGGATAAATAACACTTCCTTGAATTATGAATAGCCTAGAGTAGTAATGTACATTAGAGAATGGATTTGGAGAAAACCTTCTGATAATTACAAACACTCGCTGAGCAGCAAAACATTCCCTCTAAGCTTTTAATCCGATAAGCTGATTATCTATTTCTTTTCATGAATTGGAAGACATTCTTTGATGTATTACTGAGCTCAATAATCTGAAATTACTGGAGCGTGAACCACCCAGGCTGGTGGCTCAGCATAGTATTTTATTAACAGAAGGTTTTCTCCAAATTCGTTTCCAAATGAATAGCTTATAATACCAAGACCTTGGCGAAATCCACTATTTGTGTATACCATGTTACTCCAATTTTAAGAAAGATGCCTCGTAAATTCCATTCAGGCTTGATGCAAAATAAGTCGAACAAAGTAACGATATTTCATATAGCGCACAATACACAATTCCATGGCCTCGATAACAATAAGTACCATGCTTACAGTGCTTCATTATTCTAAAAATGCAATAAATGCATTACAGATCAGCCTGACAGATAGGAGGACGAGTCGGGGCATTTCTATAATTCTTTCTTTAATTTATCAAGAAAAATAGGTAATGTTCCAATAAAAGTAAAAGTAGTGTCAACTTGTACACGAAAGAATGAGAGAGTGCCCAGGGAGAGTGCTAAAATTTCATTCTGCCATATACGGTATTGGAGAAAAATATTATTATTTGTTTAAGCAGAAATAGAATCAATTTGTACAATTGTCGTATCTTTGTGATGTTTATCTGATTTACCTCTTTAATTAATAAGGAGGAAACCGGCCTTTGAATTATATTATCCCCAAAGCATGCATACATTACTATAACCTCTTTTCTGAAGTGGAGAATAGAAAAATCTATTGGAGATATTAAACAACGAAACCCAATTCTGTATCATGATATTCTTCGTTACAGATCATGCAAACACATTCCCGATTTGCAAAGTAGAAATCTGTTTACGTAGCCAGAGATAAAGAGTCTGGAAAATCAGGGCAAGGCAAGTAGTTATTGATTTATTGATCAAATATAAATGTTTGACTGTAACTCCACAACTGTTGTCTGTGCTGAAATAAAATTTCCAGTGCAGTAGTTGTAGTCCTTGCCACTATAATATACATATCTTACCTATCACCAATGCGCTCTAATTTTTGAGAAAAATGCAAAAATGTGACCGTCCACGGCGAATGAGCCGTAAATTCTTCCCCCGGTCAATTTTGTTTTATTTCGTGTTTAAAAAATAAACATCATAAACTTAAAAATGGTATATCATTTGACTTCAAACGATATCCAGAAGCGGGGTTATGGTTTGTTAAACTTTGCTCCTTCAACAAAATTATAGCTTTTTACGTTTTTACATGTGTCTCTTTTTCCACATTGTTGGCAATAAATATCAAACAGTCATAATTGGCGGTCATTTCAAATCATCCCCAAGTCAACGAGGTTTAAGAAAGTTCTCTCATTGTTAATTGTTGGTTATGCATACCTGTACAAAATACAATGCCTGGTAATCCACCACTTGAACAGGATTTAGCAATATAAGCAAACAAAGACCGGAGGTATTAAAAGTTCTATAGCCATCTAAGGTAGAAGCGTATTATCCACGTCAACAATAGGATTATTGATTAGTTTTTGACTATCGAAATGAGGCGGATGTCGGGCCAGCTTAAGTTACCGATGAATGTGACCTTCGTACACATTTTACACCGTAACTCAGAATACAATTTAGGGAATTTACGGCTCATTTGTGCTGCCGGGTCACAAATAGGCACAAAATTGGACAGGGTGTAAGTACCCCTTTAACTGCCTGAAAATTGACCTTGAAAATGTAGAAATTCCAAGGCATCTTGCATATTCTTGTTTTAATGGGTTTTGTTCTCTCCAATTGTTTGGATAAATAACACTTCCTTGAATTATGAATTGTCAAGAGTAGCAATATAATACCAAGACCTTGGCGAAATCCACTGTTTGTGTAATTTAGTACATGTTGCTCTAATTTATTAAGAAAGATGCCTCGTAAATTCCATTCAGGCTTGATGCAAAATTGCGCATTACACACTTTTCATTGCTTCGACGAAACCAATAATGATATTATACTCCAATTCACTTGTATACTTTGTTCGATTTATAAACAGCAAAGACGCACAACATAGTGGATTGATAAATGGCGTGCAAGCATGTGTTACAAGACTCAAATCATGGACTTGGGTTGATTCGTTCATACATGCTATTTTTCACATGCTCAATAGACACAGATGATGAATTTGAGTTGCTATTTCATACATATGACAGGCCTATGTATAGCAACACTTTCCCATGTTTAACTCAAATTGGCCAAAGTATGGACTTGGGTGGCTTTTGTATTCATATATTCAATTGACCATGAAAATGTAGAAATTCCATGGCATCTTTCATATTTTGGTTTTTATTGGTTTTGTTCTCTCCAATTGTTTGGATAAAATATAACACTTCCTTGAATTATGAATAGCCACGAGTATATAATATAATACCAAGACCTTGGCGAAATCCACTATTTGTGTAATTTAGTACAACGTTGCTCTAATTTATTAAGAAAGATGACTCGTAAATTCCATTCAGGCTTGATGCAAAATAAGTCGAACAAAGTAACGATATTTCATATAGCACACAATACCCATTTTATACCGTAACTCGGAATACAATTTAGGGAATTTACGGCTCATTTGTGCTGCCGGGTCACAAATAGGCACAAAATTGGGCAGGGTGCAGTACCCCCTTAACTGCCTGAAAATTGACCTTGAAAATGTAGAAATTCCAAGGCATCTTGCATATTCTTTTTTTAATGGGTTTTGTTCTCTCCAATTGTTTGGATAAATAACACTTCCTTGAATTATGAATAGTCAAGAGTAGCAATATAATACCAAGACCTTGGCGAAATCCACTGTTTGTGTAATTTAGTACATGTTGTTCTAATTTATTAAGAAAGATGCCTCGTAAATTCCATTCAGGCTTGATGCAAAATTGCGCATTACACACTTTTCATTGCTTCGACGAAACCAATAATGATATTATACTCTAATTCACTTGCATACTTTGTTCGATTTATAAACAGCAAAGACGCACAACATAGTGGATTGATAAATGGCGTGCAAGCAGTTGGGTAAAGTAAATTCACATATTCAAAAAAAAATGCTCAAAGCCCATATCCTCAATTAAGCTGGTTTGTATCATGTTTTTTTGTTTTCTGGGACTGAGTCTATTATTGTATTGATTTATTGATTATCTCATTGGATTATTTGATTATTATGTTTTGGCTTTATGCCCAACATGTAAAAAAAAGGTAAAGGAGTCGATCCTGTATAAACAGTGATCGGAGTGCCCATCTCTCTTTCATTGGCGATTGGGCCAGACTCCTCCATGTAATGTTGATTATGAGTCAGTGCCCGTTCCGCTAGGCCACCGTGCGCCCAACATGTACTTCACCATTATGTGCTGCATGTGCGCACGGAGGAATTTTTGCATTCTGGTGGGCATGTATGGGTTGTGGAGCATCACGGTGGTTGAGTGGAGTGTTGCCCCGGAGCTGTGGGGTGCTTGCTGAGTTATATAGAATTTTACTTTTACTTATTTAAAGTTTTGCATGATTTAGTAAGTGTTGCATGGTTCTGGGGTAGGTTTTTTGCTTGATTAGTGTGGGTTTCTTATACTTACATGGCATTTGTGTAGGGGTTCATCCGTGCGTACATGTACTAGCTTTACTGGTGAAGCCAATTACATTTGCATTTCTTTGTATTTATTTAAATTAAATAGTTTTAAGTAACATTTTGGTTATAAGTTTTTGGTTATTATCAAAGTAATAATTAGCGAGAATTGTTCTCGCTCTAAACTAAGAAGTTGTGTCCAAATCTTGACGCACACGGAGATTTTATAGAGAGGTGTTATCTCCCTGAGTGACTGCTACAAGCTACAATTCATGTTCAGTTTGCGTCGTCCACAAGACCTCCGTTTACAAAAGACCATTGTGACGTTTTACGATAGTCTAATCGAAATGATACGAGAGAGTGATTTCTCACTCGGGGTGAATGACACCATAATTTTGATTAAATAAATAAATGCAAATAGAAGGCACGGGATATAAAATAATATATCGCCACAACACTAGTAACATTTGGATTTGTGTACTAAGTTTTTGTAATAAATATATTTTTATCATTGTACTCTTGCAATCTATTTATATATAAATGCAATTTTATCAACTTTGTTGTACCTACATTTTATGCTCATTTGATTTTAAATTGTGATCCAATGTACATGTATAGTCTGCACGGGAAGTGGAGCGGCTGTTATAGATGCGCCTGTGGCTTCAGAGCTGGTAGTTGTTTTCGGAATGTTTCGGCGTGGAGAGGGGGTGGTTTATTTGCGTGCGTTTTGGTGCCCCATTTGTCGGATGTCGTTCAATATTGACAACGTAGTAGTGCTTTTTTTGGGGGAGGTGCCTGGGTTTGAAGGTTGCAGTTAACATCGATCAATGGTTGTTATGCCGGCGCTGTGGTGCGTGGGGCCCACCGTTGTCTAAGTCGCGCTTGCTTCAATTCCATACGGATAGCTGCAGCTTTTGAGTACGGGAATTTTTCTATCAGGGCGCTGCTGTGTTGTTGATGTTGAACCAATTTGGATAGATTGGGCATCGGAGTACGCGTGGGTGGATCGTCCTTCCTTTTTTATGTTGAGATATTGTGGGAGCAACTATTTCGTTCTGGAACTATAGGCGTATTTGTGGCAGCTGCGTTGCTTTTTGTGCAGACTTTATTTTATTGATATGCATGCAATTTACAAAAGTGCAATTCATACAGTTTTTCTTGGTATTTTAAGTGCTTTGTAATTTAAGATTTAAGAAATTTTATTTTTCAATATTTGTATATTTTTTTATAACTTTGTATTTTAATATGTAAAGAGGGTCCCAGTGGAAAGCAGTGCTTTGTTCACTGATCTGGGCTACCCTCTATAACGATGCCGTTAATAAATTAATAATAATAATAATAATAATAAAATACTTACGTGACTGGCGAATTGTGAAAAAATGTGAACTTACGTGAGTAAATAGGTATTTTATTAGACTATGCCATAGTCGAATTTTATTAAAAATATGTTATTATTAGTCATGATGAACCCATTTTGTTGAACTCAAAATTATACTGATGTTTATTAAAATTAAAGTATTCAATAGTAAAATGGTCATAAAGAGTTAAAAATATCGATTAGTGACAATAAAAGTAATTGAATGCAACATTATCTTGCATAATTATAACGGCTCACTTTAATACTGAACAATTCTGATTTTGGAATCTACCAGTTTATTGATAGCGAATCCCGAAATAAGCTAACAAACAGAGGGAGTAGGGTGACTGATCAGATGTAAAAATCTATCAATTGTGCACACATTAATTAAATCAGAGTTTTAAGCTTAAATACAATATCCAGAGTATGCACAATGGGCAAGTGGACTACGGGGTAGTCTAGTATTTTATTGACTCGCACAGTAAGGAAAATTAATAATTTTTTGCCATTTATAAGTCGAACAAAGAAACGATATTTCATATCGCCGCACAATACACAATGCCATGGCCTCGATAACAAAATAATAACAATAAGTACGATGATTACTTCATTTGTCTAATAATGCAATAAGAGACTTACTTACATTTTTTAAAGATAAGAGGACGAATCGGTGCATTCATTCTGAAAATTTCTTTCTTAAATTTATCAAGAAAACATAAATTCGATGAAACTAATAATTTCTTCAATACATTTTACTCCAATTCACTTGCATACATCATTATTCTAAAATTGCAATAAGAGACTTACTTATATTTTTTACAGATAAGAGGACAAGGACAAGTCGGTGTATTCATGCTCCAATTTATCAAGAAAACATAAATTAGATGAAACCAATAATAATATTATTTCTTCAAGAAAAGAAAACATAGTTAATGTTCCAATAAGATTAAAAATAGTGTCAACTTGTACATAAAAGAGTGAGTGCCATGTATTGGAGAAAACTATTCCTATTTGTGCATTAGTTGTATCTTTGTGATGTTTATCTGATTTATCTATTTAATTAAGGAGCAAACCGGCCTTTGAATTATATTATCCCCAAAGCATGCATACATCACTATAACCTTTTTTCTTGTCAGAATTCCGAAGTGGAGAATAGAAAAATCTATTGGAGATCCTTCGCGAGGACAGCTTTAGCTGCCCGCCCGAGCGAAGTAAACCACGCAGACGCGCCGGACGCGAGTTGTTAAACGGTGATGAACAACGGTGAAACATGATTGAATCCTTTCAACAACGAAAAGAAGCTAAAGATCGTATAATTCACGATTATTTTACGAGGAAATCTCAGTTAATCATTGTCACTAAGTCTTACAAAAACTTCGATGATTTCTCTGTTAATACCAGCAATAAAACTACAAAATAAAACAGTATAGTTTAGCCTCTACCTGAAAAATACTGAATTCAACTTGTAAGCTTGCATACGCACAAAGGTTCCAGGCATGACGAATTTTACGCGCTCTCGCGTAACGCGTAGTCTCGCTCGCGTTGCGTATACGCTACAGTAAAAGTGTGGATTCATCACGGATTAACAACGGTTGGCTCCTGTATAAAGGTATAGGAGGAGTTGTTGAAAAATATATAGTAAGTAACCAACAACGAAACCCAATTTTGTATTATGATATTCTTCGTTACAGATCATGCAAACGCATTCCCGATTTGCAAAGTAGAAATCTGTTTACGTAATAATCAAAGCCAGAGATAAAGAGACTGGTTCACGTCTGACATTTGACATTAACGTTGAATTGAATTGTCATCTGACATTGAATTGTCATGATGACTTAAATTTCTGAACGCAGCGGTATGAGAATTTTCAAATATAACTTGGATTCACATTTCGTTGGCATTTACATCAAATTAAAGTTGGTTAAAACATCCTGTTCGTGGTATAAAATCTGGAACTCGAGATTTGTCTCGACATTGGTCTCATTTTGCTCGTTATTATACGGAAGCCACCTTGTCACCAATTTCGTATTTGTCCTCGCCTGAGGCAATTTGCCTGTTTTTATGCCTTATGTAAAAATCATTTGAAATAGGTTTTAATATCCGTAGCTGGAGAGGTATTCATAGTACAGTTAAAAAACTGGGGAAATGTGCTTTCAGCATTTATAGTAGGTAAAAAGAAGGCAACAAATAAATTAATTTTTAGGATGCTAATTTGGAGCCCCGTCAACCTTAAAACAGATCTTAAATTCCCTATCCCATATGATCATGAGTTGAGCAAGCCGGTAGCAAATATAATCAATGTATCCCTTAAGCAAAGTATTGTTCCTACCCAGTGGAAGGAAGCCAATGTCATCCCAATCCCCAAGCAAGCTCCGCCTTCGAGCTTCAATCGACAATTTCTCTAACTTCGTGCCTTGCGAAAGTCGCCGAAGGAAGAGTTTGCAAATGGATTGTGGATGCCATTCAGCCCCATGTAGACCAAAGACAGTTTGGAAACCAGAAGGGATTGTCTACCACCCACTGCCTTGTTGATGTCTATCACCACTTGATGTCAGGGGCCGAGAAATCAAAAAATGTTGGCACACTTGTGCTAACAGATTTTCAAAGGCTTTCGATTTAATTGACCATAAGATCACAGTCACAAAGCTTCTCAAGCTTGGTGTTTCTCCTTCCCTTGTGCAGTGGGTGGTGGACTTCCTTTCTGGGAGGAAACAAAGAGTGAAATACAAAAACACTTACTCTGAGTGGGTAGAATTACATGGTGGTGTACCTCAGGGCACTATCATTGGCCCTATTGCCTTTTAAGCATGATCAATGATGCGCTCACTGAGTTTGATGACAACAGAATGAAGGTTTGGAAGTATGTTGACGACCTTACAATAGGTGAAAATAGAGCCATTGATGATGTCACTGAGGTACAGCAGTGCTTGGAATATATCCATGAGTGGTCTGTCAGTAACAAACTTAAGTTGAATCCAAGCAAATGCCAAGCCATGAGTGTGTACTTTGGTAAAAACAATCCCCCGGATGTTGATCCACGCATCTCTGAGCACTCCCTGGCAGTAGTCCAGAAAGTCAAGTTGCTGGGAGTTATCATCCAAAATGATTTGAAATGGCAAGGCCAGGTAGACAATATGCATTCCAAAGCTAATGGAAAAATGTTCATGTTACGTTAACTTTTAAAGAAGCAGGTCTCAACGCAGGTGAAATCCTCTCTGTCTACAAAGGTTATATGAGACCAGTGTTAGAGTATGCAGCCCCCTTATGGCATGTAGGTCTCGTTCAGAGCCAGGTGGACCGTCTGGAGAGAACTCAGAAACGTGTATGCAAGCTGCTCCTTGGAAAGGAGTATAAATCTTACTCCGACTCCCTTGCAACTCTAGATCGTGAGCCTCTACACTCCCGTAGACGGCAGATTTGCAAGGAGTTTGCCTCCAAAGCACATGCATCTGAAAAATTCTCCAGATGGTTCCCTGCCACTGACTATTCATCCTCAATTACCATAAGAAAGCCCCCTAAAGTCAAGAGGTACAGGTGGAAAACCAAAAGATTCAAGGAAAGCCCAGTTCCATACATGGCTGAACTCCTGAATCATGCTTAGTATTCTCCTGTCCATCTAGTGATTTGGTTTGATTAATTTTTTGTGCGAATGGATGGATGGGAGGGGCTGGTATGATTTGGTAGCCCAAGCCCTTAAGTGCAATTCCCTCTCCAGTCATATTATTGTATCTTTTTATTATGCCGTCACATTGATATTCTATTAGGTTGAGTTTTTGTGCAATGGTAAGTGTAGGAGTGCATTAGTGGATGTTGGTGGGTGTGTATGGGTATGGGGGGGGGGGTGTGCAGGGATGTGTTTGAGATATGGTGTTGGGGTGAGTTCGGTTGAGTATGAGCTACAGCTATTTATTAATTCTTTGATTGTACCTTTTAAAATTTTCATTGAGTATGTATTGTGCAATAATTCAAGTTATGTATGTATTTTATTATTATCTGCCTTTCTTTATATAAATTTGATTGTAATTATCGTAATTCACCATGCAATTCAGCCATTTTGGCTGCTATTTGAGTGTTTTAATAAAATATACCTGAAAATACAGGAGTCAACAATATAACTTGTTCCAAATTGTCTAAGGAAATCAAATTGTGTCACGTCATATGCAGATATTGCCCAATATAGCTGTCAATCAAATTCGGAATGTAACAAAAATACAAATTAAGTAGGTAATGTGGGTTTCATATAATATGTTCATATTTTGAGCTTTGTTTAACCAGACCAAAGTCAATAATAATACACTCAGATGATCTAGTAAAAACATCAAATAAAGAAGCTAATGTGGGTTTCATGTGTTCATATGTTCATATGTTGACAATAACAAAATACGGCATTATAATTTGTGAGTCTCATCATCATCAACATCTGTCGGCTGCGGAGCAGGCGACTACAAGCTTTCTCCAACAGTTGCGATCTTGGGCTAGTGAAACAATTTTGTTTGGCTGCATCATCCCTTCAGTATCTCCCAGAGGTGCTGGACATTCGGCAAATACAGTGTGCGGGGCCGTCCCGGTTTCCTCTTCCCATGTGGTGAAATATAAAGAGCACTTTCACAGGTTCGTCGTCTGTGACACTTATATGCCAAGATATTTGAGTTGATGAGTCTTGACTCTGACAACCAGGGGAGTGGTGTTGTAGATTGTTACATTTGGAATCCGATCCACATGATGTTTAAGAAGACTCTGCAGCAAGATGTTTCAAAGGCATTGATCTTGTTTTTCATGTCCTTAGTGATTGCCGATGACTCGCACCCAGCACGTGCGCCTTCTATTTTTTGCAGAGCGGCGCCTGACTCTATGCTTTTTGCAGCTGTGGGGACGCCGAGCCGCGGCGATGGCGGCGGCGGTGGGGCGGCGCCCTGCCTATTGAAAATTCCTGGATCCCCCCGGGCCATCCGTACAGAAAGACAGTATTTAATAAACACAAGTTGTCTCAAACGGCTTGATTTTTGTTTTGATTGGCCTTGTTTTGATAGGCTTCTCCGAAGACCTTCCTTTGTTTAGTCTATTGGGCTTTAACAAGTCCAATATTAATAATACACTCAAATGATCTAGTAAAAACATCATGTAGAGGCACGAAGATTACATTTATTGTATACAAATAGCAGACATAATAAAATCTGCTAAAAATTCAAAATGGATATAGACAATGTTCTCTGTACCAGTATTGTGAATCAAATCGGCTGTAAAGAGGCCAATATTAGTAATACACTCAAATGATCTAGTAAAAACATCATGTAGAGGCATGAAGTTTACATATATTGTATACAAATAGCAGACATAATAAAATGAATATAATTATACATTAATGTTCTCTGCATCAGTAGGCTATGGTGAATCAAATCGGGTGTATTTACATCAGTTTATGCATGCGCCACATACAGTAAGCCAAAAAATTAAGGTACCAGTTGTGTTCACCCCTGTTTATTCTAAATAAAGACAGATATGTCAAAATTAACCAAGCAGTCAATACCTGTACTCTTTAGCTCTGATTTCAGACCTCATTTGTTGAAATTGGTTGAGAATTAAAGAAACGGTGATCTAAGGGAGAAACGAAATCAAAAGTTGCACTTTTGTGTTCTAATCAATGAAAGCACGAGGCTAGTTTTAACATGCTAATAAATGGAAGCACGGCGCTAGTTTCCTTATTCGAGAACGCTTTGTGTACAAATCAATAGGGCATGCAATGTGGCAAACTGCAACTTTTAAATTTGCATCTACCTTGGGTTTTTCGATCGTCGTGTCTTTATTTATTCAACGATTTCAACGAATGAGGTCTTAAATTCGAGCTAAAAGATGCAGCTATTGGCTGCTGGTTCCAATTATGACATACCTGACTTTGTTTAAGATATAACTGGTACCTTAATTCTTTTGCTTACTGTACTTCTTTAATCGTAACATACCACCACTATTTACGTTTTCCTCTATTCAAATGTTCGAATGTAGGCTACACAAGGTACCCAGCATAAATGTTTCGAAACCATTATAAACATATATGAGTGGATATTCATACATAGTGGTAGATAAACTAATTGAAGAATTTGACTTCAACACGTCACTACACTATTTTTCGCTCATCTGGATGCTTGTATAACATGTTTTGCTGCAAGTTTCCACGAATGGTTTTGAATCAAAACGTTTTACACCCTTTATGCACCCATTATGTATGGGTATATTTTTAAATACACCCATACATAATGCTAGGCAGTAGGGGTGTGTCACATATAAGTTTTGGAATGCACACCTTACACAGTAGCAATGTGTCCTGCTCTCCTACAAGTTTATTCGTTTTCTCTTGACCCGTATCACATGCAATGACCGCAAGAATCAGAAATTAAATTTAGAAATTAAATTGCTTGAGCAAATTTAATATTTGTAAAGCAATGTCTGTCTGTCTGTAATTTAATTTAGTTCGGCAAAACATATAAACTCAACTTTTCTTTTTTTCATGTTTTTCATTGTAAAATGCCAAATCATGATATTAACTTTGCAATATGAACGTTTCAATGTGCAGTGTCAGAATTGAGCAATATACCCGGATATGCTATTTTAACGAGTTTTTAATCTTAAAGAGGCATTTCGTGATCTACAGCCTCACCCCCCACTTTTCTATATAATTATATTTTTAAAAAAATGTTAAGATTTTATCATAACATCGGAAACCTCTGGCTACATAATGTTTGTGTGTAAGAAATATCTTGCAGATTCATTTCGCTTGGCAAGAATATCGTCAAATTTGTATTTTATGTTCTATAAACAGAACAAAATTTCAATACAATGGCCTATGTAGCCTATTTAATACACATAATCATGCATAACTCGCAAACACAAAAGCGGAATCACTGCTCCACTGTATTTGACAGATATGTTGTTTTATAAACCAGACTACAGCAATCCGACGGAAGAACTTTAATCCTTCATAAGGAAGAGCTGTATTAAAAATAGCTCAACTATTGGCTATGTAAACTGGTTAAATATGTACCTCTTTTTGAAGCACAATGACCAACACATACAGGTAGAGTCTACAATCTTTCATGTCATTCTGCCACGACATCTCAGTCATAATAAAGGCTATCCGCCTGTCAGATCTGTATCCAGAAGATAATAATTGTAACCTTTTCCATAAAGTCCGACACAATCCGCAGTAGACCCTATGTCATACTTTGGTCCATTTTCGTAGCTTCGAAATAACCATACTTTCACCTTTTCGGTGAAAACATCCATCCATCTTCATCGCTTAGAGGCTGTTTTAAATAGCACTGTAGGAAACGCATGATCTCCATGGCCACACCCAGTAATACTCCTTGAGTATCCTGATTTTAACTGGTTAACATTGCTCTCTTACATTCATTCACATTACAATCACATCGATACAGGTCTGCCTAGAATTATTACAAACATGATATTTTATAGCAAGCCATCTGGGATTTTTCCAAATGTTTCATTAATAGACATTAACCTTTCATATTACATCACTTCCTGTGGGTTTTTCCCATGATGTCATTTCACTTTTAAATCTCAGGGATTTTCCCCTTGACATAAATAGTCCTGATAAATGATGTTGTTATTTCCATCATAGGGGTTTTCCAGAAAAGTCATAATAAACAAACTATTGCATGATTATGAAGGTAACTTCCCCTATTTCATGATACACAATTATACAGGGTACATCACACCTGAAATGTTAAGAATAATTTTTTTTTCATGGATATCTTCTGAAATACACCATGTTAGAACAGGGATCGATACGAAGGGATAAGCATCCTAGGTTACATAACCAAACCGGAAGATGTAGCCTAGGTCTAGACAATAGGCGGATTAGCGGCCATTTTGTCTTCTACATGATTTTATTCACGTGTCCTTATACTTTAGTACACACATATATAAGTTAACAGGTTTACAATTTTAAAATGATATTTTGTGTATACAATATATTCTGTAGTAAATCGATCAAATGACGGTGATTGTTCAGGTATTATATGCTTGATAGAATTAAATTGTCTGACCAACTAGTATTCTCCTCCGCCGTCAGTGTGATTCCAGTCACTCCACGTACCGTGTTGCGAAGGTGGAGGAGACTAAAGCTGTATTGATGAACACGCATGCGTTAAAAATGATGTAGCCTATTAAGCTCAGTCGAACAATAGCGTGACGTAGTTCCCGGCATTGTTCCTATGCACTTTGACCCTCCTGGTTAGAATCACGAAAATGCATTCGTGTTATATTTGGCGTTGAAAATCGTTATGTTTTAATTAAACGTTTAACTTGGACTGTTTGCAATGGAACATTTGTTTGTTTCCCAAACAGTTTCTTTCACATTGTTAAGAAAAGGTGAAGAAATGTGTTTGTTTGCTCTATAAATGGCGGGTTTCGTGACATAGCTATAAGAGATGTGTATACTGTAAAATAATAATAGTAATTTTATAATAAAATGCATGGTAGCTACTTTATTCTTACCAGGCACTCATGTACATTCACTGTATACTGCTAAAAATGCCATGAACTTTTGTAGAATTCTATTTTTCCAAAATTAATTAATGTAAATATTACAGTAAAGCATTATAAACGCATACCTACCAAAAGTATGTTACCGATCAATTTAGTCCACAAATTTTGATACCTCATTTGTCCAAATCGATGCAGAATTGATGACACAATGATCTTTTGAATGCAATCGCCTCAATTTTAAAAGTTGCAGTAAATTTCTATTGATTTGGTCCTGCTACTCAACATGCTCAATATGGGCAGCGATAGATCAAGGCCAGGGCGCATCAGACGTCTCGCTAAAAGCATGCGCCGCAGATGTCTGTTTGGCAGTCATTGATGCAGCAGGAGGACATACCAGATATTTAGTCGGGCTCTCATTCACGCGCGGATGGGAAATAGTGTTCACTTTATGTTTGATACGGTTTCTAGACTAAAATTTTGCGTTGAACACGCTCCCGTAGTCCACTTTAATTAAAAATGTGCCCAAAGTGCTTTTTTCCGGGGGTGCCCTACAATGGGGGTCAAAATTACTAAAAATGTATTCTAAGGCCAATGGTGGTGATTTTGGTGTCTAAATATATGTTTATGGACATGAGAAAGTAATTTAGATAGTTTACGAAATCCAAAATGGCTTCCTTATGGTCTAAAAATCAAAATGGCGGCCAAAATGGTGAATTTTAGCCAAACTTATTTGAACGGCTTTTTCAGGCCGATGGTGTTGATTTGAGTGTCTATGAATATGTCTGTGGACATGAAAAAGTTAATCAAAATCCAAGATGGCTGCCTTATACAAAAAAATTCAAAATGGCCGCCAAAATGCCGAACATTATTCTAACTTATTTCGGAACGGCGCTCTCGGCCCGATGGTCGTGATTTAGGTGTAGGTATATGTTTGCGGACATGAAACAGTCATTAACATTGCTTATAAAAATCCAAAATGGCTGCCCTATGCCCAAAAATTCAAAATGGCGGTCAAAATGTCGAATATTAATAGTCTATATCATTTGAACGGCATTCTCAGGCCGATGGTGGTGATTTTGGTGTCCAGTTATATGTTTGGGAACGTGACAAAGACATTCAGCTAGTTTACAAAATCCAAAAAAGTTGCCCTATGGTCCAAAATTCAAAATGGCGGCTAAAATAGTGAATTTTAGTAAATATTACTTGAAAGATATTCTTAGGCTGATGGTAGCGATATTGGTGTCTAGGTATATGTTTGTGAAATATAGGCCCCTATAGTGTACATGACCAAGTCATTTAGATAATGGAATCTTAAATGGCTGCCCTATGCTAAAAAATTCAAGTGGAGGTCAAAAAATTCAAATATTGATTTCACATAATTATCATATAGACACCCAAGCTCTTGGGACTTAATTTTTGTTTTAAATCTAAGGTCGCCGTGTCACAATATAATCACTTGTAATTGGTACATAGATGCCCAAATTATTCAAAATGGCGCCATTAACCAAATAATCACATTTGATGTCTATTGATCTATTATGATTTAAAAAGGTGGCCAACTCTTGTATATCCCGTAAAAGGTAAACGATTTCTATCTTTAAACCGGGGTATTTGAAGATCGGCCATAATATGAAACATAATAATCATTTTAACGCAATTAAAGAAAGTGATTAACCCTAGAACTACGTAGGGGTTGTACCACCCTTTTCATCCTCCATAAAAACCACGCTTCTATACGCCTAAACTACTTAACCTAATCGTAGATCCATCCTGTACGCTCTTTTAAGTGATACAATTTTTACCCCAGCACCTTACCTGGGTATGACTGACCATCAAAGATGATTGACCATAGAGGGGGGTGAGGGCCCACCATAGCAGGGGCGTAGCCAGCTTTCTTGGTCAGGGGGCAAAATAAAAAATTTCCATGTTTAACTCAATTTGGCCAAAATACGGACTTGGGTGGGTTGTACATTCATATATTCAAGGATGTGCTCACAGTATGACGTCATAGCGATATTGTGTGGGGAATGTTTGTGCTTCTTTTGGTATCACTGGATAAACGAGACCCATAGCTATACATTGGTACCTAATACAATTAAAAATTAGGGGCAACACCCCCCCCCCCCTTCTTCGTATTCTGTAGTACAAAATATGGCTCAGTAGTTCTCAGTAGTATGTAGCGACTGTTCCTTGGAGTCAGGTAACTGAGAAAGCTGGATTTGTTAGAAAGCCATCACATTCGCTTGTTTGGTAATAAGATTGACCAAGACCTGATATCCTTGTGATAAAAGCGAGTGTCCATTGAGCAAGGATAGATAATAAACAATAATTTCCACTTTTAGCCCATTAATTTTACTCATAACAGATCAAAAGTGGAAACGTCTGTAAGTTTAACCCTAAAACTACTGAGCCATATTTTGTAACACGGACAACAAAGGGATGGGGGGGGGGGTTGCACTCCCCTAATTTTCAATTACAAACGTCATGGTACCAAAGTATAGCTATAGGTCTACTCTCTCCAGATATATCGCCATGACGTCATAATGTGAGCACACCCATGTAAAATTGGGAAATTTTAGATATCTACAAAAGTATAGGCAAAATAGATTCGGCCAAAAAAATCTACGATTTTAATTCTTAAGTGCGATTTTCACCGAAATTTCTCATAAATATAAAAGGAAATGGCTATTTCAACCTAACTAACAAGTCATGAAAATCATGATGGGCCTCACCTCCCCCACCTCATGGCCATCTTTGATGGTCGGTCCTACCCCGGGTAAGGTACTTGGGCAAACATTTTATCACTAAAATGAGCGCAATGGATGGATATACGATTAGCTTAAGTCGTTTGGACGTAAATACGCGGTTTTTTTTTTATTTTATGGCGGATGAAAATCTTTGGGGTGGTACAACCCCCCTACTTAGTTCTAGGGTTTATCACTTTACTTATTGCGTTATAATGATTATTATATGATGTTTTATATTATGGCCGCCAAGGTCTTCAAGTGCCCAGGTTTAGAGATAGAACTAGTTTT
The DNA here is from genome assembly GCF_039555335.1 of Amphiura filiformis. Lineage (NCBI taxonomy): Eukaryota > Metazoa > Echinodermata > Ophiuroidea > Amphilepidida > Amphiuridae > Amphiura > Amphiura filiformis. The sequence goes on along the minus strand of NC_092634.1, from coordinate 49,950,495 downwards.
CATTTTACGGGATATACAACATTTTCAATCGTCTTTGGACTACCTTTTTAAATCATAATAGATCAATGGACATCAAATGTGATAGTGTTAGTTAGTATTAACATTTGGTTAATGACGCCATTTTGAATATTTTGGGCATCTATGTTCCATTTATAAGTGATTATATTGTGACAAGGCGACTTTAGATTTAAAACAAAAATTAAGTCCCAGGAGCTGGAGTGTCTATATGATAATTAGATAAAATCAATATAAAATTTGCAATTTTGGCTACCACTTGATTTTTTTAGCATAGGGCAGCCATTCTAGATTTAATCAACTATCTAAATGACTTGGTCATGTACACTATAGGGGCCTATATGTCACAAACATATACCTATAGACACCAATATCGCTACCATCAGCCTAAGAATATCTTTCAAGTAATTTTTACTAAAATTCACTATTTTAGCCTCCATTCTGAATTTTGGACCATAGGGCAATTTTTTTTATTTTGTAAACTAGCTGAATGACTTTGTCATGTCCCTAAACATATAACTGGACACCAAAATCGCCACCATCGGCCTGAGAATCCCGTTCAAATGATATAGACTAATATTCGACATTTTGACCGCCATTTTGAAATTTTGGGCATAGGGCAGCCATTTTGGATTTTTATAAACAATATAAATGAATGTTTTATGTTCTCAAACATATACCTACACTCAAATCACGACCATCGGCCCGAGAGCGCCGTTCAAATAAGTTAGAATAATTTTCGGCATTTTGGCGGCCATTTTGAATTTTTTGTATAAGGCAGCCATTTGGAATTTTGATAAACTATGTAAATAACTGTTTCATGTCCACATACATATTCATAGACACTCAAATCAACGCCATCGGCATAAAAAAGCCGTTCAAATAAGTTTGGCTAAAATTCACCATTTTGGCCGCCATTTTGAATTTTGGAGCATAAGGAAGCCATTTTGGATTTCGTAAACTATCTAAATGACTTTCTCATGTCCATAAACATATATTTAGACACCAAAATCACCACCATTGGCCTTAGAATACATTTTTAGTAATTTTGACCCCCATTGTAGGGGCACCCCCCGGAAAAAGCACTTTGGGCACATTTTTAATTAAAGTGGACTACGGGAGCGTGTTCTACGCGAAATTTCAGTCTAGAAACCGTATCAAACATAAAGTGAACACTATTTCCCATCCGCGCGTGAATGAGAGCCCGACTAATTGACTGTGAAGAGTAAAACATTGGAAGGAGTAAAAGAGCATCTGTATTGAATAAAACACATGAAGTGAAGTCAAACAGTCTTATACCGTCTCTGTTATTGTGTACCTTTATGAAGAATCTTGAGAAGCAGGAAAACCACATTAATAGGGATTACTGCAACTTTTAAAATTGAGGTGATTGCATTTAAAAGGTCACCGTGTCATCAATGCTGCATCGATTTGGACAAATGGGGTATCAAACTGTACAGAATAAATTCATCTGTACCATACTTTTGGTAGGTCTAGATTATTAGCTGGCATATATTTTGCTGTAGTTTTCATTGTACTCGTACATGTATTCAAAAGAGGCCTGCAAAATCGATTGTAACAGGATTTCTCCCTCAATTTACCCGTATCTTACATTGTAAAACAAGTGTTTTTTCTGACCACCACATTTCTAAATATGATTAATTCCTAAACGCCGATGTCAAATTACATGACTGCGTGTGTTTAATTCCTAAACACATGCTTAAACATGTTAGTATGTTTATGAACGTCGTGCACTTTAGTGTTTGAAAAGTCGGAGTCACACCTGACGAAATGGACTTCCTTTTCACTAGACGGCCTGTGGCGGTACCGGATTTTTTTTCGAGCTAGGCAAAGTGAACGTTAGAAGGGGAACAAATCATGACAATGACATTTTGTTTGTTTGTTTTATTTCTTCTTTTGCCTGGGTTACTCATTCAGTGGATGTTTTAAGGTATCCTCTGTTCTTCCACGAGGCCCTTCTGGGGGGAAAAAGAAGACATTTATGCGAATTGCTGCGAAAATAGTATTTTTATTTTGTTTTTATTGGGGGAGGGGCAACTGAGGGTGGCAAGATCTCTGACTGGAGAATTCCTACATATCTCCCATGACGTCGCCACTGTCGACGATGCACCCGCTGAATCATTGTTGCTTATTATCGTAAAATCACACAGTGTACATAGACACCTACTTCCTCCGGTTAATTCGAAGTATTTTAAAAACACCTCTCCTAATTCCGGGATTGGTGGCTACAAAGAGAAATGGGTTTAATGCTGAATTCCCCCACCAAATGTAATATGTTGTTATAATCATCACGATATTAACTTCTTTGTTGAACAGCGTTGTCGCGAAAATATATGCGTAATACGGACCCCAACAACTCACGGAGACGCTAACAATAAGGGCTAACGTAATAGCGCTACGGCGTAATTTACGTATATCAGTAGTGCCTTCACGTCGGGGAGGCTGAACGATCACGGTGGACTGGTCGCCCATGTTTTCCGTGTTAGTAGAGCCCGTGGTGATTGTTGACATTTCTGGTAGGACATGAACTCTTGGTAAGTTACGACTACGTTTGAAAATACTCACGTAAACAACGGTGTTGAAAAATGCGATGAGCGTACAGGGTAAAATAATGGACAGAATCCAATCTGCAATTATCAACGGTAAGATGTACAAAATAGGGCTATCGCAAGTCGCCGAATAATCCACATCACTTTCGTTCCAAAAATCATAGCCAATAAACCCTACCCCGTAACGCATGAAACACCCAATCCAAGTAATTCCGGACAAAATGAAGAATTTCTTACGCGTTTGGCACTTGTCATATTCAAGTCCTTTTGTTACTAACACGTAACGGTCGTAACTGATAAGTGCGATCGCCCAAACAGACACAAAACAAGCCGAAAAATCCGTAACTAGCCAAAGTTTGCAGCCCTTTTCACCGAATGGCCATATTCCACTGATTCGATACACGTTATTCATGCCAAGCGGAATCCATCCGATGATAAAATCAGAGATTGCAAGATTTAAAATGTACATATTGGATACTTTGTTTCGGACGGTGCGATTCTGGACAAACGTGGCTATGACAAGCGCGTTACCTCCAATGGTAGCCAGCCACATGAACCAGACAATGATGTTGATGATAATTTCACCCCATAATTCGTGGTTGCCACGCCAGAGAAAAGGAGCGACGAAAACTGTTGTAGAAATCACTGTCGAAACACCGGTAGTGTTTTCGAGGTCTGATTCGTTACTGGTGGTATTGTCACCGTAGTCGAGATTCTGTGTCCAAACTTGGGTAGTTTCGTTCATCATGATGCTTGACTTTAAAGCTTCCTTCGGAGATAAGATTTTAGAAGCACATAAACCAATGTTGACATTCGTTCTAAGCAATATGATGAGCAATACAAAGAGAATAAAGATGAACAAACAAGTCGTCAGGTCAGGCCCTGTTGAAGCTGCCTCTCAATAAGTCAAAAGAAAATAGTATTAAATTCACAAAACGCATGAGCACGCGTTTTAATTAATATATTCTAATAATATCTTATACCAGGGAATTGAGATAGCTTGCTTATACGAAAGTAAATAGTGCTAGCTGCATAAAGCAAAATAAAATCGTGTGTTATTCCATTTTGCCAAATGGAGAGCATGACTATTGCATGACGTTATCGTTTATGAATAGTGCCCATGCGCTGCTTTTATGATAGTCGTGAAATCGAACGTGATTCTTCTTTTTTTAATCAAAATTCTCTTCTTTTATACGGTACAGATCGAAATTTATTAAATAGACTTTCGAACACACAGACAATAATAGAACGGTTTTCCATCATACTGATAATTAGCGTCCATCTTAATGCCGTTGTTAATTTGGTAGCAGCTGCAGTTACTGACAACTTAAATTGATCGCTTACATTTGTACAAGCTCTACACAAAAAGGAGTTGGTAAAAACTGCCCCAGTTAAAGAATCGGATAGGAATGTTCTCGTTTGATTTTGAGAAATCAAACCTTACCCTAATATTCAAATTATGCATATTGCATCCAATGTGATCCTCGCATTAAATATTTAATGTCTCACATTGATGTCATGCTAGGACACAGCAGATATATAGGCAGCCCCTCTCTTTATAACGAGTTTATGTGAGTTTCAAAGCTGAATTATTGTGAACGTGTTGAAAGACTATAATATTATTGTAAAAACAGGAATACTATTTTGGCCTTTATCCAATCCCTTAAAGGATAATAGTGACTAGTCTCGTAAAAGGGAGATAATGCAGTATATTTTGCTTTATATTTATCCGAAATTATTTCCCGTTCAGAGCAAATCTCACAACAAAGGTAACTAAGAAATCAAATATAAATTTTACTATTATTACACTACAAGTCATAGTAATAAAAGCTTTTATAAAAGCAAGTATAAGAAGCCTATGTTTTGGCTCATGTTATTGGAAATTAAGTCCAGCTCAGAGAATATTATTACGACGCAAATAAAAATATAGCAAAAAAATTTAATATCTATTTTACGTACACTACCATGAGTACATATAAAAGCGTTTAGAATTTTATTCCTTCTATAATGCAATGCAAGTACAAAACCCTTAAGTTTGCCCTTATTTTATCTGAATTTATAGCCATAATTTTAATATTTGCTGAGGAGGACGCCCTTAATATTTTTCAAAATTCTGGGTTTTTTTACACGATTGTTCTGTACTTTAGTAAACTAACATACCCTGCAAAAATCAAGACTTGAGGTGCTGTAGTTTTGTCAAAATCCGAGATTTTGAATAAAACGCAGGAAACGTCGTTTTATTATTACGATGAAAACATTAGTCGAACGCGTACACGTGCATAACACAGTACGTACATGTTTACCCATTTCGGGTGAAACGGACATCTGGTGTTGGCTTTCCTGACTCTGGTTACCCATTTAGGGTGCAACGGACATCTATAGCGTTGGCTTTCCTGACTCTGGTTACCCATTTAGGGTGCAACGGATAGTGTTGGCTTTTCTGACCCTGTTAACCCATTTATAGTGCAATGGACATCTTGGATTGGCTTTCCTGACTCTGGTTACCCATTTAGGGTGCAACGGACATCTAGTGTTGGCTTTCCTGACACTTGTTACCCAATTCGGGTGAAACGGACATCTAGCGTTGGCTTGTCTGACTCTGGTTACCCATTCAGGGGGCAACGGACATCTAGTGTTGGCTTTTCTGACCCTGGTAACCCATTTATAGTGCAATGGACATCTTGGATTGGCTTTCCTAACTCTGGTTACCCAGGGCGCAACGAACATCTAGTGTTGGCTTTCCTGACTCTGGTTACCATTTAGGCAACGGACATCTGGTTTTGGTTTTCCTGATTCTGGTTATACCCATTAAGGATGCAACGGATATCTAGTATCGACTTTCCTGACTAATATAACTATAATATACAACTTACGCCGATTCACAAATAGCTTGGTGTTTCTGAAATGTAACACATTTTGAAAGCTTAGCCAAATCTTCATAAAAACTCGGATCCTGCTCATTTTTCAGAGACAATCTATTTCCCAGGCCTAAATGAGGATTAAATATGAATCAGGGCCTAATTGTTTGTTTTAAGCCTTTCCTAATGTATTATATTAATTGCACGTTTCCTCGTTTGAAACAAGGATATAGGAGATTCCTTTTTACTGGTGTGCACCATGCAACCGCCATCTTGTGTTGGCTTTCTTTCATTATTTCATTCTTTTTTCTTTCTTTCTTTCTTTCTTTCTTTCTTTCTTTCTTTCTTTCTTTCTTTCTTTCTTTCTTTCTTTCTTTCTTTCTTTCTTTCTTTCTGTCTTTCTTCTTCTTTCTTTCTTTCTTTCTTTCTTTCTTTCTTTCTTTCTTTCTTTCTTTCTTTCTTTCTTTCTTTCTTTCTTTCTTTCTTTCTTTCCTCTCCTTTCTTTCTTTCTTTCTTTCTTTCTTTCTTTCTTTCTTTCTTTCTTTCTTTCTTTCTTTCTTTCTTTCTTTCTTTCTTTCTTTCTTTCTCTTTCTTTCTTTCTTTCTTTCTTTCTTTCTTTCTTTCTTTCTTTCTTTCTTTCTTTCTTTTCACTTTTCTCGTAAATCACAAAAGAAGCAACAAATAAATACGCAAAATACAAAGTGAATTCAGTGCTTAAGAATTATATCATGCATATTAGTATAGCCCAAGAAAACAAAGAAAATCGGCCACTTTCCTGCCTATATACATAAGGATCTTGTAACAATCGAATTTCATTTAATCATTGTTTTTGCAGCAGCATTTAATTATCAACTGACACTTATTTATATGACCTGTAATTAAATTTTCTAGCAATTGGTATTATTGGTATAGGAGCCAATATCGTACACTCTTCAGCTTTGTCTCCACGTCATCAAAATTGTCGTTTATATCATTCGTACTCATTGGAAAGCTCTTTTATGAAACTTGGTGCATTTGAAAACGAATTAAGATTGTTTTCCTCCGATATCTTCATTATTATTACAAAAATAGCTTTAATTCACAACCAAGTGATCATTATTAACTGAAAAACGATGGTTTAATAAGCAATGGTACATAAGAACAACACAAAACGTTATTGGTTTATGGGCCTCACCTGCAAGGGTATTACCTTAAAGTAAAAAATATACTATACACAAAATAGTACAGAGTTGAAGGACTAAGCGATGCAGCAACTAATTTATTAGTACTACACTCCCGGCAAACACATAACGTGAAGTTAAAACATTATATAACGGTTTAATGATATTAGATGTTGAGTCTAGGACAAATTAAGAAAACATTTTAAAATAGCTACTATATCACAAAATGTTAAACCAATGTTGTCTAAATGTTGTTGCAAAACATTCTCTACCATACATAAAAAAATGTTCTTCAACTTTTAAATAACATTATAAACAACTATAATTAGAAGGCCAAATTATATTTTCTACGCTACTCAAATTTGGTACACTCACCGGAGCGCTTTCACCGGGTCAACCGGCGTCTTCAGCGGATGTTATTGCTCTGAAGATTGATGTTGCTAGTGATGTAGTACTAGGACACCTCCAATGACGTCACAGATGTTGATGACGTCAAACTTGATGATGTTGTGCCGCCCCCTTGGTTGGGGGTCAAGAATATACATGAATATACATCATTATATTATAAACAACGTTTTTCCGATTTTGCCAAGAGAGCAAAGAGTGTTTCACGTATTTTAAATAAATATAGATATATTTTGCTCCACAACGCCGTTTTCGTCAATGAAATCGGACATTCCTAAGCGAAGATATTGAGTTCGTAAGTTATGGTATTATATAATTGGAAATTGAGATAAAAAAAATATTATTGACAATGTTGAGAGTAGGACTTACCTTGAAAAATGTCTCAAAAAATACAAGATGCCAATTATATTCCGATCTGAAACTATCAGATAATATTTCAAACATTTTTAACATCGCAAATTTGCAACAAACCCAAATTGTGAAAAACAATTCACCCCAGGCAGATTTTTTGCTATTTCTCCATTTACAATCCTGCCCAAATGTGTCTCCTTTCGATATACAACGTCACAAATGTATTTAGGCCAACATATCACAATTAATATTGATTTGAATATGTTATCTTCATATTTCATGCCAAAAAAATTACAAAAAACTTAAAAACCGACCCAAGTACCGATGTAATTTCAACCAAGCATTTAACTGTTTCGTAATGACTCAAGACCCGATAATGCCATTGACAATACACAGATACATGTACGACGCAAGCAGCGCTGACATGTACAGAAGGCAGCGTGCTACCATTCATACTACAGTTCATTCATAAAAATATCATACTCAGTCGATAGTATCGACCATAAGGTATTATTCGAGCCAAATTTGGACACCTTCCGGGTATTTTCCCTTGTTGTATTATGCAATACTCATAAATATTGGCCGGACACCACTCTAATGCCCATATTTGGCAAACAGACCAATGGTGCTCCAATATTAAGTTATTCATTTACCCATGTGTGACTTCTAACAAAAGGTTCCCGTAGTATTCCTCATTCAGAACAATTAAATGCACTACCTCGGAGTTATCCGTATGACGTTGTACCTCTATTGTACTGGCTGTGGACGGCGAGTTGAAAATTGGTTGATGATGTCACAGCTCATTATACACACTATTAGCAAATGTCTAGGGGCCTACATTTGGCTATACCAACTGATATCTTACAAATCCGTATAATTAGAGCTTCCAAAAAAATGGTACCTAACTTCTTGTAGATTATTTTTTAAATGTTGAGAGAAAAAACCAACAACTTCAATAGAATTATAGGTAAACTCACACTCAATTGTTATGGTCACTAAAATGACCCCGGCCAAAATCACCTGCTTCGGGTTGACGCAACACCAAACACACAAACACACTGTTTATTACATAGAACAATTTATGATTATTTATTAATTAGTGCAGTGTGGTTCTCAAATTCTTAACAATTATTATAAAGAATATCTTTAGCTATATTTACTTAACCAAGCCTGGAGATCTTGACTGGCTGCCTTTCAGATGAGATGCCGTTGATGGTCTCAGTTCCTGATCCTAGATCCGGCAATGTCCGTGATCCTGCCTATCCAAAGTAAACCCCTGGTTTACCACAATCTCAGTCCAAAGTCCTAATGACTAAACTTTCACTACCCTAGCTACTCTGCTAGTATTCTCCAAATGGTCTTCTATGTTGACCATAAGCTCCTCTCTCGGAGATCTCTTGAGCAAGCTTTCTGCTCCACCTTGAAAGACCGATAACACTCTATACTAGTCCAGCAAAATATCACACTTCGGTGATGGAGATACTTCATTCTGCCGCTTCTTTGAGTCGACAAACAATACAGCAGTATTGGCTTTCACTACCGCCTTTGGCGTATTAAGGATGCGATACATGATTTACCGACAAGTGGCTCATTTCGGAATGCGATCATGAATTTTGAAGAAAAAAAAGTTTCCACAGGCTTCGTTGGGATTCGAACCATCGATTCGAAACTCCCTTTGATTACGCATCTTGCGCTTTACCGCTCGGCCACAGTGGCAGTTGAGTGGAGGAGTGTTATGATAAATGATAAATCTCATAATGCCATCTTTAGCCTTTTGTTTACTAAAAAGACGCGTTTTGTAAAGATAGATTAGCCGTTTTATGCATAAAGAGCACGAACGTTTGGGAAAGGTTTCAAACAAATAATAAAGACACTGATGTGATGATGAAATTGCGTAAGTAGGGAAATATCTGCGTCGAAATGTTTTGTTTTTGTTTTAGGAATTTGACCTTAAAATTTACGACTTCATGACATTATCATTCGAAATTAACAAAAGATATTTCAACAGTATATGGCCTCATTCTTTCTCTAAAATGTTTTATACATGTATGTGAAATAGCTTCAACAATGGTTCGCTGCATAATGGTAAAAACAGCCTTGACTTAAAAAAGGGCGAGAGGTACCATATTTACGGATTCAGGCTAAATTTAAAATTGATATAAAACGTTTGTTTTTGATCGATTACAAAATTAATTTTTGTCATATAAAGAAATTGTGTCTGGCGTGAATTACACTACAGTTTTTTATTCTTAGGGCTCTTTGACTTCTTCAAATAATTTTTTAAATGATAGAGTGAATCCCCTGGCCTTCTATAGTTACGCACAAAAGATCGAGTCCCCTTAAATTCTCCCCAACACACACACAAGAACCGCGAACCGAAGTTTGAAGACTTCACACAATAATGGTAACTTTTTACCAATACTAGCTAACATAAGTTTCACAGAGTTTCCTCTTACAACTCAAGTATGCTGCCAATCAATTACTCTCCAGGCCTTATATCAAATTTTTACCTATTCTAAAATAATCTGAATAAATTACAGCATTTAATCATCCCATATATAGCACATTACATCAACTGAATATTATGGAATATTTTTTTTTTTTTTTGGGGGGCACATAACACAATGCTTTGTAAATACAAAATCCTTTCTTTGAAAGTGTATCGTTTTTCAAATAAGTAACAAAAACTGTGTCTCGACTACTTTGTTTGTCAGCAGCATACAAACTATTAGTGAAAATCATAGTCTATAAAAAGGACCTCATTTTTATTTTAATAAATGGAAACTATTGAATTATGCCTTTGTAGTAAAACAATATAAAATAGTTGCTAACCTTAAAAGGTTAGCAACTATTTTAAATTGTTGCAATTTGGTAGTTCATAGCATCAATTGCATTGATCATTTCATTGTGAGTGTGTAGAAGAATTCAAATATCACAGATATACTCTTGTAGGTCATATGGTTCTTGAGTTATGTTGTAAAGAAGGCTGAAACAACACTTTTGTAAAACGTACATAACTTGAATATTCACAACAATAAATTAAGCAAGTTTTCAAAGTATATGATTTGTAGAATAAACTGTTGCAAAACATCAGTCTTTTTTAAAAATAATATATTGATTAAGATTATCAAAATCGATTTTTGTGGCTGCTTCGACCAACAATAGATCGTGTAGCCTTAACACCTTTCTTTCTTGACTTTATTTGAATTCAAATAAGTAACAAAAACTGGGTCTCGACGACTTTGTTTGTCAGCACCCTACAAACTATAAGTGAAAATCATCGTCCATAAAAATGAACTCATTTTTATATTTTTATTTTAATAAATGTAAACTATTGAAACTTTGTAGTAAAAGTATTAACGTAAGGTTATGACCATGTCATTGTTACTAATATCGACCTGAACCTGAAGTGACTCATATCAGTCATATAAATCGAGTTCAGGTTCACGGTTGTTATTTGCATATGACCCGTTCTAGCGAAATAATACCTAAACTGTTTTTTTTAAATTTGTTTAAAGAAAGTGAGATTTACACCTTACTTGAAAACGGACTATTAGGAGTTAGATATCTTGTTGTCAGATATAGAGTCTTGAACATACGGGCGCTAAAATAGGCTTGTAATATTGGAAAGGCATTTGCAATTAATCATGGATTAGACATTTCAGTTTGGACTACTGCAGCTTATGAAGTGATACCTCAACACAGGATCAACTATGGCTAACTTTTCCGTAGTGTATTTCGCAGTGTCTGTTATTTCACTTTTTGTTATATTTAGTATACCATGGTCTGCACATCAGGGTAGACCTCTACCGGCGTATATGGCATCTAGGCAGGAATTGTTAGAGATGGAAAGAGCGCAAAGAACGGGTGGAAAGATAAAACTTTCTCTCAAGGAGCAAAAGGTAAGGTGACTAGTTATGCTATCCACGATTCATGATACGGTTGAAACGTCGGGCATATTTACCCATGTATGATGTAGCGTTTGCGCAACTGTTTGTACGCTCAGCTGAATTTGTAAGCATACACAAGTTTCATTCATATTAGTATACAGACTTCTCCATAGTCCATTTGCCCATTTTACATTTGTATTAATTTGTGTGCAATTGATAGATTTTCACATCTGATATTTTCAGTCACCATACTCCCTCTGTTTGTTAGCTTCCCAAGTGGGAGTTTTGGAATTTTTACTCGGGCTTTCGCGATCAATAAACTGGTAGATTCCAAAATCAGAATTGTTTAGTATTGAAGTGAGCCATTATAATTATGTAAGATATTTTGCATTCAATAACTTTTATTGTCACTAATCATCTAATTATATAAACTCTTTATGACCATTTTACTATTGAACACTTTAATTTTAACATGTTTGATAATAAATATCAGTATAATTTTGAGTTCAACGGAATGCGTCCATCATGATTAAATAATAATAATATATTTTTTTATCAAAATTCGACTATGGCATAGTCTAATTAGTATAAGGAATATTACTCTTCATGACGGGAACTTATTTTTTTCTAAATAAAACTAGTTTTAGTTATTACAAATTTAAATGATATATAAATAAGAATGAGAATAAACTCAATGAATTTTTGTTTTTACTGTCCTCTATCGTGTGATGTGACGAGAGGCAGGTCGAATATAAAAACAAAAATTTATTTTCTTTATCTGCACAATAGATGATAATTGATGATAATGAATTTAAATTTAATCTTTTTTATTTCAATAACTCCATTGAATATAATAAGCTGCTGAGTCTAAAATTGAATCCTTTCTTGTATGATGATATTGTTGATAATGCTATGCCAAAGAATCTGTTTAAACCCAATTGTGTTAACTCCTGTAACTACTACTTTGATAATTTACTTGATATTGATGTATCGTTCAGTGACAATTTTTCAATTTTACATTTAAATTCTCGTAGTTTTAACAAAAACCGTGACAACATTGAAATTTTCTTATCAAATTTGAAACACACTTTTTCTGTAATTGCAATGTCAGAAACTTGGTTTAAGGAGGATCAATCTAATTTAATCGATATTACCAATTATAATTTAATTAGTGTACCACGGAAGAACAGGAAAAGTGGTGGTGCTGCTTTGTACATTCATAATTCGCTTTCTTTTAAATTAAGAAAGGATCTTGATCTAATTCAGCATGACTCTTCTGTTAATGTTATTGATCATTCTGAGTCTATCTTCGTTGAAATTATGAATTCAAAGTGTAAGAATATAATTATTGGTAATGTTTATCGTGCTCACAAAACTGACGTTGATTCATTTAATTCTGATTTAAACCGTTGTCTTGATGTTATTGCAAATGAAAACAAGCATTGCTATATTTCAGGTGATTTTAACTTAGACCTTTTACAGCACGAGAATGATTTAAAATTCAGAATTTCCTTACAAATTTCTTTGATCATAATATGTTTCCACTTATAGATCGCCCCACCAGGATAACGTCACATTCTGCCACACTTCTTGATAATATTTTCACTAATGTTTTTGATAAGAAAATTAAGTCTGGTATATGTGTGTCTGACATCACGGATCATTACCCTATTTTTCAATTTACTGATTCTATTTCATTGAAATATAATTTTGTTGGATCCACACATGGTCGTTCATTTACTCAACGGAACATTCATTCATTTACAAATCACCTTCAATTAACTAATTGGAATCATGTTCTTAATGAGGAATCTGTTAGCCAAGCGTATAAGTTATTTATTGATAAACTGTCTGTATTATATAATCGTTGTTTTCCCGTTAAGGCTAAACGTGTGAATTTAAGTTATAAGCGTATTCCTCATAAACCATGGATTACACCTGCTATTTTAACATCCATCAATCGTAAGGATAAGCTGTACCGTAAATTTAAATCTTCTCCAACAGATGCCAATAAGCGTTTACTTGTAAATTATAGAAATACTCTTACCAGTATGATTCGTAATTCTAGTGTATTATTGTAATTTGCTCAGTGAACAAAAGCACAATCTCAAACAAACCTGGAAAATCCTTAATGATCTTTTAGGAAGGAAGCGTAAGCAACCTCTTCCAGATTGTTTTGATATAAATGGCACACCAACAACTAATCCTGAAATGATTGCAAATGGTTTTAATGATTTCTTCACCAACATTGGTCCTAAATTAGCTAAAAATATTCCTCCTACACATGTTTCTTTTGATCACTTTTTGAATAATATTCCTTCTCCCCAGAATTCACTTTTTCTTACACCAACGGACACGAATGAAGTTATCAAAACATGTGCTTCTCTTAGATCTGGTGCAAGTCCTGGATATGATGAAATTAGACCTGATATTGTAAAACATGTTAAACATCTGATTGCTTCTCCGTTGGTTCACATATTTAATTTGTCTATTTCTAATGGAATTTTTCCAGATGAGCTTAAGCACGCTAAAGTTGTTCCTATTTTTAAAGCTGGCGACTCCCATTTATGTAACAATTATCGCCCAATTTCAATCCTTCCTGTGTTTTCAAAAATATTTGAACGTATTATTCACAAGAGACTTTATAATTTTCTTACATTTTATTCATTACTTCATCAAAGTCAATTTGGTTTTAGGACAAATTATTCATCCTACATGGCTGTTTTAGAGGCCTACAATATGATAGTTTCTAACCTTGATAAAGGTCACCATACTTTGGGTATATTCCTGGACCTCTCCAAGGCTTTCGATACGATCAATCATGATATTCTCATTGAGAAACTTCACCATTATGGAGTACGTGGAAAGGCTTTGGAGTGGTTCAGGAGCTATCTTACCAACAGAAAACAATTTGTTGTGTTTAATAATTGTAAATCTTCTTTAAGTACAGTTCAATGTGGTGTTCCCCAAGGTTCTGTATTGGGTCCCCTTCTTTTTATTATTTTCCTTAATGATATTGTTTATTCTTCGAAAGATTTGTCCTTTTTTATTTATGCAGATGATACAAATGCTATTATGTCCAATCCGAAACTTGATGAACTCATTTGTTCTGTTAATAATCAATTAACTAATATTTCTGTATGGTTCAAAGCCAATAAGTTGTCCCTTAATGTTCAAAAAACGAATTATATTATGTTTAAAAACCGTCATAGCAATCGCACATACCACAATACTCATATATTTATAGATGGCAATGAACTTATTAAAGTAACTCGTACTAAATTTTTGGGTGTTATTCTTGATGAATCTCTGACATGGTATGATCATACCTCTTATGTTACCAATATTGTTTCAAGATATAGTGGAATATTATTTCGTCTAAAGCACATTCTTTCGTGTGATACGTTATTTACCTTGTACAATACATTAGTTCTACCTCATCTACACTACTGTAATATAATTTGGGCAGATCCTAACAATTGTAATTTGAATTCTATCTATGTGAAACAAAAGAGAATTATCAGGTTATGTACCAATTCTAGCTGGCTGGCCCATACATCACCTTTATTTGGACAGTTAAATACTTTGAATATTTTTGATATTCATAAACTTATCAAAGCTTTATTTATGTATAATTTCAGTATTAACAACATGCCTTGTAATTTTGCCAATTATTTTGTTAAAAATATGGCCATCCACACTTATTCAACACGCTCATCCAATTTGTTTCGCCCTACAATATTCAATTATGATTTGGCCAGAAATACCATTAGAAGGCAGGGCCCATTGCTCTGGAATTCTATCCCCGATGATATCAAAATCGCCTTGTCTCCCAATTCATTCAAACGCAGCTATAAAGATTATCTGATTTCTTTATACTCATAAATTTATTGCTTCATAAATGCCCTGTATCATAACATTCTATTTTGTACTGTATAAAGTTAATGCATTTTTTTTATCAATCGACTTTTGTTTATATGCTATTGCCATTGCCAACGTCATTGTCTGTCTGCACTAGTCCTGTCAGTCTGCCGTTTTTCACCCCGTCCTTGTCTGTTGTCTGTAGGCGTCTTTTGTTTTTGCACCGAGGGCAATCATGTCTTACGAGCTTTGCTCTTGTGATTGTCCTACCATCCTTTTCTTGAATATTTTGTTATTGTATATAATATGATGGTGAAATAAACTTGAACTTGAACTTGAACAAATCAGATTAAATTATGTAACTAATGAGTGAATGTTCTTAGTCATCCAGTAGTTTCAAACAGAGTTTTGGAATTAAATCAAATACTGGAAGTTACTTTTTTTTTGCAACTTTGTAACGTTGCGTCTGGAACTACCAGACTCCATCAGTCTATCACGTGACCAGTCCACCGGATCAGTTGCCTGATGAATACGGTGGTTCCAGACACAACGTCGCAAAGTTGTAAAAAGTAAGTTCCAGTATTTGATTTAATTCCAAAACCCTCTATATAGGCCTAGATACAGGTATTAGGATTTTTAATTTTTTTTATAAATGGCATTTCTCTCAATATAATATAGGCGAATATAAGGCAATGCGAGACAAGATTGTTGAAATTAATGATTTTTCCTATTTTTTTTACTTCAAATGCGGGAAGCAGAGCATGAATCCATTGTATAAATCATCAAGGACATTTTCAATAAGTGTGCTCAGAATAATGGTTTTATTGCTCAAAGCGTGCTTCCTCTTGAGACACTTAGATCTATTTAGTCTAAAAATATCTTAATGTACACATCCTCTAGCTTGGGTCCCCCTTAATTGATACAGTTTTTAAAAATTGCGTGCCCATTGGTTCGGTCACGTATGATAAACATGCATGCCAACATGTAAGACGGTTGTCACACGATTGGACTGTTATAGGAAGATCAGGCCTGACCAGCCATTTTAGTTTTTAGATAATTTTGCTTTATTTCAATATGAGCGTGCAATATAGATCGACACTGTTATCTAAACTGTTTCTACTCAGTCTCATAAACGCATTTAAATCATAATTTCTTGGGCTTGCATCATTTTAACCACTCAATAAACTTCCCAATGAATAAAAATAAACTTCATTTTCTAGTATTTTTAAAGTTTCGATTGGATTTCCTGATACATAGATAAACTTTTAAGAAGCTCGCAAAAGAACAGCGCCATCCTTATTTTCAGCCTGCAGTAAGGCTTCCTTGCCATTTCCGCTCGTGTATCTTTTTCGATTCGGGCGCCCAACTTCTTGCAAAAATCAATTAAAGACCCTTTCAGTGATCCCAGCGCAAGTGTAAAAAAATTAAAATTTATAAAGTGCTTAAAAGTGAAGGATAAGTCATTCAAATTGTCATTTGGTATTTTTGAAATGACAAAATTGGGCAAAAAACAAAGAAAACGGCTGTACTGACGAAGTTGAAATCCTATTCAAATACATGTAGCTAATTTAGATACTGTCAGTATCTAAATTACAGATTCGTGTAAAATGTCTTATTTTGTCTTAAATACATGGCTTTCGGCTGAACCACTCGCAGGCTATGTTAGCACATCTATGACGATAACAGAGGTACCGAAATCTGAATTTTTATGATTTTTACGATCGTCCGGATAAGCAAATCACTGAATGGGCCTTTAAGATGAACCAGTTTGTGATATTCTAAATATTCATCAATTGCACACATAAACGTAAATCCGGGGAGGGGAGGGGATGGGCGAAGGGAATCACTCTATTGTAGGAAATAAAAGAAACGCTTGACATATATTGTGTCTACATATTTAAGAGCAATTCTCTCGGAGTATATTACTGACGAGCATGATGAACATTTAGCCAATCGAAAGTATATAATATCTTCATTGATTACAGGTTAACAAGACACTGATGGCTATGAAAGAAGAAGAATATAAGACTGGTCTGCAGGGTAAACCATTTCCACCGGCACTTCATTTTATGATTGCCAAGCCACTCATAGACAAGAGTCGCGTGTTTGATGTTATCAAAATGATGCCAAAAGGTAAGACCAGCGTCACGCACGCCATGGAGGTGGAGGGGGGACAACCTTTGACAGACCCCTTCCCTTAACTAAACCCCATGGTTTTGTCTCACAGTTTCTCCGGTCAAAACAATTCCCCATTTCGGCAAAATATGACTTTCAGGTAAATATTCAGATGTTTGCTCCCTTTTATTTTACTTAACCTATACCTCCTTGAAAAGTACCACTGGGTAAAACAAACTCAAGATCATTAACTGATGCGGGATGATTAAGTCTTTCCAGGGGTGGCATCGTATCTTGGGTTTTTTTACAACCGAGTCGGGCTGAAAGATAACCGATAAACGATCAGAGTGGACTTAAAGTGGCATTGTGAAATTGCGCCCTCAGTTTTGGTTAAAGTCCAATTTTTAGCATGTACGTAATGTATAATGTCCATTAATTATGCTAATTATCATCTGAAATAGTTTAGCTTAAATCCGCGTCTTCCATGTAGAATTGCATGATTTTGTAATTAATGTCTGGATCCAGGCATTCATTCCTTCACACAAGTCAATATGAGATATGCTTAATTTGCTCACAATGTCTCGTATTGTCCATTTCATAGATTTTGCTTGTTAAATTAAATTATTGCCGGCTCTCTGTGTATTACATCTATCAAAATAAAGCGAATATATCCGATTTGATTTTCCCAAGGATTCTCTCAGAGCCAGCCCGACAAAGTTATCAGCCATTGGCTGTCACATTAGAGTATGTATATACCAATACAATTCAGAGTCTTTCACGCATGGGTCAGATTCTAAAAACCTGACAAATACACATATTTAGGCAAAGGAAAGACAATATATGTTGCTATCGTGTGACTGATATTTAAACTTCACCTAAAATATGACACATCTCTCAAAACAAATCGTCAATTTTTTCTTCACTGCCTGTTTATTCATTTTTGAAATTTGTTTTTTATATTATAACATTTCTTTAAAGGTGCTGCCTTACATCTACACGACGTTGCTATCACCAACCGTTCCTGGGTTATATCCGAGCTAACATACTTGTCTGACCTCTACTACTGCCAGACACAACTTGGTGTACGGTTCTATTTCGCCTCACAAAAACCCACTCAGTCTTTAGAAGGTTGTTCCGCTTGGGAAATTGTGGCAGATGCAAGAAAGAAACTTGGGAATGACACCCTGTTTGATGAATGGTAATAATAATAATAATAATAATAATAATAATAATAATTTTGGCTCATTAGGAAACGAATTTGGAGAAAACCTTCTGTTAATAAAATAATATGCTGAGCCAGTATACGCTCCAGTAATTTCAGATGATTGAGCTCAGTAATACATCAAAGAATGTCTTCCAATTCATGAAAACAAATAGATAATCAGTTTATCGGATTAAAAGCTTAGAAGGAAGCTCTTACTGCTCAGCGAGTGTTTGTAATTATCAGAAGGTTTTCTCCAAATTCATTCTCTAATATATTATGAGTTTTGCCGGAATATCACACAGATGCAAAATGAGATGAGATTAAAGGCGGTACAAGTATCTCATTAGTATACTAGTTTTGACAATTTGCCATGGCCGTAATTAAAATTCAACAAAGCTAAGAATGAATCAATTTAGAGAATAAATGATAGGATTTTGTCTTTTGCCTATCCAATATCGTGTCATAATGGATGGGCTGGCCAATATTTTGAGTAGTGGATGCCGGCGATAAAAATATTGGCCAGTCCATCCATTATGACACGATATTGGATAGGCAAAAGACAAAATCATATCATTTATTCTCATTCTTATTCAGTTTTAATGTAATTTTTGGGAGAAAAACTGCCTTTTTTCAGAAAAAAATAAAGTTACTTTTGTGAGGACACCCCCGTTGTTTTAAATGAACGAAACCATCACGAACATCTAAGCCGCCGAATCGCGTTCTTAGTTCTCGCACGTGTGTTACGCGAACGCATTATCGCGCGATCATTGAGGAGCAACAAGCGTGCCGCCGTTGCGTGGCGGCGCGCGCCCTGACTAATGTCACTATCAACTATTGTGAGATATTATACACCCGAAAACCAATCAAATTACGTGAATTCTTTACAAGACGCACCCATTGAATAAGAATGACTTATGTATTTCAAAGTCAGTTTCCTAAAGGAGTAGGGTAAATACGAATGTCCCAACTCCAAATCCGGAAAGCAATGCAACTTTGCCCAAAGTTTATGTAATTTTGTGCACTTGGTGGTAATTTTTGCCGGGTTTGGCCAAGTTAGGACATTATTCCGAAGTGGCAAGTTGCCTTTATTACACTGCCTATTTATTATTTTCCGCAGGTTGCTTCAAAACATAACCATGCTAACGAGCGACCCTCACACAACCTATCCAGATACCTATGAAGCATGGAATAAGTTTCTACAGTGCCTATTCGTAGGCTCTGATTTAATGTACAGTACAGAAGAAATTTTTCGTAGTTACATCCATGAAGCGTTGATGGAGTTTCATCAGGATAATGTTCAGTATCTGGAAATTAGATATTTGGCCTGGCCGGTATGTATAATGAACTACAATGAATACCAACCAATCTACCGATTGCACTAAATCATTATAACTTCGGAATAAGTTCCTACGAATAGGTCCCCTACCTCGCGACTTTGGGACAGTGTTTTGCGAGAAAGTGCGGAGAAACGTGGATATTCGTATAGACCTCAACTGTTACAGCTTTTAAAAAATCGGACAAACTTATCTATTGACTAGTACTAGTTAGGTACAGCTGTAGGTAGTTAGTCCAAAGTTACTCGCTATGTCGGCCGAAAATATTCTTAAGTAACTCAATAGCGACAGGGTTATAGACGAATCCAAATCCACGCACTCCTACACCTGACTAGCAGCCTTTAGTTGGGTAGCCGTCGGCTACAATGCACCCAAAATGTGAAATGATTCGCCCTTGGCGGAAATTTTAAACTGCATTCCATCACCCGTTTTATACCTTCCGCGAAAACACAGGTGGACAAAAGAATGATTAGTTTACAACACAATAGGCCCTACAGTTCCCTTCGGCAAAACACACAGCTTTTACATGAGCTTACATGGTCTATTCGCTGTTGAAGTGACATAATAATCGGATTAACTACACGCGGTATCTATGCATTGAACCATATCATTCTGATCACTCACACCTGTACGATAAGTATCTTTGAAAAAAGCGGTATTGTATTCAATCTATGATTGCAGACATACACAGGTGATGAGTGCTTTTATTTGCACAATGGGGCGCTCAAAACACCAGGTTGGTGCAAACGGCTACCCAAAGATGTCCGACCAAATCCTGACCATGACTTGGCTACTTGGATTCGTCTATACTGGGCTATTATCTATTCCAGCTCTAGTGACACCATATTATTTTCCCTGGATCTTTGGATGCATTGTAATAGGTATTAGCTTTACTTAAAAGCTAACATGTAATGCCAGTTGGCATGCCCCTCCAGTGGGCATAGACGTAATGCTACCCAGGAAAATATACATGAGGTGTGACTAGATTTAGAACACATAATAGTAAGTTCTGCAGGTGCACTCGGTCACGCATGAGGTTGTTAAGGGTAGATGAAGTATTGTTGGTCGAAGCAGCCAAAAATTGATTTTCATTATCTATATCAATATAATTATCATTGAAAAATAACACTTTGATGTTTTGCAAAAGTTCATTCTACAAATCATATACCTTGAAAACTTGCTTGATTTATTGTTATTAATTAGTTATGTACGTTTTACAAAAGTGTTGTTGTTTCAGCCCTCTTTACAGCATAGCTCACGAACCACAGGACCAGCAAGAGTATATCTGTGATATTTGAATTCTTCTACACGCTCGCTATGAAATGATCAATGCATTTTTTGCCAAAGCTCACTACCTTTCACAAGATGCTGTGAACTACCAAATCGCAACAGTTTAAAGTAGTTGCTAACCTTAAAGCAACTAAACACCATATTCCCTCAATGTCATAATTATTGTCGTATTGTCATAATTGCGTTTCAGTTAATGACAGCAAATGGTACAAAGGAGACTCCAGACTATACTCTACAGCAATATATCGACGTAGTGAAACAGTTCAAGGCAAAATATCCAGATTTTTATGGAGCTAAGTTTATTAGTCAAACAATAAGGTATAGTAGACTTTAGCTTTGCCAAAAGTTACCCATGCCATATATTTACCCAAAAGGGAAAGCGCTTTCTATGTTTCATAGACCCTTTGTCAATGTATAGAGTAGGCCCCTATAACAACAACAAAATAACAAAGGGATTTGATAAATTGAAAAGCGTTAATTAGACAGTTTTACGTGAGTATTAAACCAGTGACAGGAAAGTTAATTACACGAATTAATGTATAAATGATATCCAGCAGAAACATAGGTTTATTATAAATGGGAACCGATGATGATATCAGACTTGTAACGAGTCAACTTATTTCATGGTCGAGTCGAGTCATTTCTAGTAATATCTCGAGTCGAGGAGAGTCAAATGACTCGAGTCACTGTACCATCTCTATGGGGAAATCTAAGAAATCTGAGTCGATTCATTTGTGAAAAGTCGAGTCTCGAGTCATGACTCGTTACAAGTATGGATGATACAAATAAAATTATGTTTAAAGATGATGTTGGATGCGACGATGATCACAATGACGATTGCGATGATGAAGAAAATGATGATCTGAGCTAATCGCAGACGGGGATCTGCAATGAAAAAGCCAGGCACACGCTTACTGACAAATCATAGTTGTCTTTTGTAATGATGAGCCAAAGCCAATAATTGTTTTGAGGATAGGGAATTGGAAGGCAAAGTAGAATTAAGGGGATTTTCCCCCAAAATCTGAAATTTTGCCTACCTCTTACTTGGGAGGGGGTGGGGAGCCCAGGATTGAGGGCATTCTCTCCATGCCCCCACCCCTTGGTGCCACTACTCGAGTCTGACACGCTAATTTAATGACATCTTTACAAACAGGATAATGAACGAGAGTGACATAGAACAAGACATCAAGAATGGTATCCATTACAAGAATAAGTTCCCCCATCATTACGCAGGGTTCGACCTAGTGGGACAAGAGGACACAGGCTTTTCAATACTTCATTACATCAAGGAATTATTATTACCATTCCAAAATGAGACTGATGGGTCGTCAATACCGTTCTTCTTCCATGCTGGAGAGACCGGTAAGTATGCTACATATGCCATTAAAAGTTGACAGTATATGGAAGTGCTGGGGTATATAATATCTATTATTATAACTGACGATTTGTCGCGACGGTTTCCCGAAAGACGGTCTGAAGCTCTTGTAACTAAACTTATCATAATAATGCAAGTGCAACGAATATTTCAGATTTTCTCATTGCCTTCCACGGCAATATAATACTTTTGAAAATCTGTGCCAAAGTGATAAAGTGTAGTAAATAAAATAAAATAAATAAGTAGATCGATATAAAGTGATTGCACGTCTATATGATTGGCGAACATGATGTAAGAGTATTTTGGTTCGATGCGATGGAGACAATTTCCTTCGTTTTTAAATTGAAGGTGTTCTTGATTTTCTTCACAGGTTGGGGAGGAACGTCAGTAGATGAGAACCTCTTTGACGCCATCCTCCTGAACACGAGTAGGATTGGTCATGGTTACGCCATCACTAAGCACCCGGTTGCTATGGAAATGGCAAGAGAAAGGGATATAGCAATCGAAATCAATCCTATATCCAATCAGGTAAATATAAACAAGACAGAACAAAATACACACAAACAAACAAACAAAAAAGTGGGTAATGGTAAATCCAACGGAAGAGAATACCTTGAATATGATGATCAACAAGAAAGAAAAAGAGCAAGGTACACCAGGGGGACAAAAACAGCAAATGTAGGCATTAGAAGTAGGCAAAGTTTGATAGCCAAAAATTGCCAGTTCCAATACCCACAGAAGTCCTGTAAAAATAACAAGGATCAATGGAAATACAAAAGTGCACTAGAACAAGTGATGAAAATCACTGTGCATATAAACAGACACGATAAACCAAACAACTAATGTAGGCACAGAAACAGCCAAAGTTCGATGGCCACAAATGGCCAATTCTAGAGCCCACAGAAGTTTAAGGAAAACAGTACAAAAGTACACTGAAAGTGATGAAAATCACTGTGAACATAGCAGACAAACAAAACAAAACAGACAAAAAAAAACACCCAAAAACCCAAAATTTCGAGCAGATAAGCTACTCTTCTTCAGGGACAGAATCTTATTGCTGATATCGATATTGATAGTGCTGATATTGATATTGATGAGGTTGGTACATATTGTCCTGATATCGATATAGATGAAATAGGTAAAATAATATACGGCTGATACCTGGGGCTGATATCCACGTTGATAAAGTATATAGCTATCTATACTGCTGATATTGATATTGATAAAGTAGCTAGTTAGCTATCTACTACTGAATGCCAACATTGATAATGTAGCTACCTACTACCGATATTGATATTGATACTAATAAAGTAGCCCTCTACATGTAGTGCTGATATTATGTTTTCCTTTATTGTAGTTCAAAGTGGCTATAGTGTTTCACTGTAGGCCAATAATGATCTTTTGTTGGATGTGTTTGAATATTAGGTATTGGGACTAGTCAGTGATCTTCGCAACCATCCAGGTGCATCGTTAATCGCCCAAGACTTCCCTCTCGTAATCAGCTCAGATGACCCTCCTATATGGGGTGCATTGCCTATGTCACATGACTTCTATATGGCATTCATGGGATTGGGTGGAAAATCGGCAGATCTGGCAACACTCAAGCAACTGGCTCTTAATTCTATAAAGTAAGTTGTTACTACCAGCATTCCTGAAAATTCTAGAATAGCGACATTTGTACGTATTTTTTATGGGACCTGAGAGAACATCAGACGTATTCAGAATGCAATTCGATATTTCTGAGATGCTCTCATGTCCCACAAAAAATACTCTGTAAACGTTGCTATTCGATTCCTTAACAGTAATTATTCAAAATATTTGATGACCACTTTGATCAATATGATGTTTTGACGTAACGCCCTTTCATACATGCATGCCTATGACTGAGTAGACTATGCCATAGTCGAATTTTGATAAATAAAAATATGGTATTATTAATCATGATGAACGCATTCCGTCATTGAACTCAAAATTATACTGATGTTTATTAAAATTAAAGTGTTCGATAGTTTATATAATTTAGTGACAATAAAAGTTATTGAATACAACATATCTTGCATAATTATAATGGCTCACTTCAATACTGAACAATTCTGATTTTTGAATCTACCAGTTTATTGATTGCGAAAGCCCGAGTAAAAAATCCAACGTACGTCCATGCGCTAAGTGATAGTTTAACTTTCGCGCCAAAACAAACGTGCCGCAAATTCCATGTTGTGTACGATGCAGTTAATGGTAACGGCACGTGCCCGGAGGATTTTAAACCATAGCGAGATCTGGGCGACCAATCACAAGCCAGATCCATTTAAAAATGCATTACATAATGGCCAATTTTAGTTAGGCCAGAAATTGGCCTAACTTTACATAGAGACCCGTATTAAGAATTTTAACCGCAATCCAAAGTAAGTAGTCCACTTGGGAAGCTAGCAAACAGAGGGAGTACGGTGACTGAAAATATCAGATGTGAAAATCTATCAATTGCACACAATTAATACAAATCAACGTCTTATGCTTAAATGTAATAGCCAGAGTATGCAAAATGGGCAAGTGGACTACGGATAAGTCTAGCCTATGGGTAGAAGGGGTGAGGCAGGATTACCTTCGCGAAGGATTTGAGATGCATCGAGTGAAATACAATGAACATTTTCTCAGGCGGTGAATGTGTCCTGGCGCGATTTATTATCGAGGAAATACAAAGCTGAGTGTGTATACGTAACACGTGTAAGAATTTACATAGCTCTCTTTGAAAGACGAAAATACTGTACAAGACCAAAAAGTACCAGATGCGGAAAAAGGGTTCTCATCAGGATATAAGAGCGTTGGAAAACGTAGGAGTGGGAAAATAGGTTGCAGGGGTAATTCATCATTAGGATTTAACTACCGGGCAGCTGTGTTAATGCTCAAGGCCTTCTTCATATTTTTGTTTCCTACAGATATAGCGCCACATCGAAGACTGAAAAGGCCGAGTTAACAGCTGTATGGACTAACCAATGGAATGTATTTCTAGATAAAGTTATAGATAAATATGGAAAGAAATATCTCGAGCAATAAAATAACATCTTGGCAGGGTGGCCCGATGGGCCAGTAGGTGTAATTTATGTTATTGTTTTTTACTTTCTGATAAGGAAATGATATTCAAAATGGATCGAGCATTTTCTTGTTAATTATGCGGACCTCAATTATATAAAGAAGAAGACCATGAAAAAAGACAATGGGAGATGGAGACTTCGTTGTCAGTTGCTTGATTTTGCTGTATTATCATTATTGAGAAAGATGGGTCAACCAATTTATTGCTGGACCAGTAGCTACAATCTCACTAGCCCGGAGGGCCAGCAGAAAGCAGAACCCTAAGTCAGACCCTGTCTTGGTGTCTCATTATCGTATTTTATTAAGGGTGCCATAATGTTGCCCTCTTGAAGCTGCCCCGCACTGCTTCCGTTGCCACTCTTTTAAAAATGTCCTTCCTTTTTACGCCACTTATACCGGGGCAGAAGGAACCACCCAGCAAATGTCGGGTTGTATAAAAGTCATGAAAACATTTTAAAACATATTATAAAAAACACCGCATCAATTTTTTATGTTGTCGAAATGTTATCGCAAATTATTTTGGCAAACATTTTTGCAAAATATTTTGTCAACAATTAAAAACATTATGTTAAAATGTTTTTTGAATTAATGTTAGCAAAACGTTTATACCGACATTTAAACGCTTTCTGTAAAATAGTTTGTGTTTGCTGCGTACTCTGCAAATCCAAAAGGGGACGAGATTTCGGAACAGCTTTCTGTTATTTCATTCGATATATCTGAAAAGAAAATGATATTTCCCGAATGTATCTATCTGTCTCCTTTCTCTCCTCTCGTCTTTCTCGCCGTCTCTTTCTCATATTTCGAGTCGAAGTTTCTCATTTACTCCTACTTTCTCTATTAAGGGAAGGTGTGCACCAAAACACTGTTTCTTATTAAACCTGCTAGACACTTCATATATGGTGTCAAGGACACTTGGGTTGACTAAAAGCAAAAAATGAAAAAATTACTTAATTTACATATTTTATTGGCGGCCATCTTGGATTTTTGGGTGTAGGATTTCAAAAGAGTCCAGGTACACAACGAAACATGTTAGAAACCTAATTCTATTTTTAAATGAACGATAATAAGCAAACCTAAAACATGTAGGGCCGGATTCACCACAAAGTGCCAGATCTAGAGGGGGAGGGTAAAATACGCCTGTGTGTGCGTATGATTTTGACGAAATTAATCTCATATTTGACCATTTCAGCTATAAACAAAGTCCGAATTTGTTCCTGAAATTTATTTAAATTCCATATTTGACCATTTCAACATTTCTCGCGCCCTTCACGCGCATTTGTAACATCCAAACCCTTGCTTTTTTAGGACAGTCAGGGCAACGCAGCATCTGGGGCGCCACTCCTGCGTATACACCAATCCGAGAAGCGTTTACTGTATTTCATGATGCAGTCATGGTCCATGGCAAAGGCGATTCGACCTTTTGTGGCATTAAACCCAGTTAACAGGAAATTAATCCAGTAAATCGATTCAGTAAAGCAAATAAGCTCATGCATTCGATCACTAACGGCAACAAGCTTCGGTCGATTACCCCAGCTGCAGCGTGTGTAAACTCTAATTTGCATAGAGGCTGTACGTGAAATTATTGATTGGCTCCAAACAAAGGATTTGAACCGGTGCACGTAATCATGGCGCAGTGCAGTCCATTCAATCAAATGTTGTCATCAACCTATTTGATCGCAGTGCATTGTTATGTGTGTGAGACGAACTGTCGCGGTTGATTGCAATCAAACAAACAATGTCTTATGTATTACGTTGTTCCGTGATGAAAATCGTGATGTTTTATTCAATCACTCTTGAAAAATGTATTTCTTTGTAGGCCTATTACTTTGTTTTGTGATGAAAATCGTGATGTTTTATTTCATCACGCTCTAAACAATAATTATAGTTACATGCATTTCAAGAAAAAAATCTTATTAAAACGGTAGGCCCTATGTTGTTTAGAAAAAATGTAGAAAGTGATGATGATGATGATGATGATGATGATGATGATGATGATGATGATGATGATGATGATGATGATGATGATGATGATGATGTCTCCAAAAGTATCCCGGTTTGTTTTTCTTGCCCTAAATCGTGCGTATCTATTAATAAGGCACTTCAATAATCAATAATCAGTCCCGTGACGGCCTCCACTAACTA
Organism: Amphiura filiformis; assembly: GCF_039555335.1. Classification (NCBI taxonomy): domain Eukaryota; kingdom Metazoa; phylum Echinodermata; class Ophiuroidea; order Amphilepidida; family Amphiuridae; genus Amphiura; species Amphiura filiformis. The sequence goes on along the minus strand of NC_092634.1, from coordinate 49,922,838 downwards.
GCTACTAACTTGGGTTTATGGGCGCTGATATTTCATGTTCACTGTCACTTATTTATCAGAAAAGTGCGACCATTTGTCAATCACCTACAGTACCCAATTTCGGCATACTATATAAGAAACTCATCATGATGATTGCCAGAGAATAGTTAAAATGTAGCTTGTACCGTTTTTTGTGGCATCCTTCAGAAGTGAGCGGTCCGATACCAATATTTTCGGTCAAATCTCCATTCAATTAACACGGGGAGTTGGCTAGCTATGCCTTGCCCTCACTCATATTTTACAAAAAGTGCAACTATTTCTGAACATCTAACCTAGCTGTAATTTTAGGTCATGTTAGAGAAATATATTTGCTAGAAGTTTGGAGAATACCTAACATATTGGCTGGTTATTTTTCACACAGTGATGTTAACTAGCCAAGTGCCCATTCTTCCAACGTAGATCATTTGTAGGGGTCACGCGTCAATGGTGAGAGCACTGTGTATTGTGTATAGGAAAACGGACAGTAACTGCAGTATGGCCCTCTATTGACGGCAACACAGATGTACCAGAGCGGGAGATTTAATTCGCAATTCAATACTCATGATTGTGTATTGAATACACTGTTGTGTACAATTCCCGGGTACAATTCTGTATAGCACACAATAAATAATGGATGGAACCCCCGACCTCGGGACACCGCAGTTTAACATCGGGGACACCGCAGTAATGGCGAAGTCGGATAGGTGTATAGCCTATGCAATTCTCAATTCATACATGTTTTTCTTGCTGTTGATTTGCGAGTCTGAAGTCTTTATATATACAGCTTGTCTCAAACAAAATTGTGCAAGTGAAATGCGTCCTCTGTGGCAATTAGAAAATACCGTTGTGACATGATGCTTACATCACGTCAAAGTGGCGCAATTGTGATTCTACCCTTTCGTTGTCAACTAAACATATCTCGAGATTAAAACAAGCAAATTGAACAGTACAAACGGCATTTGAAAGCTAAGACTACGCCCTTGACCAGACGATGGTGGCCGACATTATTCATGTGGCAACAGCCAATAGCGTAAACAAAACAGACAATACGACGGCAACACTGCCTGGACGTTAGACGTCCCGTGCCGAGGTGCGTTTTTAGCTCTATTGGCCCCGTTACAGAAAAAAAAATGCACAAAATATATTTCTCAGTGCAATGTATACAGAATCTCAGACATATTGAATTGCATTCTGAATAAGTCCGATGTTCTCTCAGGTCCCATAAATATACGCACAAACATCTCTATCTGAGCCTTTAAATTCTAGAATTTTCAGGAATGCTGGTAGGAACAACTTACTTTATAGAATTAAGAGCCAGTTGCCTGAGTGTTGCCAGATCTGCCGATTTTCCACCCAACCCCATGAATGCCATATAGAAGTCATGAACATAAATATTTTTGGATTCAAAATGAATCTGAAGAAAAAAAAAATTATAGCCGGGAGTGGCAATCGATCTCGGGACCCTCTGCGTCGGAGGCGAAAATCTTACCGCTAGACCACGCGAACACCCCTACACAATGGGAGAAATTTTTAGTATATCATAAACATATTGTGCGTTATTCATACAAAACATTCAAAAAACAGTACTTACAATGAGGTTCACTGTCGAACCACAACGGATTTAGACTGATAAAATAGTGCTTAACATGCATACACTTTTGGAATTATTTGAGACATTTTCGTGTTTACGTGAAAAAACCAATGTCACAACGGTATTTTCTAATTGCCAATAGACGGCGCATTTCTCTTGCACAATTGTTTGTGAGACAGGCTGTATAAAGTAAATTTTGGCAAATGGAGTTCGAGACAATTGTTGAGGGCCCGAATGACCTTTGACAATTTGACTTGGCATTTTAACGACAGGGTATTATGGATATGAAAAATGAAAAAGTCATATAGGGATTTCACCTACCAGGTATTATACAGTGCCTGCATCTCCAGAAAAATAAATAACATAAATATCAAACATTTCCATCGGCAAATTAAATTTTGATTTTGACACATTACCTGTTCTCTTATTGAATAAGATTATAACACATTATGCAAAATGATTTGAGCTCGGGAGAATAACATTAAAGGAACCAGAGTAATGATGCTCCTGATCTGCTCTGACTGCCTCATCCGCCCCACTTTTCCCAATAAAATGCAGATATTGGTATTAATTGAAAGCTTACACAAATTGAAGGTCCAGTTGAAGCCATTGGTGCACCATTTTGACGATATTATTTTACTTTTTTATTGTATAAATTGTTGCTTTAAATGTACGGGTACGGGTGTCCATAACAAAAGTGAAAAGGGGACCTGTTTAACCATGGGCGAGGGGTGTCTGAGATTGGATGCACACCCTCCCGAGAAGAAAATTGTGCAAAATGAAGGCCCAATTGAACCCATTCTTGGAGAATTTGTCAATTTTACTGTAATTATTGTGGTGAGATGGTGCATCATGTTTAGTTTTTTACCCTAATATTGTTTTTTTTAAATTTGTGCTGGTGTCCAAAGCAGAAGCAAGAGCAGCCACCTTGTCAGTGGCGGATCCAGGAATTTGGAAAAGGAGGGGTAAACTAAAGTTTTGCTGCCACCATCGCGTCGCGCTTTTGTGCGACATGGTGGGGGTGTTTCTGACGGGATGCCCCCAAAAAGAGAGAGATTTATTATAATAGCCTTGTTAATCTCATTTGGTACACATAATTGTAAAGCTCCAAAATCTTCTTTCTTTGCCCCAACGATTTGGACGCTGGAAGAAAAACTATCAACCACAGGGACCCATAAATAGAACAGTGCACAACTTTACTGTTAGCAATCACCAAAGCATGTTTTTGATTCAATGCTAAATATCACTGGTGATATGAGAAAAATATAAGCTTTCAACTAATACCAACATCAGCATTTTACTCCTGGATGAGGAGGTCAGAGCAATTTGTACAGGGGTCAAAAATTAAAGATGCTCCAATTTTCATGAAATTTGTACCAAATTGTTTGTCTAGCTTCAGGCAGTATAATAGCTTCAGGCAAGGTATAATAGTTAATTCAATGGCAGTATCCAGACTACAGGCATATGATCTTCAGACAGATGACAGGACATAAGGGATAAGTCTTATGTCATGATTTATAGTGCTTTTTGTTGGTGTGAAAATATATAGCTCGCAGGGAGCTTTCAGTGCTTTTGAAACTAATTAACATAATGTGACACCCTTAACGTAAACGTAAACAAAATTTGATGTTTTAATGGGGTGCGGACAACCTTATTCTTCGCATCGCTAAATCCGTTTATAAAAATGATGTAACTGTAAAAGTTTTTAGCATTACCAATTCGGCAATTTCAGTAATTTATTATAGATAGTGCTGGAAATAGAACTTGGTTGTAATGTACACTGGGCAAGATATGATGCAAACACATGGCAATTTTTTGGAAAAAAATTTAGAAACAGTTACTTTTGTTTTCTGCAATAAAAATTCAGTTGGAATATGTATATACATGGCTTTTACTTAAGCAGACATGATAAGGTTAAATTTCAGTTCAATCAACAGAAGAATTCTACAAAGTTGTATAACTAAATGCTCAGCAGTTTACAAAATAATAATGGCACCTGACCTGGGCATAATTTGTCTTTTTAAAGACCGTTTTGTTTTACTGTCTTTAAAAAGCTTGCCACTATTTTACAGTCATTTGCCATTATGTTTAACAACTACTTTGGCAACTACTTTTGCCGGTTGCCACTACTTTTGTAGTCATTACAACTTGAAAAAGTTTGTCCATTTAATACTGATTCTTTGATTGCTAAACAATATTATAATTTTACGTTGCTATTCATTTTACTTTGGATAATACTCCCCATGAAAAATGGTATAGTCCAAATATTGTATTTCTCTTGTTAAAGGTTTTAAGTGTAGACTAGGTATTGTTGGTAGAAGCAACAACAAAAAAATTTCATTATCTAAATCAATATATTATTGAAAAATAACACTTTGATGTTTTGCAAAGGTTCATTCTACAAATTTGAAAACTTGCTTGATTTATTGTTGTTAATGTGTTATGTACGTTTTACAAAAGTGTTGTTGTTTCAGCCTTCTTTACGACATAACTCAAGAACAACAGGACCTTCAAAAGTATATCTGTGATATTTGAATTCTTCTATACACTCGCTAATATGAAACGATCAATGCAATTTTTACCAAAGCGCACTACCATCACAAGATGCTATGAACTACCAAATCGCAATGGTTTAAAAAGGTTGCTAACCTTAATATGAAGTAGGTCTACCTACTTGACAGACAATTCGAGTTCAATGTTACTTTTGAATTTTATCCATGAAAAGGATACAACTGGTTTTTTTTATGATCAGTGAAGAAGATTTTAGTGAGAGAAACAGATTGAGATTAATTCTATGGAATCCATGGATATGTTGGTTCTGACTTTTCCATAACCTCTTTTTAAAGGCAGCCTCGACTTGTGATTAACCCTGCTTGAACTTAGTGAAAACTATATACCTCATATATAGATTCTTGTCATCTGATTGGTTGAATGTGCAGTCATTGAATTAACTATGCCCTCAAAATGAACTATGGACCGGTCCATGGAAATGAACTATGGACCGGTCACGTGCGTCCCGATCAAACTGCGCAATCGCAACATCCACGTATCCATTCGGTATATAAAACAAATATTGACTGCTTTATTCGGGATATGGTTAAGATTATAGGCCCGCGGTGATCTCAAAACCATGCTATGACCCTCGGCTGCGCCTCGGGTCATAGCATGGTTTTGAGATCACCTTGGGCCTATAATCTTAACCATGCCCCTCATAGCAGTTAATATTTGTATACTATAGCCCTATGTTACAGACATTAAATGCGTTCATGACCATGATGACTGGCAATATATCTAGGATCATAAGATGATCAAATTATATTTTACGTTGCATTAATTGGCAACAATTTTTGTCTTGCATCTTACGCGAATAGTTACCTTGTTGCAGGATTTATATCACAGTATATGGTGTATATATATATATATATATATATATATATATATATATATAGTAGAAAATTATATATATATATAGTAGAAAATTAACTATATATATATAGTTTATATTGAAATGGTTGTATCGAATTTTAAGTTTGGACTCTTTGATGCAACTTTGATGAAGTGACAATATCAACACAGGATCAACTATGGCTAACTTTGCTTTAGTGTATTTCGCAGTGTCTGTTATTTCACTTTTTGTTATGTTTAGTATACAATGGTCTGCACATCAGGGTAGACCTCTACCGGTGTACATGGCATCCAGGGAGGAATTGTTAGCGATGGAAAGAGCGCAAAGAACGGGTGGAAAGATAAAGCTTTCTCCCAAGGAGCAAAAGGTAGGTCGAGAAGTTATACTATCCATGATTCACGATACGGTCGAAACGTCGGACATTAGGAGTTAGATATCTTGTTGTCAGATATAGAGTCTTGAACATACGGGCGCTAAAATAGGCTTGTAATATTGGAAAGGCATTTGCAATTAATCATGGATTAGACATTTCAGTTTGGACTACTGCAGCTTATGAAGTGATACCTCAACACAGGATCAACTATGGCTAACTTTTCCGTAGTGTATTTCGCAGTGTCTGTTATTTCACTTTTTGTTATATTTAGTATACCATGGTCTGCACACCAGGGTAGACCTCTACCGGTGTATATGGCATCTAGGCAGGAATTGTTAGAGATGGAAAGAGCGCAAAGAACGGGTGGAAAGATAAAGCTTTCTCCCAAGGAGCAAAAGGTAAGGTGAGAAGTTATGCTATCCATGATTCACGATACGGTCGAAACGTCGGACATATTTACCGTAGCGCAACTGTTTGTACGCTCAGCTGAATTTGTAAGCATACACAAGATTCATTCATATTAGTATACAGACTTCTCCATAGTCCACTTGCCCATTTTGCATTTGTATTAATGTGTGTGCAGTTGATAGATTTTCACATCTGATATTTTCAGTCACCATACTCCCCCTGTTTGTTAGCTTCCCTAGTGGGAGTTTTGGATTTTTTACTCGGGCTTTCGCGATCAATAAACTGGTAGATTCCAAAATCAGAATTGTTTAGTATTGAAGTGAGCCATTATAATTATCTAAGATATTTTGCATTCAATAACTTTTATTGTCACTAATCATCTAATTATATAAACTCTTTATGACCATTTTACTATTGAACACTTTAATTTTAACATGTTTAATAATAAATATCAGTATAATTTTGAGTTCAACGGAATGCGTTCATCATGATTAAATAATAATAATATATTTTTTATCAAAATTCGACTATGTCATAGTCTAATTAGTATAAGGAATATTACTCTTCATTTTTGTTTTTACTGTCCTCTATCGTGTGATGTGACGCTGAGAGGCAGGTCGAATATAAAAACAAAAATTTATTTTGTTTATCTGCACAAATCAGATTAAACTATAGGTAACAACTATATAGGACTAATGAGTGAATGTTCTTAGTCATCCAGTAGTTTCAAACAGAGTTTTTGAATTAAATCAAATACTGGAAGTTACTTTTTGCAACTTTGTAACGTTGCGTCTGGAACTACCAGACTCCATCACGTGACCAGTCCACCGGATCAGTTGCCTGATGAAGTCTGGTGGTTCCAGACGCAACGTCGCAAAGTTGCAAAAAGTAAGTTCCAGTATTTGATTTAATTCCAAAACCCTCTATATAGGACTAGATACAGGTATTAGGATTTTTTAATTTTTTTTTATAAATGGCATTTCTCTCAATATAATATAGGCGAATATAAGGCAATGCGAGACAAGATTGTTGAAATTAATGATTTTTCCTTTTTTTTTACTTCAAATGCGGGAAGCAGAGCATGAATCCATTGTATAAATCATCAAGGACATTTTCAATAAGTGTGCTCAGAATAATGGTTTTATTGCTCAAAGCGTGCTTCCTCTTGAGACACTTAGATCTATTTAGTCTAAAAATATCTTAATGCACACATCCTTTAGCTTGGGTCCCCTTAATTGATACAGTTTTTAAAAATTACGTGCCCATTGGTTCGGTCACGTATGAGAAACATGCATGCTTACAACATGTAAGACGGTTGTCACACGATTTGGCTGTTATAGGAAGATCAGGCCTGACCAGCCATTTTAGTGTGATAATTTTTTTTTTTTTTTTTTTTTTTGTTGTTGTTTTTTTGACAGCCATGGTGTTACTGTCTATGGTTTATTCCCTGTACTTGAGTCCGGTGGGGGGAAGAAAACATACAAAATAACCACCGGACCCTTCACAAAACTTTCCTGACAGCAAAGACTATAATTGTTATATATTATTATATAGTTATACATATAAAACCTTTAAATAGGGCCTATACTATAATTATTACACATATTTTACTTAAATGATTAACAAAAAAAAGATTAACAAAGGATTTTTTAAAACCAATTAACCAGTGCAGAGACTTCGCCATAGTTGCCATTTTTTCGAAAACTTGTTACGCTCTAAATTACATGTTGCTTGATATTTCAGGATATTATAATAATGTTTAATTTCTTGTTTAAAAGCTTTTAAATCTGGGTATTGTTCCATCATCTTTGCTCTATAGATGTGGAATTTTGCCATTGTCATTATAAGGGTTAAAGTCAAATCAAATTTAGAACCAAATAGAATTGTCAAAGTAGACATTTCCAATTCCACATTAGTTTTTTCTTTTATCCATAATTTAATGGTATTCCAAAATATTTGGGAGACCTGACAATTTACAAAAGATGGTTAATTGTTTCCGGGTTCCCCTTACAAAATGTACATAGATCATCCTCCCTTACATTAAATTTTAGCAACAGACTATTTGTTCCTAAAATCCTTTGGTTAATTCTATATTGGAACCATCTATACTTCGAATCAACAGAAAACTTGAAATTTAAAAGACATAATTGTTTCCACTCCTCATTTTCTATATCAACATCTATTTTCCACTTATTACCCGATTGTTTCATTCTCTTAGCCCCTACAAAGACATCATAGAATAACTTACAACCTTTACGATATTTAAACAATAAGTCCATATTACTCGATCTAAAAGGTGAAACTAATTTTGTCCCTTTTAACTTGTTAATATTGAAATTTGACTGAATTGCTCTTATAATACCATTGTATTCAAGGAAGTTTGTTTTCACATTATACATTTCTTCAAAGTCATCTTTTGACATAAAAGTCCCATTTTCTGACAGTAAATCATTTATAAAAAGAACCCCCTTTTCCTTCCAATGAACATAATGAATTGAATTACCACCAATTTTGATTTTATCATTCCACCACAGGTACTGCTTTGCAATACGATTGAAATCTAATTCACCATAATTAACAATATTTATCAAAGAGGACCAAGAAAAAATACGTCATACCAGAACTTATTGTCTACCTTATTTTTCGTTGCATTAAATCGGAGTAGACCTGTACAGCAAATATCGTTAGTCTTCCCCTTCAAACATAACTTTGACAATTTTATCCATTTTTGTCACCTTGAATAACCCTGCGAATCCAATTTATTTTTAGTGCATTTATATGAGATTCGACATCTGGCATTTTAACTTCTCCCTTCTCATAATGTTGTGCAAACTGAGAGCTTTTTATTTTGTCCGGCTTCCCATTCCAAACATATTTAAAAATGATGTCATTAACTGTTTTGATAAAATCTTTGCTCGGATTTGGAAGCATCTGCGCAATATAACTGATCTTAGGAAGAACCAACGATTTTACCACTACAACTCGACCCAATACAGTAAGATTCCTTTTTTCCAATTGGAAATCATCTTTTCATCAGTACAAGTGATTTTTCATAGTTCTGTTTAACCATTTGCACCAAATCAGTATTGAAAGAAATTCCTAAAAATCAAAATTGCCCTCAAAATTCCAAGTTAGTTTTTTATTTTCACAAATTTTTGTGATTCTATTTTTATATGATCCTATCCATACTGCCACTGTTTTATCAGTATTAATTTTCAAACCAGAAATTTCACGAAAAATATTCAAAGTATCAAATGCGCTTTTTAGCGACTTTTCTGTGCCATCTAATATCAAGGTTGTGTCGTCTGCGTATTGTGTAATTTTAAAATTCATGTCCTTTACTTTTATTCCTTTTATATTCTTATTTTCTTTTATCATTAAAGCTAAAATTTCCGCACATAAAACAAAAATATATGGCGAAAGCGGATCGCCCTGTCTACAACTACGCTGAATTTGAAACGGTTTTGAAATATTCCCATTTATTATTACTGACGAAGAAGCATTCTTATATAGGGTTTCAAACCATCTACAAATATCTGTCCCAAAATTAAAAGCTTTTAGAGTTTTAAATATAAAATCATGTGATACCGTGTCAAATGCTTTTTCAAAATCTATGAGTAATAGCAGACCAGGTATTTTATGAATATCTGTATAATTTAACAAGTCATAGAGAAGGCGAATATTTTCGCCTATAAATCTGTTTGGAACAAAACCATTCTGGTCTTCCGAAATTAGATGGTTTAAAACTGATTTTACGCGGTTAGCAATACAAGCAGATGCTAACTTATAGGAAACATTTAAGAGTGATATAGGCCTCCAGTTCTTTAGGAAATGACGAGGTTTATCCCCCCTTGGTAGAAGAGTAACATGACCAATTTTTTGTTCTTTTGTAAGAGAACCTTTCCTAAAACCTTCATTTAACGACCGAAGAAGAAAAATGGAAATGTCGTCCCAAAACATTTTATAAAATTCTACTGTAAAACCATCTGGGCCAGGAGTTTTGTTATTTTCATATTTTTCAAAGCAATTGAGAGCTCAGACAAATCCAGCTCACCTTCTAAATTATTTGACTGCATTTGCGTTAATTTATTGAAACATAAATTTAGATCATCAATATTGACATTGTTTTTTTCTTCCTTTTCTTTGTACAAAGTTTTGTAAAATAACAAAATTTCTTTTTCAATCTCCTCCTGAGATGTTGCCTCTGTGTTATCTTTCTTAGTAATTTTACATATTTGTTTATTTACGAAGTTTCTTTTTTCAAGGTTAAGAAAATATTTGGACGGTTTCTATCCTTCTTCTATCCATTTAGCTTTTGATCGAACAAAACAACCTTTAATTTTTCTAGTACGCAGCTCTTCAAGCTTTTGTTTAGCGGCATTAAGTTCCCTCATTTCTGAATCGACGTTTTGGTTATTTAAAGCCGTTTCTTCACATATCTTCTCCAGATGCTGTATCAAATTGTCAAGTGTTTCTTCTGTTTTATCTAAGTCTTTCTTTCTTTTGGATGAAAAAGCCAAAGTAGCACCTCTAATTTCCAATAATAATGTTTCGAAGAACAGCTGGTCATCGATAGTAAGAACTAACGTCGTCGGATTAATATCATTTATATATTCTCTATCATAAGGAGAGGCCGCATATATTTTCTTCACCTTAGTAATCGAATCTTTAACAATATTTACATATTCCTCTTCTTTAAGCAATTCATTATTGAATTTCCAAGATCCCCGACCATTTTTAATATTATTACCTTTACTTAGGCCAATGATCACCATAGAATGGTCAGTTCTGTAACCAGGTGTTATATCAGCAAAATCGATCAAATTTAGCAATTCAGATGAAATCAAAAAGAAATCTAATCTGGCTTGTTTTATTGGATTATTTTTTCTCCAAGTAAAACGTCTAATATTTGGATTCAGAACTCTCCATGGATCGCATATTTCCATGTCTTCTTTTATATTAAGAACCATTTCTTTTGCTTTCGGGTTATTAATATTTACATAATTGAAAGTATCCATTTCTTGATTCTGGACTAAATTAAAGTCTCCGCATATAATAGAGTAAGGGTTTCCAAAGGTTTCCACAACCTCTTTTACACGACTATAGAAATATGGCTGATCATCATTTGGCCCATATAAACAACATAAAGTGATATCTATAGATAACAAAGTAATATCGAGCACAATCCAATTTCCAACATGATCACGCTGTATATTCCGCACCTTAAAATCAAAATTATTGTTCATCAAAACTGCCACACCTCTTGAGTTCGTAGTGTGACCTGCTATATAAATCTCATAACCCCATTCAGACCTGACCATATTTTCTAATTTTTGATCCCAATGTATATCCTGAAGACAATATATCGAAAATTTCTTTTTCCTTAGATAATTAAAAACATCACGTCTCTTGACTTTATCATTCAATCCCCTGCAATTTACAGAACATATTTTAACTGAGCTATCCATATGCAAAACATTTATTTAATTTAGACTGATCATGTATAAGAAGCCAAAACTGCGTATAGTACATTTCATATAAATTAAGCTGTCGCTTTCTGATACCAGAGAAAAACAAAAAACAAAAATAAATTAAAGGACAAAGAGACAAAGTCAAAATACAAAAACCAAAAGGTAGGTCAAAGCAAAAAATTGAACCCAAAATCAACTGACAATTGTCAAGGAAAGTCTGACCGTCAATATGAGCGTACACAAAAATTGTCGCCTCTAAGCGACTGTTAATAAAGCATTACATGTAAACATCTAATTCATGCATATCAAAATTGCATCAAAATATGAGAAAAACGTTTTTGATCTTCTTTAATTTTTTGTATCCCCTTTATTTCCTTTTTTTTTAAATCCTCTATAGGCACGCATGCATATACCCAAAAATTATATATTCAAAACGTGATTAAAAGAGCTTCAAAAACAATATGATTACATGGGTAGCTTTTGCGTTTAACATAACTTTATATTATAGCTATAAGCGACTGTTAATAAAGCATTACATGTAAACATCTAATATTCATACATATCAAATTGCATCAAAATGTGAGAAAAACGTTTTTGATCATCTTCAATTTTTGTATCCCCTTTTTTCTTTTCTTTTATTTTTAATCCTCTATAGGCACGCATGCATATTCCCAAAAATATCTATTCAAAACCTCATTAAAAGAGATTCAAAAACAACATGATTACATGGGTAGCTTTTGCGTATACATAACTTTATATTATAGCTATAAGCATGATAAGCGACTGTTAATAAAGCATTACATGTAAACATCTAATATTCATACATATCAAATTGCATCAAAGTGTGAGAAAAACGTTTTGATCATCTTCAATTTTTGTATCCCCTTTTTTCCTTTTTTTTTTTTTTTTTTAATCCTCTATAGGTACGCATGCATATTCCCAAAAATTATCTATTCAAAACGAATTAAATTAAAAGAGCTTCAAAAACAATATGATTACATGGGTAGCTTTTGCGTTTACATAACTTTATATTACAGCAAATATGACATCAAAATAAGAAACCAAAAGCACATCAAGGCAATAATTCATATCGCAGACATCATAGGAGTATAACAAAATGAAGTAAATTGTTCACAATTTTAGATCATTATATTCACATGACTGAGTTTCAACTGCCTCTTGTAGAAAAGTCTTATATTAAGCTGAAAACCTAAGTTTGAAAGTTTCCTTCATTTAGTTGTTAAGATTAAATCTCTTCCAATCTCCTCTTCTGTTTCCCTTGTCCTTGAATTCCAGGATCACATCCAGTCCGATGGTTCGAATACGTGTAAGATTCCCTTCTCGTCGTAAAGTCTTTCCATGTTGGACCAGCTTACCTCTGTCTTGCTTCATACTTCTTGGAAGATCCGTGTAAGCCATAACCGGTTTCCTATCCTTAAAAAAGGGCCTGATTCGCTGTTGAAGCAAGATCCCATCCCTGTCGAACATAGATCCGAATCGGATGATCACAGGATCTGGTTGATGACTTCGGTTATCTTCACCTTCCCCATGCTTTCGTGGTATCCTATGTACCGCAACAAAGTATATGTAATCAATCTGTTCTTCCGATACACCAAAGTCTGTACGAAAGATATCCCTCATCTTATCTCCTAGCTCCTCCACTGTCTCTCCGGGATTTTGCGGCACACCATAAAACAGCAGATTCATTTTTCTGTCGTGTAGTTCCTTGAGCTTGTTTTTCCTTGTCAAGCTTGGCAACAAATTCTTCATGTGTTTTTTTTAGTTGTGGTATGAGATTATTCACAATGTCATGTACTTCATCTGCGTTGTTTTCCACCGATGTCTTCAAATCTGTAATATCGTTCTTGTTTTCTTCTACTTTCTTATTCATTTCACTCATTTCTTTTTGCAAATCGTCCATTCGCTTTGTCAAATTTGACTCCATGCGTAACATTATGTCCTTGAGTTCTGAATTTGACACGGCGGCCTGTTCATTGTTCGTATTACCCGCCATAGCGCCTTGTGCTGTACCGTTGCTGTCTATTGTACACGTATTACCCGTATTCGTGGTATTATTCGGTGCGAAGTGTTGTAGAATTGTCCCTTTTTGTGTCGTTTTACTACTTCGTGTCTCCATTCTGGTATAATCAATGTTTCCACAACAGCCTACATAATCAATTCCATATAGTTATTTCATATTTGAATAACAATTTCATGTAAAAAAAGGTAAATTTCTGCTCGAAATGACGGAGCGATAAAGATTATTGACCTTCCATGATGGAGTCCGGGTTGCCAGGGTTTTAGTGTGATAATTTTGCTATTATTTCAATATGAGCGTGCAGCATAGATCGACACTGTTATTTAAACTGTTTCTACTCAGTCCCATAAACGCATTTAAATCATAATTTCTTGGGCTTGCACCAGCACCATTTTAACTACTCAATAAACTTCCCAATGTATAAAAATTTAATTTTCAACTCAATACGACAGAGAGTTTCTTAAAGTATTTTTAAAGTTTCGATTGGATTTCCTGATACATTAATAGATAAACTTTCATACTGCAGTTACTATACTGTCCGTTTTCCTATACACAATACACAGTGCTCTCACCATTGACGCGTGACCTGTACAAATGATGTATGTTGGGAGAATGGACACTTGCCTAGTTAACATCACTGTGTGAAAAATAACCAGCCAATATTTTATTTATTCTCCAAAACTTCTAGCAAATATATTTCTCTAACATGACCTAAAATTACAGCTAGGTTAGATGTTCAGAAATGGTCGCACTTTTGTAAAATATGAGTGAGGGCAAGGCATAGCTAGCCAACTCCCCGTGTTAATTGAATGGAGATTTGACCGAAAATATTGGTATCAGACCGCTCACTTCTGACGGATGCCACAAAAAAACGGTAAAAGCTACATTTAAATTATTCTAAATAGGTTCTAGAAAATAAAGTTTTGTAACATGTCCTAAATTTTTAGCTAATTTAGATGTTTGGAGAGGTCGCACTTTTGTGTTTTAGGAAGGATATGTAAACGACAGATAACACCAAAAATATGAAGAAATTATTTCCAAACCGTGCATCATTATGTTGCTCATTTTGAAGAATGCTGGTTAACAAAAAGCAGGTCTTTGTCTCATTTCGTGAACAAAAGTACACATACCATTGTTTCCTTTCGTTTCCTTTATAATCGGTTACCCAACTGAAGCTATAATACGCAAACTTTATTGCGATATCGCACATGAAAACAGTCACATGTGCACAGCCAGAGAAGATCCGATTTAATCAGTTGAGCTGTTTCAATGAGTGTTATCTTGGTTTAATAGCTTTTAATGGGGTTAAGTCCTGCAAAGGTCGAGATGAATTCTACTGTAGACATGACTGCATCATGTTAAGAAGTTAGCAAAACAACAGCGCCACCCTTATTTTCAGCCTGCAACAAGGCTTCCTTACCATTTCCGCTCGTGTATCTTTTTCGATTCGGGCGCCCAACTTTTTGTAAAAATCAATTAAGATGCACCAGTTTTTGTGATATTCTGAACATTCATCAATTGCACACATAGACGTATATCCGGGGAGGGGAGGGGTGAAGGGAAATTTAAAATAACACTTGACATATATTTTGTCTCCATATTTAAGAGCAATTCTCTCGGAGTATATTACTGACGAGCATGATGAACATTTAGCCAATCGAAAGTATATAATATCTTCATTGATTACAGGTTAACAAGACACTGATGGCTATGAAAGAAGAAGAATATAAGACTGGTATGGAGGGTAAACCATTTCCACCAGCGCTGCATTTTATGATTGCCAAACCACTCATAGACAAGAGTCCTGTGTTTGATGTTATCAAAATGATGCCAAAAGGTAAGACCAGCGCCACGCACGCCATGGAGCACGGTTGTTTGATGTGATCATTTATTAATTTTGCTAACAAAACATTAAATAACATTCCATTCTAGACCAGGGCCGATATTCATAAAGCCTTGCTAAATTAGCAACCAACTAGTGCTTAGCAAGATGCTAAATCCACTAGTTGATAGCTACGTAGCAATCAACTAATTTCTTATTCATAAAACCTTGCTAAACACTTTGCTAACTAGCTATCAACTAGAAATATTTAGCTGATAACTTATTTGGGTGTTTTGGGTGCTATGGCCTTCAACAGTTGTGTAACATCTAATACAATAGGCTTATATAATACATGTCTATTATACTTGAGCTCTGAACCACAGTCAAAATGATCAAAATGGAATGACTCATTGCTGATGGTCTTCATTGAGATTTCGTTAATAAAATTACATGTGTATTTTGTAAGCTATATAGGCCTACAAGGTTGTTACGGCAAATCATAACAAAATGTCCACCATGAGTAAGCCTTCAAATAAGCGTCCGAGAAAGAACAACTTCTCGGAAGTTGAAGCTCTATTTCTTAGCGATAAATATGAAGAATGAATAAATAAATAAAGAATAAATAAATAATAAATAAAGAATAAATAAATAAATAAATAAATAAATAAATAAATAAATAAATAAATAAATAAATAAATAAATAAATAAATAAATAAATAAATAAAGAAAGAATAAATATGAAGACTGACTAGTTGTCAACTAGTGACTTAGCGCTGCCCCAGATCAACTCTAAGTTTTGGCAAAATTTTAGAATGTTGCTAACTCTAACTGGGTTTTATGAATAAGAATTAGCAATCAGCTAGGCTTAGCAGCTTGCTAAAGTCAATTTTAGCTGTCAACTAGGCCTAGCGTGGTTTTATGAATATCAGCCCTGGACAATACCAACAGCAAACACGCTAATATTCACATACCGTAACCGTTCGCCTAATGGCGCTTTTGGATTCTTAGAAATGTGAGAGCGCCATCCTTGTAAAACCTCAACAGCATTAAGGATACGTGTATGTTAAATTGAGCAACCTGGACATAATGCCTCAGAATAAAATATCGTGACATGACCCAATACTTTAGGTCACTAGGTTAGAATTAAAAGGGGACATATCTGACAGTAAATGCTAATATTTTATTGAAAATTAATACTAATCTATTTTTAAAGAAATGTTATAATATGGCTTTAAGCGCGTGATTCCGTTGGCATAGTAACATTACGTAATTTCGATACCGGGCTTCGATACTGAATAGTTGTTGAGTGCACATAATAGGGAAAGCCATTGGGGTATTGTGTGCCTTCCAAAGCGCCTTAAAACATGTTCTCATTGTGTTGTGGAATCCTAGTCAGTATTCAATGATAGCTATAGAAGCCTTGCGTTTATCGATTGGCTCCAAACAAAGGATTTGAACCGGTTTCTTGCCCGTAATCATGGCGCAGTGCAGCCCATTCAATTAAATGTTGTCATCAACCTATTTGATCGTAGTGCATTTTGTTATGTGTGTGAGACGAACTGTCGCGGTAGATGCAATCATGCTTTTGTTGAATGCATTTGAGTAGTCCGCCATATTTACGGGATGATACGTCATATGCACAGCCTTCAGTTGGTCGTTGTATGATTTTGTTCGTTCACTCATTCAAATTTTATTTATATCATTTGAAGACTGAGCCTATTAGCTATTATGATACATCCTCCGTGGAACAGTTTCAAACAAATATAGCTAGGGAGTATTGGGGCAGAGGTTATCTTTTGAATCCTCTTAGAGGGCTATCATTTTTTTTCGGAAGGGGGGTCCTAAATTTACAAAAAGTCTGCGTCAATAAAATTGCGCACCCCCTATTTCGGCAACAAAAATTTTATGATCCCAAACCCCAAAATTGTATTGAAATCAGTCTTTTTGAATAAAATAACACACTTTCTGTGGTCATCGTGTGGCTCCCTACATGTTGGTCATAAAACATTTTATGACCCCCTCCTATTATTCTTTCCAAGACTTTATGACCCCCGTATATTTGGGACCCCTTCGAATAAAATGATATACCTCTTATGACCACTGATGCATAGGCAAGGACACTCGCGCGAATTGAAAGACTTGTCGCACGCGACAGTTCGTCTCACACACATACCAAATGCCTATACAATCAAATAGGTTCATTACAACTAGACGTTCGCCTTTTGTATCTCTTTCCTTGTTGGAAAGGTATAACGTTGTGGAGATAGGAACATGTACTGCCATCCGGGACCTACTCTGCCATGTTTGGCTGAGTAACGGTACATGAACACGGTCTTTTGTGCCTATGTAAATTATCCTCTGACAGGTATTGTGTTGAGAAATGACCCCACGACTTTCACGTGCTTAGAATTGTACCATTGACATTTATCAAATTTTGACGTTCGGACAACGATCGGATCTTTCTATATATGCAGATCATATTCGTTAGCCTAATATCTGGCCTTTAAACTTACCAATATTCTTCAGAAACTTGCTCATACATCTTTACGGCATAAAATAGACGACATTTGTGTGATATTGGCAATGTCAAAGGTTACGATAATCTGGACTATTCTACTTTACGGGGGAGTCCGAAAATGAACTTTGGCAGGGGCTGAAATGCATTTTTACTAGCGCAATCTCTGTTTGTAACTAAAGCATTTGGAGTTCCAAGACAATCCAGCGTGTATTTTTTTATTCCAACTGGCGGCCGGCCGGTCGGTCATGCGTGAATTATTCTCGTTTTATACAAGTGTTTTACGTTTCATGTTAATTTACTATTCCTAATCCACTACTCCGTTATTTATTCACCCTTGAGTAAAATGGACATGACGAGCCCGGGACATGAGGCGAGGACCTCGCGAGGTCAAATATAATCAGATGCGATTGCAGGCTACCCATAATACTAAGCGTATAATGGGCTATGTATCGTATCCCACAAGCTACCACATAAAATCTCATGTAATCATGGTAATAGACTGCAAAGCATTCTTGGTAGGGAAGATTGTTGCAAACAGGCGGTGATGGAAGCGATATCGTCAATTTTGAGGTCGCCATTGGATTAACACATAATCATGAAATCTTCACAAACAATTCTAAATTTGTTATGTGGTGTCAAAGCAAAATTATCTTACTCTAAAACCGTCGGGGTTCGACAAAGTACCCCACTGCAAGTATGTTAATTTTCCATTTGTAATTGCTAACCGTGTATTTTGAATGGGGCTGTCAGCCCTGTATCTTCGCCAGCCTCGTACGTCACGTGTTGCGCTTCCTATGCCGCCTGGTTGCAAACAGATGATGGTGGATGCGATATCGCTATTCGTGAGGTCGAAATTGGAATAACACATAATCATGAAATCTTCACAAACAATTCTAAATTTGTTATGTGGTGTCAAAGCAAAATTATCTTACTCTAAAACCGTTGGGGTTCTGCAAAGTACCCCACTGTAAGTATGTTAATTGTCCATTTATAATCGCTAACCGTGTATTGTGAATGGGGCTGTCAGCCCTGTATCTTCGCCAGCCTCGTACGTCCGTGTTGCGTGTCCTATGCCGCCTGGTTGCAAATGGAAAAATTCAAAGCGCCCTCGCCGCATCAGGTCAAGAGGTCAAATGATGTCAATGATGTAAATAACTGTAGAACCAAGCAATACCCTCCAAGTAAATGCAAGCGTTTTCACAGCAAATCAACATGGATCGTCGAATTGAAGGTAACACAAATTGGTACAATATGATGGTTAATAAAGAAGTTCATTTCTATAGGTAGGGAAAGTGTGCATAAATGTGAAAACTATGTTTTTTCAAATGGAATTTTACAGCTCTTGCGGTAATGGTATGACACATGCCGAGTGACCCAGGAACACAATGAAAAGGTCAATTTTCATCATTTATTTGTTCTGTTGCGTTCAACCATCTCCAACAATTTTTTCAATGGAAGTTCCTCTGGCCCTAGTGGAAGTAAAAACGGATACTATGGCCAGAGTTCTAGGGCTAATTACAACATTTGATTGAATGGATTGAGTTACTCTAAAATGAAACGATAAAAACAAAGAATCATGAAAAAAGACACATACAAGATAAAATAATAAAATTATATAAACAATGTTAACGATAAAATCAAGAAAATAGAGAATAAAATTTCTTCAAATCAGAAAAAAAACATTGACAGACATTATGATCTGTCAGAAATTACTGCATGAGATTCGAACCATCAATCTTCTCCATAAGTTCTCTTTATCCTCGCACTATAGTCTAATGCTCTGCTCACTAGGCCACAACGTATCAGGTGAATGATTACCGCATTATCATGAACAAGTTTGTACGATCTTGTTCATAATTGTATGTGTCGATAGGTTTCACCCTTTAACTACACGTGCCCTTAATGATCAGTGATAATAGTCGGCTTTTACAGGGATGGCGCTCTCTCATTTCCATGAACTCCATAGCGCCATTAGGCGAACGTTTACGGTATATTTTTTAGCTATTTCTAACATAGATTTTCATATAGATATCAAATTATTCATCTCTTTCTGCTTTTGTTGTAATTTTTATTATCTTGTTGACATGTTGCACAAGGTTATCTCTGGTGTTGAAAAACCATCCACTTATGCTACTTTAGTGGCGATAGATTTTACAAAAGCATTCGACCGAATAAACCATAGTGTTGCTGTAGATAAAATTATCTCTTCTGGAGTGAGACCCTCAATAATCCCTGCGATCAGTAGTTTTTTGGCAAACCGTACACAGTGCGTTCAATACAAAGGCCAGCTTTCTAGCCTTAAAACCATCACCTGTGGTGTTCCCCAGGGAACAAAGTTAGGGCCCAGTATATTTACTGTGATGGTTAATGACGCTGCCGAAACTACTTCTGATCGATGGAAATTTGTTGATGATCTCACCTTGGCAGAGATCACTAACACTCAAGCCAAAACAAAATCAAAGCACCAAAAGCTTCAACACCATCTAGATGCTTTAGATGATTGGTGCAAGGTCAACGATATGCTGCCGAAGCCAGCCAAATGTCATGTTTTGCATGTAAATTTTTTGAAAAATCCTCTGCAACTCCCACAACTTTCTCTAGGTGGTGAGGTCCTTCAGACTGTCGATCACATGAAGTTACTTGGTCTTTTTCAGACCTATATCCAACCCATTTTGGAATATGCTTGTGCAGTTTGGCATCCAGCGCTTACTAAAAACCAAAGCCACCAGATCGAAAGGATTCAAAAACGCACTTGCAAAATCATCCTTGGTAATGACTATCAGGACTACGAGTCTGCTCTTCGTGAGCTTAACATCAACAGTCTTGCCAACCGTAGGGAAGATCTGGTCGTGAAGTTTGGCCAGCAGGTCCTCAACTCTGAAAGACACCGTCACCTACTTCCTGAGCAGAGATCTATGAAGTACAATCTCCGTCATAGCAGAATTTGTCCTGAACCCTTCTGTAAAACAAACAGGTTTCAGAATTCCACCATTCCGTTCATCATCAGTAAACTCAATTTGGAAAAGTAGTGTAATCCTATATGCTTCTGCGGGTATTTTACTCCTCTGCCTGTATCTCTGTTTTCATTTTGTTTTTAAGTAAATTGTTGAGTGTATATATAATGTATATTTTTGATGTGTAAATTATATTTTGTAAAGCCGGCGCTTTTCAGCCTATGCTGCATGCCGGCTATTTGTATACCGTGAATAAAAAAATAAAATAAAAAAATAATAATAAAAACTCTACATTTGTGTGCAAATTGAGGGCGCTATTTACATATATTTTAAATTTAAATTAGCCAATTAATATGAGTTATTCTTTACATTTTATGATAAAAGGTTTTCCCCTCCACGTATGTTAGTCTTTTTTCTGATGTTCTAATGCCATTATACAAGTGTCTACCCCTTGTAAAGATGCATCAAGATTTAAGATAAAGAATGCCATCATTGTTCAACCATGGAAGAAAGAGATGAGAAGGAACCACAACGACTTCGATCGGCCAAGTTTTAATCCGCTTATCTATTGACGCATGAAAAGAAAAGCTATCAATGGTACTTCCTTTCATGTATGATCCATTTACCGCGATCGATGCTTGGCGAAATCATTACTGGAAAAATGTATAACAAACCCATCCACGAACAAACAAACGCTACCCAGAAGTAAGATTATGGAATTTCACTGATGCTCTGAACATGTATAGTAGCTTTGTTTTAGGATCTACAGTCAAACTGTTTTCTTGATCGTGTTGTGTATAAAATGTCCTATAAAACATCAAAAAGGTAATCAAAATCGGCCGTTTTTTTGCTGAGTTTCATCTTTAGCAAATATGGTAAGATTTTGGTGACTTTTTCGATGAAAAATAAATGTAAAATGTTCTTAAATAATGCACAATGTTCCGGTTGAGTCCGGTACATAAAACCTGTTTAATTTAATAGTTTATATGTGTATAATCGTAACTAGCAACTCGTTTCAGTGCCAAAGACTGCCAACTCTGAGAAAAAAGTCATCAAAGTTCGGAAAAATTGGGCAAAATGGAAGGCCATCAATGTAGGCCATCAATGACCGATGATCACGTCACCAGAGAAAATCCTATAGGGTGCTTGCACGGAAGGTCATTAGTTCAAATCATCCTTCACACACGCTCCAGAAGACATGCAAATACATGGAATACAATACCAATCACCTATTTAACGCGGGGTATTGATCAAAGTAAATCCTCATGAATAACAATGTCAACTAAATGTCGGTAAAGGGAGTGGACAAAGTGAATGCGTTCGTTGTGGTTCCTTCTTATCTCTTTCTTCCATGGTTCAACTTTTCTTTAAAATGGTACAGTTTTACATGTTATCAAACAACCGTGGGAGGTGGAACCCTTGGCAGACCCCTTCCCTTAACTAAACCCCATGGCTTTGTCTCACAGTTTCTCCGGTCAAAAAAACACATTGACAATTCCCCTATTTCGGCAAAATATGATTTTCAGGTAAATATTCAGATGTTTGCTCCCTTTTATTTTACTTAACCTCCTTGAAAAGTACCACTGGGTAAAACAAACTCAAGATCATTAACTGATGCGGGATGATTAAGTCTTTCCAGGGGTGGCATCGTATCTTGGGTTTCTTTACAACCCAGCCGGGCTGAAAGATAACCGATAAACGATCAGAGTGGACTTAAAGTGGCCTTGTGAAATTGCGCCCTCAGTTTTGGTTAAAGTCCAATTTTTAGCATGTACGTAATGTATAATGTCTATTAATTATGCTAATTATCATCTGAAATAGTTTAGCTTAAATCCGCGTCTTTCATGTAGAATTGTATGATTTTGTAATTATTATTAATATCTCGATCCAAGGATTCATTCCTTCACACAGGTAAAGAAGAGATAAGCTTAATTTGCTCACAATGTCTCGTATTGTCCATTTCATAGATTTTGCTTGTTAAATTAAATCATTGCAGGCTCTCTGTGTATTACATCTATTAAAATAAAGCGAATATATCCGATTTGATTTTCCCAAGGATTCTCTCAGAGCCAGTCCGACAAAGTTATCAGCCATTGGCTGTCACATTAGAGTATGTATATACCAATACAATTCAGAGTCTTGCACGCCTCGGTCAGATGCTAAAACGTGTATAGTTGCTGGCCTTACCAGGACCTGACAAATACACATATTTAGGCAAAGGAAAGACAATATGTGTTGCTATCGTGTGACTGATATTTAAACTTCACCTAAATATGACACATCTCTCAAAACAAATCGTCAATTTTCTTTATAGGAAAATTGCGACGTATTTATATACTCCAGTCCAATAGATTCGTCTATTGTTTTAATTAATTTGGGATCCACTCTGTTTGTTTGCATAATTTCTTCACTGCCTGTTTATTCATTTTTGAAATTTGTTTTTTATATTATAACATTTCTTTAAAGGTGCTGCCTTACATCTACACGACGTTGCTATCACCAACCGTTCCTGGGTTATATCCGAGCTAACATACTTGTCTAACCTCTACTACTGCCAGACACAACTTGGTGTACGGTTCTCTTTCGCTTCACAAAAACCCACTCAGTCTTTAGAAGGTTGTTCCGCTTGGGAACTTGTGGCAGATGCAAGGAAGAAACTTGGGAATGACACCCTTTTTGATGAATGGTAATAATAATTATTATTATTATTTTGGTTATTTTGAGGTACAAGTATCTCATTAGTATAGTTTTGACAATTTGCCATGGCCGTAATTTAAATTCAACAAAGCTAAGAATGAATCGATTGACTTATGTATTTCAAAGTCAGTTTCCTAAAGGAGTAGGGTAAATACGAATGTCCCAACTCCAAATCCGGAAAGCAATGCAAATTTGCCCAAGGTTTATGCAATTTTGTGCACTTGGTGGTAATTTTTGCCGGGTTTGGCCAAGTTGGGACATTTTTCCGAAGTAACAGGTTATGTATTACACTGCCTATTTATTATTTTCCCGCAGGTTGCTTCAAAACATAACTATGCTGACTAGCGACCCTCACACAGCCTATCCAGATACCTATGAAGCATGGAATAAGTTTCTACAGTGCCTATTTGTAGGCTCTGATTTAATGTACAGTACAGAAGAAATTTTTCGTAGTTACATCCATGAAGCGTTGATGGAGTTTCATCAGGATAATGTTCAGTATCTGGAAATTCGATATTTAGCACGGCCGGTATGTATTTAGGCCAACTACTTATCTGCCGAGTGCACTAAATCAGCTTAATTTCATGTCAATAGATTGCCGTAACCATTGTGCAAATCATGTTAAATTTGCCATATTTGGCTGAGATACAGTACTTATAGAGCTAATTAATATAGGCTACTAGATAAAAAATATCTAGGAGCCGTTTTTTTATTTTTTTGAATTTTGACCAACTTCACCAAAAATATTTGACATTTGGGCGAAAATCGGGCTTTTTTATGATTTTTTTGAAAATTCAGCATTTTTTGACCATTTTGGTGCAAATTTCTCGAAATATGTATACTTTTATATACTTTAGACCAACAATTTAGCAGTTATGAGGCCCGAAAGTTTCCATAATTCCAGGGTTCAGACCAACCTTAAATAGGCCTCTGCACGTGTGCCGTATTGAAATATATGTTGAAAATAGGCCTATTGATCCGATGAGATGCACGATTTATAGCCACACTGTAATGCTTTCCGATGCTCGCACTGCGCCCGTCGGTACACCGTGCACTACGCGATAGCGCACCGCGCGTACGTGATACGCACCGCGAGCACGCGTTAGCGAGCCACGCGAACGCGATAGCGCGCGGACAGAGGGACGGACGGACACGCCATTTCAACAGGACCCATATTTTGTGGGGAAAGGTCATTAAACTTTTACAGGGGGTCAAGTTCAAAATTGCTCGGACTTGGTTAAGGGATCTAAAATGAGCGTTTATTGTGTTTCGACAGTATTTTTTGTGGGACATGAGAGCACCTCAGACCTATCGAATTGCATTCTGAATACGTAGCATGTCTTTCTGATATCAAATAATTTTAATTTTTTAAAATCACAATATAATACAAATTTTATGACAAATTATAAAAATTGATATTTTTCACATTTTGATATATAACAGTCCTCGAAGTAAATTATATAAATCTAATGATATATTCTTAAAGTGTATGTAGCAGGCAGGAAATGCCGACGGTCAATTGAAAATTTTGACCTTTCATATTGAAGATATGGATTTTTTTCCCAAAAAGACCTAATTTTTTTGGTGTTTTAGGAAAAAAAATCCACATCTTCAATACGAAAGGTCAACCTTTTCAATTGATCGTCGGCTTTTCATCCCACCTACATACACATTAAGTATAAATCATCAGATTTGTAAAGTTTACTTCGAGTACTGTTAAATATAAAAATATCAATTTTAATGATTTGCCATAAAATGTGTATTAAATTGCGAATTTCCAAAATCAAAATTATTTGATATCAGAATGACTTTCTTCGTATTCAGAATGCAATTCGATATGTCTGATGTGCTCTAATGTCCCAAAATAAATACTGTCCAAACGTTCATACCCCAGCCCTTAAAACAACAATAATGTGTTTATCTAGTCATAAGGATTCAGAAAAAGAATAGTTTGACCTATCTACGACTTACGGTTATAGAATTATGGGCAAATGTGACATCATCGGTCGAATTTTGGCTCCACAGAGGGTGAAAATAACAATTGCTCCGATTTTATTGACAATGGTTTCAAACTCTATGTTTTCCATGAGAAATCAGAAAAAGAAGAGTTTTCCCTATGTAGGATGTTTCGTTACCACGGTAATAACCAAATACGGCAACATTAACACGATTTGCACATTATTGTAGTGTCTATGAACCGAAATCTCTTGAACTAATGGCCAAGATACACGATGCAATTTCAATTGCAAGGTCCATTAGTGGGTGAGTTAGGGGCTGTGCAATAATTATGAACCCTGGGGGAGGGTAAAACTGGGGGGGCAAGAAATTTTTGGCGAGCCGAAAGGGGGGGGGCAGCAATTTTTGGCAAGCTGAGAGGGGGCAAGCGATTTTTGGCACACATTCTTGGGGCGCCTTTTAAATAAATGCTCTACAAAGGCTTAGGAAAACCGTACGGAAACGCTTAAATATACAAATTTTACTGCTCGCTGCGCTCGCATCATGTATATAGACCATTTAAAGTTTGCAAATTGGGATCCCAAAAATTTGGCATGTGCAAGGGGGGGGGGGGGAAAGAATTTTTGGAGGGCCGAGAGGGGAGTCATAATTATTGCACAGACCCTTATGTGCCTACTGACAAACATAAACCTGTACTTTCTTTCACTCTACATTACTTAATATTAGATTGCATGCAATAACCTTGAAAGTAGAATATGTCTCTACTTTTTTGCACGTTGCTCAGGGTATCAATTTCACCTTGCAAATCCAAAATACACGGAGTCATTCTGTTGCAAAGTGCTTTGGGTGGTTTTCAACAGCCAATGAAATTGCATTGTGTATTTTGACTATTAGAGTCAACTAATAGGCAAAATACACGATGCAAAAATTCCTATGCAATTGGCCAATTGGCTGTGCAAAACGTGCAAAACAGTAGAGACATATTCTACTTTTAAGGTTGTTGCATTCAATCTAATGTTAAGTAATGTTGAGTAATGTAGTGTGAATGGAGATTGAAAATGAAATTGTCTCGTGTTTTTTTGTGTGTTTTTTTTCGTGGTTTTTTTGCCGTAAGTTGACGAATAATAGGTCTTATCTTGCGATTTTACGACCTCCAAATCTGAGTGCTTGGCAAGAAAGTAGGAGAAACGTGTAGATATCTACAGCTTTAAAATAAAATAGAAATAACTAATCCATTGACTCGTAATAGAGGTAGTTACTCCTAAGTTATTCACCATGTTGGCCGCATATTCCTTAGCAACGAGGATAGATATAAGATACTGGACTAGTAAGTGCACTCGGTCGTATGAGTTTGTTAAAGCAACTAAATATACTATACCTTAATGGTAGACCAGAACATGTGTATAAACTTCAAACTGATATAGAAAAATGAAACCCAATTTTGTATTCTGTGTACATAGCCGAAACATTTATGTCATGACAAATGGCAACACTTTGAACTTTGATTTTAAGGTCAATTCAACGAAATAAAATGTTGAAAGGATCGCCATTAGAATGAATATTTGATGCAGGTATTTTACATAACTGAGTTATCAAATTATGCAGCACGTGATTAGGGTTCCCCCTTTACCCTATTTTAGTGTGAATATGTTATTTTCTTTCTTCTATAAAGCCACAGAAGTTCATTTTGTGACAGGACAACAGGAAAAACAAACAAACAAAAAACAACAATTGCCACACTGATATATTGTTGAGAAGGCGAATCTGATTCTTCATCTTCCGATTCTTTCGTCAAACCATCTTTTAAAATGCTACTAGTGCCAGACACTTGCGCCGATCTCAACCAAACTTGGCCATAAGAAGCACTTCCCCAAGCTCCTTATAAGTTGTACACAGTTAGGGGTAAAAGGTCATGTAGGGGTCATTAGAGGTCATTATGTGAAAATCTTTAAAATGCTACTAGTGCAAGGCGCTTGACCCAATTTCAACCATTATTATGTTTTGATGGATCCAAGTTGTGATAATATTGGATCCAAAACATAATAGATCCTGTGTCTTATACTGGGATACCCAAAAAGGTGGCTTTGTTACATTTTGATGTGCAGTTTGGACTTCAAAACAGTGTCGCCTGAGTATTCCTTCACTTAGAAGATTCAATTAGGTCTTAAATGGAGGCTAATTTATTCTATATTACTCATGTTTTTATCCTTTTTTAAAATAATGTTTAATTATTTTCTTATGACGTTTGCCATGAAATGTGCCAAGGGTGGCTGAGGATTAGGGGGAGGAGGATTAGGGGGAGGGATTCGTATCGTAAATTTGATCTAAAACCCCCATTAAAAATTTGAATCTAGTAAAAAATGTCTAAATGAACTCCCAGACATCTAAATCAAGTAAATAAATACAGAAGGTCATGTAAAAGACTAATACTTGCTCAGAATGATTGTAAATGTGGAAAAAAGAGGTGGGGTTAAATCCCACCTACTTTGTGATTGTTTTTGTCCGCACTCTCTCATTTTTTAACCGATTTCCATAAAAAAAGGTGTCAAAATGCTCAGGAGGATGAACCACTTCAAATGAGATGTGTAGGTAAAATGTTTGAAGCATTTTATTTTTTCACTATGTAACACTAAGGTACCCCAGGTTGTGACACACGACCAATAATGATAAAATTGGATGCTTTACGCCCAATATTTATTGGTCTCGCTATGAGTTGTAAAATATTGGACTCGACTACGTCTCGTCCACTATTTTAAAACTCATAGCTCGACCAATAAATATGGGTTCAACCGATCCAATTTTATATCAAACTTGGCAATAATAACCGCTGACCCAAGCTTGATATAAGCTGTACACAGATAGGGGTCAAAGGTCATATAGCGGATATTAGGGGTAATTTAGTGAAAATCTTAAAAATGCTTATGCTGTGACCACTAAATTTGGTCAGAAGAATCACTGGCCCAAATTGTATACAAAACAATCCCTGGCACTTGGGGAGTATGAAACCGCAAAGGTCATCTGAGGTCAAAGGTTAGGTCAAATTTAAAGTTGCTCCGATTGGTCTGTCACTTGGGGAAAATGATCCCTGACACTTGGGAAGTATAAAACTGCACAGGTCATTCGAGGTCAAAGGTCAGGTCAAATTTAAAGTTGCTCCAATTGGGTTGTAACTCGAGGATAACAATCCCTAGCACTTGGGGAGTATGAAGCGGCAAAGTCAACGGAGGTCAAAGGTTAGGTCAAATTTAAAGTTGCTTCAATCGGGCTGTAACTTGCATGATTCCTGACACTTGGGGAGAACAACACCGCAAAGGTCACCTTAGGTCAAAGGTCAGATCAAATTTAAAGTGGCTCTGATCGGCCTGTAACTCAGGAAAAACAATCCCTGACACTTCAGGAGTATGAAACTGCAAAGGTCATCCAAGGTCAAAGGTCAGGTCAAATTTGAAGTTGCTCTGATTGAGCTGTAACTTGCAGAAAATGATCCCTGACACTTTAGGAGTATGAAACCATAGAGGATGGTCATATGAGGTCAAAGGTCAGGTCAAATTTTATGTTCCTCCTATTGGGCTGTAACTTGGGGTAAATGAATTCTATTAACAAAATAAACAAAAACTATCCTTCCATTTTTAGCATTTCCACATTTAATATCATCAACCATATCAACTGTCACCTGAAATTTGTGCTTCTTGAAGCACAGTAGCTCTAGTTATAATTGTGTTTTGATATATTTCAGTTAATGAGAGCAAGTGGTACAAAAGAGACTCCAGACTATACTCTACAACAATACATCGACGTGGTTAAACAGTTCAAGACAAAATATCCAAATTTTTATGGAGCAAAGTTCATTAGCCAGGGAATAAGGTATATTATACTTTGACTTTGCCAAAAATGTTAGCCATACCATATTTATACCCACAAGCGCTTTCTATGTTTCATGTGGATCGGATTCCAAATGAAACCATCTACAATCTGACGAACACCACTCCACTGGTTGCCAGAGTCAAGATTCATCAACTCACGGCGAGCCTGTGAAAGAATATGCCCTTTATATTACACCACATGGGGAGAGGAAACCTTGACGGCTGCTCACACTGTACTTACAGTATGTCCAGCACCTCCTGTGAGATACTGAAGGGATGTTGCAGCCAAACAAAATTGTTTCGCTTGCCCAAGATCGCAATAGTTGGAGAAAGCTTGTAGTCGCCAGCTCCACAGCTGACTGATGATGATGATGTTTCATAGTCCTTTTTTGATCATATTGTGTAAAACAGCAGGTTTATTGAGTATACGAATAATAAAATAACAAAGGCATTTGATAATTTGAAAGGGCTAATAATCATAAAATGAAAAGGACAGTCTTACATTGGGCGAAAATCGAAATCGACTTAAATCCATTATTATAACATTTGCTGATGAGGACGCCCTCAATATTTTCAAAATTCTGTTTTTTACACGATTGTTATGTACTTTAGTAAACTAACATACCCTGCAAAAATCAAGACTGTAGGTGCTGTAGTTTTTTCGAAATTCGAGATTTTGAATAAAGGAACCGTCGTTTTATTATTACGACGAAAACATTAGTCGAACGCGTACACGATGTGCATAACACAGTACGTACATGCCGTGCGGGCAGTCGAGACATATCAAAAGAGCCGACACGACTCACGTTCGAAAGATTGGCTCACAATTTATGCGCTGGTATTGAATAGCGATTTTCTTTGTATTGCCTCGCCTGTTTGGGCCCAAATTAAAAGAGGACGTAACATTTTATACTTACGGAAATGTTATAATTATGGCAGTATGTTGGACTTGAATTACAACCCCAGATATATAATTTATTTGGTGGGTGTTTACACTATATTGGCTGAATTCGGTACTAAATTCGCATTTATTAAACTCGAATTCCTTTGTTACGGCAGGTAAACACGAATTCAACAACGTATTCGTTTACATTAACGAAAAGTCGTAATTAATGGCGACTTATTGGAATTCACTTCAAATGAATGATACAAGTCATCATTGGAATTACGACTTTTGAATTATAATTAATTACGACTGTACTGGGCAGGTTTATCCCAGGAAAAAACTACTGGTTTTTTCTACCAAAGCCATACTTGGGAATTTACACTCCTCAAAAGAATTAAAGGATCAGATAAATATATCAGCAATTTTGAAAACATAGGATATGGTGATAATAATATTGATAATAATGTGCTTGATCTTTCATTACATCACTTGTTCCCTAAGTTGTAGACAAAATTCACTCATTACCAATATCCGCTATAACCCACATCTTGAGGGGAGGGAGGAAAATGGATGCTAAAGTTTCGATTAAATAAATCCAGAGGTCACAACAAAACTTGAGTACTTGTGTACTTGAGTCCCAAATGGCGCCCAAATCCGCGAACGGGTAATTCCATGCAAATTTAAAACAAACTGATTGTACGCTCAGCCTCTCATACTGCAGTTACTGTCCGTTTTCCTATACACAATACACAGTGCTCTTTCCCATTGACGCGTGACCTTTACAAATAGCCCTACGTTAACAGTATGGGGATATGACTAGTTAACGTCGCTGTGTGAAAAATAACCGGCCAATATTAAAAGTACTCTTCTAAAGTTCTAGAAAATATAGTTTTTTTATTTTTTCTAAATATTTAGCTAATTTAGATGTTTGTAAATATTCGTACTTTGGTGTTTTAGTTAATGTTATAGGTAATAGTACATTGCCTAGTTAACGTCGCTGTGTGAAAAATAACCGGCCAATATTAAAAGTACTCTTCTAAAATTCTAGACAATATAGTTTTGTAACATGTCCTAAATTTTTAGCTAATTTAGGTGTTTGGAGAGGGTCGTACTTTTGTGTTTTAGGAAGGACATGTAAACGACAGATAACACCAAAAATATGAAGAAATTATTTCCAAACCGTGTTAAGTCAAAAATCATTATGTTGCTCATTTTCAAGAATGCTGGTTTACAAAAAGCACGACATTGTCTGATTTCGTGAACAAAGCCACACATAACATTGTTTCCTTTCGTTTCCTTTATAATCGGTTACCCAACTGAAGCTATGAATACCATTATTATTGCGATATCGCACATGAAAACAGTCACTTGTGCACAACCAGAGAAGATCCGATTTAATCAGTTGAGCTGTTTCAATGAGTGTTATCTTGGTTTAATAGCTTTTAATGGGGTTAAGTCCTGCAAAGGTCGAGATGAATTCTACTGTAGACATGACTGCATCATGTTCGATGTTGTTGAATGTGGGGTGAACATTAAGGGTATTCTCTCCATGCCCCCCTCCTCCCACGCGGTACCGATACTGGTGTCTGACTTGCTAATTTAATATCATACGTCTGTTTGAAAGAAATAGGATGATGGACGAGAGTGACATAGAACAAGACATCAAGAATGGTATCCATTACAAGAAGAAGTTCCCCCATCATTACGCAGGGTTCGACATAGTGGGACAAGAGGACACAGGCTATTCACTACTTCATTACATCAAGGAATTATTATTACCATTCCAAAATGAGACTGATGGGTCGTCAATACCGTTTTTCTTCCATGCTGGCGAGACTGGTAAATAGGCTACATGCACTGTAAAAATACAATGCTCTAATTTTATTGAAAAGTTACAACAAATTAATATTGGTTACTCTATATAGAAGTGCTAGAGCCTGCAATATTCATACCTGACGGAACATGATGTCGTGAAAGCTGGTCTGATGATCTTGTGCAATGCAATTGCAACGAATGTTTAAGATTTTCTCATTGCCGTCCACACATCCATTCCAAAAAAATACCACCAAATGAATGACCATTATTCCAAAACGGTGGATTATATGCAAATTTGGGATATGCAGTCGAAGCAGAATTAATTTCTGCACATTATGACACCTCATTTGTTGCAATGGTCCCAATATTTATGCTGCAGCATACATTTGAAAGACTTGAAAGTTACAGCAAAATCCTTCTGCCTTGTATTCAGTATACATTGAAGAAAATCTGTTCAGCTCTCATTGGATTATTCTTTTGTTTCAGCATTTGGAGGGAGTCAAGACATGTGATAATCAAAACACATCAGTAATCATTAGTCATGTAATGTCAAATTGAAACATAAAGATTTCAACATATTTTCTGACCAACAGGGTCATTTTGGTCTACAATGCCAAGTTGTCCTATCAGTAGTAACTAGTTAAGTTAATATTCCTGATTGGGAGGTATTACCAACAGATGTAATCCTTGGTATTCCACTTCTTGTGACCTTCTTGGTCACAGAAAACATTGAACTTGTCATGTTTTGGTAATGATGTGAATAATGATTAAATATATTAATTGAATATTACTGTTTTGACTGCCTCCAAATTCACGAAACAAAAAGAAGAATCCAATGAGAGCCAAAAACAATTCCTGCTACGGATACTGAATACAAAGAACTAGGATTTTGCTGTGATTTTCATATCTTTGGTTACTTTCATTTAAATGAAAGTAAATTCTGCTTCGACTGCATATCCCAAATTTGGTATACGATCAACTGAAGTATGGGGTATATACTTTTGTGGTTGTGTTTACATTTATTGCACGTCCATAGAGTTGTGAGATGTGAGATTATTATCGGTGATGCGATGGAGATAATCTCCATTCAATTCGAGCATTCTGTGCTCTTTGCTTTTAAACTACAGGGCCGATATTCATAAAGCCTTGCTAAATTAGCAACCAACTAGTGCTTAGCAAGATGCTAAATCCACTAGTTGATAGCTACGTAGCAATCAACTAATTTCTTATTCATAAAACCTTGCTAAACACTTTGCTAACTAGCTATCAACTAGAAATATTTAGCTGATAACTTATTTGGGTGTTTTGGGTGCTATGGCCTTCAACAGTTGTGTAACATCTAATACAATAGGCTTATATAATACATGTCTATTATACTTGAGCTCTGAACCACAGTCAAAATGATCAAAATGTAATGACTCATTGCTGATGGTCTTCATTGAGATTTCGTTAATAAAATTACATGTGTATTTTGTAAGCTATATAGGCCTACAAGGTTGTTACGGCAAATTAAAAAAAAAAAGATACTCTGAACAAGTAAAGTTCATATACATGTTAAGTCCTTGGTTTGTTGTAAAAGCATACTATACATACTATATTGCTTCATCAAATAGAAAACAACATGCATCCACTTAACGCTGCTCATTTAGCTTCATGAGCAACACTGTGTAAATAATATTAGATAATTTAATAGCATATGATATATCTTGCTTGTTGTCCTGACAAAAGCCAAGCATGATTTATCTTTATCAAATTGACATATAATTTGTTATTGAAAATAAGTCATGCATCTTTACCAAAGAGAACATTGGTAACATGTCTCCAAAATATATATTTTACGTATCAAACAATTGAACAGAATTGCTTCGATTGAACATATCTGCTTAACTAAAGATTACTTGCTATATCATAATCATTTTTCTTGTGCAAATTTGGTTAAACAATACTGGCTTAGTTCAATGTTTATTCATTCACCCTAAATTTGTTGTGTGTTTTTAAGACAGTTTCTTATGTGTAAAACACACTGAAGACCTCAGAAACAGAATATTCTGAGAACATTATTTTTCATAATTGACAACAGTTAATATGAAATTAAAACAATAAATCATGTCAAACTTAGTTCAAAATCATTAAGACTAGTTGTCAACTAGTGACTTAGCGCTGCCCCAGATCAACTCTAAGTTTTGGCAAAATTTTAGAATGTTGCTAACTCTAACTGGGTTTTATGAATAAGAATTAGCAATCAGCTAGGCTTAGCAGCTTGCTAAAGTCAATTTTAGCTGTCAACTAGGCCTAGCGTGGTTTTATGAATATCAGCCCTGATGTTTAGACAAAGCGCCTTTCTGATAAATTTTCAACAAAATGAGACCTTAAACGTGTTACTTTATTTAGTTGATAGCTCGACATCGTCTCGATTTCGTCTGGCTTTTTTTACAGGTTGGGGAGGAACTTCAGTAGATGAGAACCTCTTTGACGCCATCCTCCTGAACACGAGTAGGATTGGTCATGGTTACGCTATCACTAAGCACCCGGTTGCTATGGAAATGGCAAGAGAAAGGGATATAGCAATCGAAATCAATCCTATATCCAATCAGGTAAACAAGATAAGACAAAACAAACAAAAAGAGCAGCGTGTCGCGTTGTTATAATGCTATGCAGGTTATAGCTGCTAATGCTGATATCGACATTGATAGTGCTCAATATATTGATATCGATGAGGTAGAGGCGTAGTTCTAATCTACAGATATAGATGAAATGGGTAAAAATAACAATATACTGCTGATACCAACGTTGCTGAAGTATTATAGCTACTGCTGATATCGATAAAAGGCTATCTACTGCTGATATCGATATTGATATATGTAGTTATCTACTGCTGATATCAATATTGATGATGATGAGGTAGCCATCTACTGCCGATACCGACATTGATAAAGTAGTTATATATACTACCGATATTGATGTTAATGTAGAAGCCCTCTACATGTAGTGCTGATAATAAATAATGATATCATAATGTTTTCCTCGATCGTAGTTAAAACACGTTATTTGAATCTTAGGTATTGGGGCTAGTCAGTGATCTTCGCAACCATCCAGGGGCATCATTAATCGCCCAAGACTTCCCTCTCGTAATCAGCTCAGATGACCGCTCTATATGGGATGCGTTGCCTATGTCACATGACTTCTATATGGCATTCATGGGGTTGGGTGGAAAATCGGCAGATCTGGCAACACTAAAGCAACTGGCTCTTAATTCTATAAAGTAAGTTGGTGCTACCGGCATTCCTAAAAATTCTATAAATATTCAAAATATATGATACTAAATCACGTAATGCTACATTGCACGCTCTATCATACATGCATGCCTATGGGTATACAGGTAGGGGGCGGTAGAAAGCAAAGAGTTTGTGATGGGATATTTTACAGGTGTAGAAGTCTGGTGTGATTAATTATGAATGTGCTTCAATCCCTAGCCTTTATACCAAAAACAAACCACGTGCAACAATTTATATAGATCAAGACGAAAGTAATGTACATGCAGGGCCAAAAGTTTGGTAATTCGCCATCGAAATGTTACGTGTAATCCGATTATCACCATGTCAACTGGATCACGCTTTTGAGTTCTACACCACGATCGAAATGATCGCAACGCCGTCTATGGCATGCATGTACTGTCAATTCCAAAAGGTGCGTGATCCAGTTACCAGTTACGTAACCACTTCCTTGGCGAATTGTACAAGTAAGTATAATGGATGCGGAAAAGTTGTTCTCACCAAGATGCAGGAGTATTAAAAACGTAAAACAGTTTACAGGGGGAAATTCATCATTAGGTCTCAACTACCGGGATATACGTGTTAAAACTTAGTCGTCCGATACTCTTCAATATTGCCCGACGGGCAAGTATTCAATTCAAGCCCAGCTGTAGACAACTTGAAATTATTTTCTTGTTTATATCCCGGGTTTATATCATATTTATATTTCCAACAGATATAGCGCCACATCGAAGACTGAAAAGGCTGAGTTAACAGCAGTATGGACTAACCAATGGAATGAGTTTCTAGATAAAGTTATAGATAAATATGGAAACAATTATCTGGAGCAGTAAAATCGGGAGTAAAATAACATGTTGGTGTCTCATTAAGAGTGTCACAATGCGCCATGGGTTTCAGTGGCATCATCGTTATAATCATCATCATCATCATCATCATCATCATCATCATCATCATCATCATCATCATCATCATCATCATCATTATCATCATCATCATCATCATCCCAAAATAGGATGCGAGTACGGGTACGGGTCCGGAACCATGGATACGGGTACGGGTACACAGGTTCTCGTGTTCTTGAACACCAAATTTGTTTTTATAGCATTTTATATGTAAAACAACACAACGTTGACGACATGTTATTGCAAAATATTTTTTGCAAAACATTTTTGCAAAATATTTTGTCAACACTTATTATGTTAGAATGTTATAGAATGTTTTGTACCAAGTTTTCACAAATGTTATTAAACGTTTTATAACCTTTTAAAATTATAACCCGATATGTAAACGTTTTTTCTCGATTTATATATATATTTATATATATTTATCTTAAAAGGGCATTTCGTGATCCACAGCGCCATCATCCCCCCCACTTTTCTCAAAAAAAAGTTGAGATTTTTATATCACTGGAAACCTCTGGCTACATAATGTTTATGTACAAAGATTTTCTTGCAGATTAATTCGTTTAGCAAAGATATCGTGAAATTTGAATTTCATTCTGGTATAGACGAATCATGGTCAGGATTTGGTCGGACATCTTTGGGTAGCCGCTAGCACCAACCTGGTGTTTTGAGCGTCCAATTGTGCAAATAAAAGCCGCCTAACACCTAGAGAAGATGCAAGGACGAGGAGGGTTAATAGAATAATAGCTAATAATATATATAATGGAGATAATTCCGCAGGTAATCCCGTCGCATCTATTCATACATAGTCCTTTTGTTTGCAAGTACATCAATGCATAGATACCGCGTGTAGTTAATCCGATTATTATGTCACTTCAACAGCGAATAGACCAGCTGTGTGTTTTGTCGAAGGGAACTGTATTGTGTTGTAAACTTTAATCTTTCTTTTGTCTACCTGTGTTTTCGCGGAAGGTGTAAAACGGGTGATGGAATGCAGTTTAAAATTTCCACCAAGGCCGAATCATTTCACATTTTGAGTGCATTGTAGCCGACGGCTACCCAACTAAAGGCTGTTCCGCGAAAACACAGGTAGACAAAAGAATACAACACAATACAGTTCCCTTCGGCAAAACACACAGCTTCTACATGGTCTATCGCTGTTGAAGTGACATAATAGAGACCTTGCGGAATGAAGTTACTTTAACTTTAACTTTAACGTCTAGAGGATTATAGAGGATTATGTATTCAAAACCACTCTGCCATTAAAGCCGCTTGAAGTTAAAGTTACCGCGAGAATCTATAGTGTGCCGTAAATTATGATGAAATACGTCATAATTTAGAACAATAGTTTGTCTATTTCCCCATAGACTACATAATTACCACTTATGTATTATCCAGTTAATAGACCAATTATTGGAAATCTAATTTGGTTGGGTAAAAACATGCGACATGTTGCTGAAAATTATTGATTGAATTAGATCAAAATAATTTTTGTTTTAAATGTCACACTTGATATATAATTTTGTGTGTGCTCATGGCGTACACCAAATCAGCTTGCGGAACCAAGTTTTTAGCTTGACTTCAACGCCAAGGGATTAAGTTCCCGTAAAATGGTCTGGTTTTACTTGAGCCAGCAGTATACGATACTTCTGGAAGAGTAAAGCAGGTGCATAACATTTTTATATATAACATGTCATAGGTTGTACCTGGTAAGAGAGGGGGTAGGGAGGAGGAGAGTGAGGGCATTGGAAGTGGACAGGGAAGTGCTTTGCTGGTAGCCAAGGGGGGGCTCCCCGTGGGACATCTTGTCTTCCTTCTTGACCCTTCCTTTTGGATGCTGACCGCCGTGATATGTTACGCTTTTAGGCCTTTTCTGCCATTTTAAGCCCATTTTTGTAAAAACGTTTCCTTTGAGAATCGGCCCACGCCGTCCTAACAGAAAAACCTTGACAAAATCACTGTGGAGGGGGAAACAGGAGTGCAGTGGGTAATTATAGGGGTCAAGTTTGAGAGAGCGAGTACAGATAGAGGGGAGAAGGAGGGAAAATAAGGAGAATGTAGGGAAGGGGAAGCAGGAGGGGAAGGGGAGAGAGATTCAGAAGGAGGGGAAAGAAATAAAGAATATGTATTTCATTAGGCTTTGCGAAGTAAATTGGAATATGAAATTGACAAAGCTGACGAGCCTTTATTAAATAATATTATATATATAGGCCTATAACTATCGTAAGAATATTAATTGAAACGTATAGGGCCTAGCAAGTTTCAAAATAATATGATAAGGAGATTAACGCTGGGTCCCGACATAATCCATGTTGAGTGGTATCGCGAGTTCATTCATGTTTTAAACGAAGCTCTTAAGGTAGAGTCTTTTGTCTTGAAGTGGGACTAATAACCACTTGACTAAACAAAAGAGAGACATTTGGATGTATTCGGTTACAAGCTCTTACACATGCCCTTCTTTTGAACGCACATTGATACACATGTCCCGAGTTTAAGCGACAAGACGCTGTTGTTGCAGTAACCAACCATATGTTCGCGTTGGAGTAAATTTGAGCAATAAATCCAATCGATATTTCTGAAGTTGCCGTTCCAGTTAAAGTAACTTCTTTCCGCAAACTCTCTAATAATTGGATTAACTACACGCGGTATCTAAGCATTGAACCATATCATTCTGATCACTCGCACCTGTACGATAAGTATCTTTGAAAAAAGCAGTATTGTATTCAATCTATGATTGCAGACATACACAGGTGATGAGTGCAACCTGCTTGTAGTGCTTGTACCAGAATATCTTGATTATCAGGCTTCAGAAAACCACCGAAAATACAGAAAAAAACTAAATAAAAATGATCAATAATCATCACTTCTCTGAAAAAATGCTAACAATCATAAACTTATAGGCCTATATTTACAAAAAATTTTTTGGGGGGTCTTTAATATTTTCCAACAAATTATCTATAGAAACATTGGAAATATTTCCAATTCCAGCGTGCAAATTGATCAACCATGGCGGTCTCATACACCATATCAAACGCTACAAATGGATGTACTTGCGAACAAAAGGACTATGTATGAATAGATGCGGCGGGATTACCTGCGGAATTATCTCTATTGTATATATTATTCTATTAACCCTCCTCGTCCTTGCATCTTCTCTAGGTGTTAGGCGGCTTGCACAATGGGGCGCTCAAAACACCAGATTGGTGCTAGCGGGGACCCGAAAATGGCCGACCAAATCCTGACCATGACTTGGCTCGTTGGATTCGTCTATACCAGAACGAAATATACAACACATTGTCTGTGCTGCAGTGTAATACACATTACACATAATCATGTATAACTCGCAAACGCAAAATCGGAATCAACTGAAATTTTGGGAATAAGCTTTTTTCGTGGACATCTACTGAAAAATGTCATAAAAGAGGATGAAATACTCTTTTAAGTTGACTTCCAATAACTTAACTGATTTTTTTGGCCCTCTGTGAATCTCTGAAAGTCCCTTTGTGTAAAATTGTTGGGAGTTACCATGTCCCATTTCTAGATTTTCTCTTCTTTTCTCTCTATCCTTCAGTCTCCTTTCTCTCCTCTCCTTTTTCTCTTCGTCTCTTTCTCCGCTTCATTTTCGACTCTACGTTTCTCGTTCACACCTACTTTCTTTATAGTAATTGCGTCACAATTGTTTGGGTCTAAAAAAGCATATTATAAATAGAAAGACAGGGGAAAATACAGAGTAAATTCAATGCATGTAGTTAGTGGCATCTTGTTTTCCCCCCAATAATAACAGTGCACTTTCGCTTTATCATCACGGAACGATCTCGTAATCAGCCTTTAATTAAATTTTCCAACAACATATGACATTATTGGTGTATCGCACACACTGCAGCTATAATTGTTTTTACGTGATCAAATTCCGATTATCACCATGTCAACTGGATCACGCTTTTGAGTTCTACACCACGATGGAAATGATTGCAACGCAAAGTCTATGGCATGCATGTACTGTCAATTCCAAAAGGTGCGTGATCCAGTTACCAGTTACGTAATCACTTCCTTGGCGAATTAATAATAATAATAATAATACATGGGATTTATAAAGCGCCCTACAATGTAAAAACAGCCTCAAGGCGCTGCACAGAATCTTAAAAACTACATACACTAATACAATATCAACTAGGGCCTACATGCTAAAACAAAATAGTATACATGAAAAATAAGCATGATAAACTCATTATACACACCATAATATACTAAAACATAAAATAATGTACAAGTTACACAATCAATAAAATACCGTAAGCTTGACCAGCAAACTACTGGTATATAAAATTAGTCTACACTCTGAAAAAGTGTAAAAAGTAGCAAAATGAATAAGATTAAAAAACGCTTTTAAAAAGGCAGTATTTGCACAAACCACATGCCATCTTATTTCACACTTCTAAAAACAATATAATTCAGAACCTTGCAGAAATGAAATTGCACAACTGAAATGAGATGACGATCATATTGTCTAACAAGATACATTGAAAAGATGAGTTTTGAGTCCTTTTTTGAAAGAGTTTATGTTTGATACTGAACGAAGCTTGAAAGGCAACTTGTTCCATACCTTTGGTGCAGCTGCGGCAAATGATCTTTCGCCGTAGAACTTAGTTTTACACTTCTTTGGAGCGCGTGTACAAAGGAGAGCTTGTGACGCCGATCGTAGAGTCCGCTGTGGCTTATACTCCTCAATAAGATCGCTAATATATCTAGGAGCCAACCCGTGCAATGCCTTATAGGTAAGCAATGCAATCTTGTATACAATCCGCTGTTGCACGGGAAGCCAATGGAGGGCTCTAAGAACAGGCTTCATGTGCTCATCCTTTCTGCACTTGGTAACGAGGCGCGCCGCAGTGTTCTGCACTCTCTGTAACTTTGCGATTTCATTTTCTTGAAGTCCGTACAAAACAGCATTACATGAGTCTAAACGCGAGGATACAAATGCATGTACCAACCTCTCCACAGATGACTTGTCAAGATAGCGACGCAGCTTTCCAATACGGTAGATTGCAAAAGAGGCTGCACGGACAACACTCTTAACATGGTCTTTCATGTCCATAGATGAATCGAAGATGACGCCGAGATTCCTTGCGACCCGCGATACCTCAATTTCAGATGTATCAATGGTGAGTTTGGGAAAGGATGGAGTTTTCACAAATGTTGAACTTATGTGAACCACCTCAGTTTTTGAGTCATTCAAGACAAGCCTGTTTCTGATTGTCCATGCTTTGATGTCGCGAAGACAGAGTTCTAGTCTCGGGATGGCGAAATTGCGTTCACTTGGGTGAAGAAGCATGTACAGCTGCGTATCATCAGCATATGTCATGAAGTTGATGTTATGGGCGTTAATAACATCACCGATGGGGGCTGAGAACAGAGTAAACAAAGGGGACCATTGACCGAGCCTTGAGGGACCCCGTCATTAAGGTCGAGACTGTCCGATAATTCTCCATTGATAACAACCGACTGAGATCTGTTTTGAAGATATGACTCATACCATTTCAGTGCCGTTCCTGTTATGCCGTAGCGTTCACGCAGACGTTGAAGTAAAGCTGGGTGGGAAAGCGTATCAAACGCTGCGGAAAAGTCTAGAAGTACTAAGACAGCTTCAAGATGTTGGTCAGCGGCGTTGAGAATGTCATTGTGAATTCTGGTGAGTGCAGTCTCTGTGGAATGGAATTTCCGGTAGGCAGATTGATTAGGAGCGTAGAGATCATTTGCAACAAGATAGTCTGATAGTTGTGCTGCAGAAACGCGTTCAATTGTCTTTGATAAGAACTTCAAGTTTGAAATTGGCCGGTAATTCTTCAGCTCATTTCGGTCAGAGTTCGCTTTCTTTAAAAGTGGAGTCACTTGCGCAGACTTCAGTGACTGAGGAAATACACCAGACATGAGAGACGCATTGACGATGTTGGTTATCTGTGGCAGCAGTGGATCCAAACATTTCTTCAAAAGACTAGTTGGAATTGGATCCAATGGACAGGACTTTGTAGATGATTTCAACACAATCTGGCAAACATCCTCATCTGATACCTCACGAAATGCAGTGAACTCACTCTCACACGAATCAGTTATATCAACAGATAGTCCAGGTGGATTAATGTTGTCAAGCGTATCTAACAGTCTTTTCACTTTCTTCTTGAAGAATTCTCCAAAGCCATTCGCGAGATCTTTGCAACATGAGTGGTCAGGAAGCACACTTGACGAGGAGGACTTGCTCAATTTGTTGACAATCTTGAACAGTTGGCGGTCATCACATTGACTGATTTGTGCACGGTGGTATTCACATTTTGCTCCTTCAAGTTGTTTGCGATATTCTTGGCAGTGTTGGACATACAGCTGGTGATCCACTTCCAAACCAGATTTTAACCATTTACGCTCACATTTTCGCTTTTCACGCTTATATGATCGTAGCTTGTCATCATACCAGGGGGCATTAGGTCTGTGCACTATTGTCCGAGTTCTCATAGGGGCATGGGAATCAAGCAAGCTGGAGAGCACATGTTCATATCGGTCAACTAGAATGGAAGGATCGCCATCGAGATGATCAAATTTGCTTTCAGATGAACCAAGGGTCGACGATGTAATGTCAGTTTTAAACTGTTCCAGATCAATACTTCGTAGGTTCCGCGAGCAAACTTCAACTTTTACAGGAGCTGGTCTTTGCACATCCATAAGACATTTCAATGGTTTATGGTCTGATGGAAGACCATTCAAAACGGCCACACCAGAGAGAAGCTCATCAGATGAACGCGAGATAATAACATCCAATGTGTGACCGTCCTTGTGCGTTGGACCATGGACATGTTGACAGAGTCCACATGAATCTAAGAGATCCAAAAATGCAGTCGCTTCGCGATCAGAGGAATCATCAAGATGGAAGTTCATATCACCGGTGATCAAAAGATGGCCCGGGGCAATGGTCAAAGTTTCCAAAAGCTGGGAAAACTCTGTCATGAACATTTTCACTGTAAGTTTGTTTTCAGTTGATGGTGGTGGGCGGTAGATGATGACCAACCTGATTGATGAGGATCCATTTGACAACAGTACATCGAGATATTCGAATGACTGGAAGATATGAATGTCATTGAGTCTAACATTGAATCCCCTATGAACAATCAAACAGACGCCGCCGCCTCTGCGGTTTACACGAGGAGCATGGTGAATGGCGAAATGGGGCAGAGTGTTGATAATATCTGCAAGAGGAACTTCATCACGATCGTCTCCATCCAGCCATGATTCAGTAACGGCTAGAACATCAAGTTTCTGATCAATTATAAAGTCAGCAATAGACGCCGTTTTCTTTTTAATTGAACGCGCATTCCATGATCCGAGAGAGGCTTTTGGCAATGATTTTGTCTTTTTTGGTTTCTGTCCAGCTCCGACTGGGGCTGCAGGTAGTTCAACAAGATAGCGCCGCCGCGAAGGCGGTGGTTTCAAATCAAATGGCTTGGGCGTGATATGAACTTCGATTTTGCGTCCTTTCCCCTTTCCTCCACGGCAACCTCGTCTTGTTTTTCTGGCAATACCAAGGTTGCTCAACGTAGTCCAGATAGATGGTTCAATATTATAACAATGTTGTTGATCACACCTTTTGTTCAGATTAAGTAGGATATCCTCACTGCCTCATTTCAAATATATAGTTTTAGTTTTGGTTTTGGTTTTGGTCACGTGTTTTCCTATTGTCCTGCCTAACCACTTGAATCATAAGATATCGAACTCATTGTTTCTACCTTTTGTTTAAAACCGAACATTTGTGACAGTCAGTTTCGGTTTTGGTTTCAGTTTCTTATAAGTGGTGTGGATCGTAAAATTATTTGATTTGAAGTTACCTACTCTAAGTATACAAAAGAAATGTTTAAATTTCGCAGTGCAATATTCACGAGCAGAGAAGTCGAACAAAGAAGTCTACATTTGAAAGCATTGATTTAGTTTGAAAGCATTGACTTGAGACTACGAATTAGCCTAAGCTGATTTCACTGTGAAAATATATAGACCATCAAAATATTTCCACAGACATTACAATAGGCACTTGACAGATTATGACTTCAGTGTTATAAACACTATTATACACAATTCTATTTTTGTGCATGTCGCATGACGGAAGATCAATATCATAGAAAGCTGGTTTAAACTAACTTTTATTCAATTTATTTATTGGAGAATAGAGAGAGAGAGATAGAAGAGATCGCCAGGGAAAGAGGGTATGTGTGTGTGTGTGAGGGGGGGGGGGTAAGGGAAAGGGAGAAAGAAAAACAGAGGGGAGAGAGCATTGGAAGTGGGAAGGGAAAGAGGGGAGAGGGGGCTCAAGAGTGGAGTGGAATAATAGGGAAGAGTCGATATCGAGTGTGGGGAGGGGAGGAGGAGGAGGATATATAGGTGGCGGAGGGAACATAGGTAAGAGGTATGGGTTGTGCTTTCCGGGAATAATCTAATTCATAATCAAATCATCTACATCATCATGCATCGTTTATATTTCAGACAAATAAACAAAACACCCCCACCCCTCAATATATGCACATGATTTCTACATGTAGGTCTAGGCCTCGTATATATCCATCTTTTATGTCTCAACGATGTCTATGCATAACTTATCGGAACTTGGGTGCAATTTTATGGTGTCATGGAAGTGTGCCACCTACGGCAGAGAGCATCAAAAGTCGCCGGCGTTGATAGATATCGATAATTCATATGTTAGCACAATAGGCTATTATATACGTATG
The DNA here is from genome assembly GCF_039555335.1 of Amphiura filiformis. Lineage (NCBI taxonomy): Eukaryota > Metazoa > Echinodermata > Ophiuroidea > Amphilepidida > Amphiuridae > Amphiura > Amphiura filiformis. The sequence goes on along the minus strand of NC_092634.1, from coordinate 49,878,089 downwards.
GTTATAGGCCATTATACTTTTGATTATATATACCCTCTTGTGTCCTCCCAGCACAAAAGTGTTATGATTGCATACCAGTTCATCTCCACATTTTAATCCCTTGATTTTTGGTTTCTGAACAATAGAGAAACCAAAACTATATATTTGAAATGAGGGACTGTATATTCGTGGAGGCATAGTGTGAAAAAGTTAAAGAACAATAAACTGTCAATGCACTATGTTAGAGAATTGCTTCCAAATTCTGCATTTGTATAATACACAAGAGATAACGCTGATCGTTGAGATTCAAAAATAAGACAAAATAGCACAATTATGTTCAGAAGGTGTTGTACACAGGAATTGTACAAGTAAGTATAAACTATAATGGATGCGGAAAAGTTGTTCTCACCAAGATGCAGGAGTATTAAAAACGTAAAACAATTTACAGGGGGAAATTCATCATTAGGTCTCAACTACCGGGATATACGTGTTAAAACTTAGCCGTCCGATACTCTTCAATATTGCCCGACGGGCAAGTATTCAATTCAAGCCCAGCTGTAGACAACTTGAAATTATTTTCTTGTTTATATCATATTTATATTTCCAACAGATATAGCGCCACATCGAAGACTGAAAAGGCTGAGTTAACAGCAGTATGGACTAACCAATGGAATGAGTTTCTAGATAAAGTTATAGATAAATATGGAAACAATTATCTGGAGCAGTAAAATCGGGAGTAAAATAACATGTTGGTGTCTCATTAAGAGTGTCACAATGCGCCATGGGTTTCAGTGGCATCATCGTTATAATCATCATCATCATCATCATCATCATCATTCTGGCATACCAGAACGAAATATACAACACATTGGCTGTGGAGCAGTGTAATACACTTTACACATAATCATGTATAACTCGCAAACGCAAAATCGGAATCAACTGAAATTTTGGGAATAAGCTTTTTTCGTGGATATCTACCGAAAAATGTCATAAAAGAGGATGCTAGGATCACGAAATACTCTTTTAAGTTGACTTCCAATAACTTAACTGATTTTTTTGGCCCTCGGTGAATCTCTGTAAGTCCCTTTGTGTAAAATTGTTGGGAGTTACCATGTTCCATTTCTAGATTTTCTCTTCTTTCTCTCTATCTTTCAGTCTCCTTTCTCTCCTCTCCTTTTTCTCTCCGTCTCTTTCTTCGCTTCATTTTCGACTCCACGTTTCTCGTTTCACGTTTCACACCTACTTTCTCTATAGTAATTGCGTCACAATTGTTTGGGTCTAAAAAAGCATATTATAAATAGAAAGACAGGGGGAAAATACAGAGTAAATTCAATGCGTGTAGTTAGTGGCATCTTGTTTCCCCCCAAAATAACAGTGCACTTTCGCTATATCATCACGGAACGATCTCGTAATCAGCCTTTAATTAAATTTTCCAACAACATATGACATTATTGGTGTATCGCACACACTGCAGCTATAATTGTTTTTACGTGATCAAATTTCGCGTTTATAATCACTTTTATTACTTCTCTAAAGGACTCTCATAAGAATTTTGACATTTGAAAACAACTACAAACTAAGATTGTTTCCCTGCGATATGCTCGTTATATAAATACAAAAACATCTTTGATTTATAGTCACGTGAATAGTCACGTGATCGTTATTAACTGAAGATGATGGCATTATGAAGCCATTAATTGCAAATTTATATAGTGCTTAGAGCAGTAAAATATTGTGAATTTAAGTATGGACAATAATTAAATCATGTTTAAGCCAAGTGTCCCCTTTAATACTCTCTTCTTAAACGGCATTACCTATATGTAGCATTAACCATGATATACCTAAAAGCACGGAGTTTATAAGACCTAGAACCCACACCTATTCCACTCGCAGTAATTTGTGCTGAGAAAAGTTTACAGTATAAAATATGCCACAACGACAATCATGTACGAAACTTTATCGAAAAATGAACTGGCACATCCTGCAGCAGTTGCCATTGGCTCTACAGACATAGATGTAGAATGCTTATCAGATGAGGATGTCGGATGCTCATATGACGCGGATGTAGTATACTCATGCTCTTCAGACACAGATGCGGTATGCTGTTCTGTGTACTCGGATATAGTGGTGGTATCAGTGGTTGTAGTTGATGTGGTGGATATAAGCACAACTGTTAAAAGATTCAAATATAAATGATAAAACCAGATGATCCCTTATTTTGACATTTTGTGACATAAAACAATACTTTAAATTACTTTTATGATTTCATGATTTCCGACAGAAAGCATCGGGTTCATCACATAATGACGTATAGGGTTGGGTTAGGCACCACATCGAATTTGGTCCTATAGAACTATCGGTGCCCGGTGAGGAATGCACTGTACAAATATTCAGGGTACGATAAAAAAAAAAAGTGTCATCGGTACCTCTTCGGGCACCGATAGCGCTATAGGACCAAAAAAGATGTTGTACCTTATTGTGTTTTTGTTGTCCTTCTGTCACCATTCAGACCTTGATATTCTAACTCCGTGCTCCAAAATTTTAAACATAATACATCTTCGGGGCAAAACGAGCGAATTTAGCGACAAAAGCAAGGGCAACGGGTCTTTGCCGGTTGTTAGCTCGGGAGTTGAACCAAATATACTATTATTGAGGCCGTATATAGAATCTTTGGTTGAACTTCTAAACCCAAAATCTTTGCCCGGAAACTTTGTCCCGTGTCGCTATTTTTTAAATTTATCAGTGACTCTGTAGTCTGATTTTTATCAGTCAAATCTAACCGAAAGGACCAAATAGCGAGAGTTTAACTTTCGCGACAACGCAAATTGCCGCAATTCAACATGCTGTAAGATATCACAATTTACAATCGCAGACGACGCCTAATTTCAAAACACGTCACTTTTCCCCAACAATCGTCTTGACCTAATTTATAAAAACTGGACAATTTGAAAAAGATTTTGGATGCTTAAACTTAGGAAATTACAAGAAAGAATGAACAGTTTACCAACCCAAAGTGTTACAATTAAATATGACAACAAATAAATACAAATCCCGACCGGCACACAACCCCACTTGAAAAAAAAAGCAAGGGAATATGCCGGTCGGGATTTGTATTTATTTGTTGTCATGTTTAATTGTAACACTTTGGGTTGGTAAACTGTTCATTCTTTCTTATTTAATATATTCAGTTTCCTCTTGTAGCGAGCAATCGTTCCCCATTGTGTTTATTTGTTCTTGTGCAGGATGCATATCCCCATTACCTACTTTATGCAACTTCGATGGGTTTAAGTATGAGGTTGTGCGCTGATCTGTTGCAGCACACCTCTCCTGAATCTATCTGGCTATACTACAGATGTAAGGAAACTATACTTACCAAGTGTCAAGTATTGTTCATGGAAACTCCTGGACAATTTTGGTCGAATCTCAATGTGATTTTGCTGTGTTTTTGTGGATTTTTATGTAACTTGGATCCTCTTTTCTGAATATGGCAAGCACAGTAGCAGGCCTACACCACAGAGCTAGATCAATCAATACATCATTGATTGCATTTATTGGGACTTGGCTGGTATTGGTAACACTATATTGGTATTCACCAGCAGTAAGTACTATTGATCAAATTGATTGTGATATACAACTTTAACTATACAGCACTATGTGTTTTACCAGAACCCAACTAATGGAACTTAGAGTGCATAGTAGACATGTTGAACTGCCTGAAGATATATGGGCAAATATCACCTCTCTTGGGTTACGAGCAAAACCCCCTACTAGAAGGGGTAGAAGAGGAGGTAAACGACACCCCAGACTGTTACAATATACTCAAGAACTGACTATGGAATCACAGGACTGTAGAACTATCCCATGTATAGTATCTACAAATAAACCTAGTCAAAATGGAAGCATTATAAATACATACTGCAGTTACTGTCCGTTTTCCTATACACAATACACAGTGCTCTTTCCCATTGACGCGTGACCTTTACAAATAGCCCTACGTTAACAGTATGGGAATATGACTAGTTAACGTCGCTGTGTGAAAAATAACCGGCCAATATTAAAAGTACTCTTCTAAAGTTCTAGAAAATATAGTTTTTTAAGATGTCCTAAATTTTTAGCTAATTTAGATGTTTGGAAATATTCGTACTTTGGTGTTTTAGTTAGTGTTTTAAGTAATAGTACATTGCCTAGTTAAGGGCTGGGGTATGAACGTTTGGACAGTATTTATTGTGGGACATTAGAGCACATCAGACATATCGAATTGCATTCTGAATACGAAGAATATCTTTCTGATATCAAATAATTTTGATTTTTTGAAATTCGCAATTTAATACAAATTTTATGGCAAATGATTGAAAATTGATATTTTTGATATTTAACAGTACTTGAAGTAAACTTTATAAATCTGATGATTTATACTTAAAGTGCATGTAGCAGGGATGAAAAGCCGACGATCAATTGAAAATTTTGACCTTTCGTATTGAAGATATGGATTTTTTTTCCCAAAACACCAAAAAATTTAGGTCTTTTGGGAAAAAATCCATATCTTCAATATGAAAGGTCAAAATTTTCAATTGACCGTCGGCTTTTCCCTCCCAGCTACATGCACTTTAAGAATATGTAATTAGATTTACATAATTTACTTCGAGGACTGTTAAATATCAAAAATGTGAAAAATATCAAATTTTTATAATTTGTCATAAAATTTGTATTATATTGTGATTTTCAAAAAATGAAAATTATTTGATATCAGAAAGACATGCTTCGTATTCAGAATGCAATTCGATAGGTCTGAGGTGCTCTCATGTCCCACAAAAAATACTGTCGAAACGCAATAAACGCTCATTTTAGATCCCTTAACGTCGCTGTGTGAAAAATAACCGGCCAATATTAAAAGTACTCTTCTAAAATTCTAGACAATATAGTTTTGTAACATGTCCTAAATTTTTAGCTAATTTAGGTGTTTGGAGAGGGTCGTACTTTTGTGTTTTAGGAAGGACATGTAAACGACAGATAACACCAAAAATATGAAGAAATTATTTCCAAACTGTGTTAAGTCAAAAATCATTATGTTGCTCATTTTCAAGAATGCTGGTTTACAAAAAGCACGCCATTGTCTGATTTCGTGAACAAAGCCACACATAACATTGTTTCCTTTCGTTTCCTTTATAATCGGTTACCCAACTGAAGCTATGAATACCAGCTTTATTGCGATATCGCACATGAAAACAGTCACTTGTGCACAACCAGAGAAGATCCGATTTAATCAGTTGAGCTGTTTCAATGAGTGTTATCTTGGTTTAATAGCTTTTAATGGGGTTAAGTCCTGCAAAGGTCGAGATGAATTCTACTGTAGACATGACTGCATCATGAAAGCTACTGTGAAACGCAATCTCATATACCCCCATATAAACAGAGAACCACTTTTTGATGTTCGATTATGGAATTCAAGGTCAATTCGAAACAAAACAACATCTCTCAATGCATATGTAATTCAACATGACATTGATGCAGTTTTCCTTGTTGAGACTTGGTTAGCTGTTGATGATCCGGTGGTAATTGGTGAACTAAAACCTGATGGATACACCTTTTTCAATGTTCCCCGTGGTACAAGCAATCACGGCGGTATTGGTGCCCTTTCTAAATCACAACTTGGTTTGAGGCTCCAGACATCAAAAATGAACACTGTCACTTTTGAGCATGCCAACTTTCTTGATCCCAACAACGGAGTTCATTACGTTGTCATTTATCGCCCATACCCATCACAAAAGAACAAGTATACAGTATCTGGTTTTCTTGAAGAGTTTGAGGAGTTTTTACATGAAGTCACCTTATTTCCAGGTCAACTAGTTATCCTTGGTGATTTTACTTTTCACTTAGATCTACCTGATAAACCTGATGTCTTACGTTTTACTTCAGTTCTATCTGCTTTTGGGCTACAACAGCATGTTAAGGAGGCTACCCATATATCAAGCCGCATATTAGATCCTATAATGACTCGTGATGACGAGGACTTAGTGAGACTGTGTGACGTAGGCCTCTATCTTGGCTCAGACCACAAGATAGTTAGATGTATCCTACAACAACATAAGCCTCCACCCATCAGAGTTACCTGCGAATTGCGTGACTATCGCAAAATTGATATGTTAGCATTTCAAGCTGATCTTGAACATCAATTGACTACCACCATGATAACACCTCCTGATTCAGACGTGAACGACTTCCTTGAACACTTCGCGCATTCTTCTGAAGTTGTGTTAGATAAACATGCCCCACAAAGTACCAGGTCTCGGACTATTCGTCCACGACCCCGGTGGTATAATGATGACATTAGAGAAGTAAAGCGTGAACAAAGAAGGCTGGAAAGAAAATGGAGGAAGACTCGTCTGCAAGTTGACAGGGATGCCTACATGATACAACATGAGAAGCTTGTGAAGATGATTGAGAAATCAAAAGAGACGTATTACAAGGACTCACTTTGCAACTCAAATACAAAGGACACTTTTAAGACTCTAGGCGTTCTGTTAAATAAGACTGGTAAAATACTGCCCACTTTTGATACACCAGATAAGCTGTGTAACAAATTTGCAGAGTACTTTATTGACAAGGTTGCTAAAATAAGATGTAGCATTGATGATGATCCTGTAAATTCTGGGCCAAATGCTGAAATGAACGTTACTATTGTGGTTGACAGAGAACTTACTTCATTTAAAGAACTAAATGATACTGAGGTCAGTGAAATAATCGTGGGTTGTGCTAATAAGACCTGTCTGCTTGATTGTATGCCAACTTGGCTGGTAAAAGAAAACATTGATATTGTTGTACCGTATATCAAGAACATTGTAAATAAGTCTCTCGAACTTGGAGTTTTCCCATGTGAACTGAAAAGAGCCATTTTAACTCCCATAATTAAGAAAACTACTCTTGATTGGAATGACCTTCACAATTACAGGCCAGTTTCCAATATAAGTTTTATTGGAAAGATAATCGAGAAGGCAGTGATCACCCAGTTTAATGAGCACATTGAACAGAACGATCTTGATGAAATCTTCCAGTCTGCGTACAAGCACAAACATAGTACCGAGACTGCTCTGCTCAAAGTAAAAGATGATATCGCACGTGCCCTGGATGATAATCAAGCTGCCTTCTTGATTCTGTTAGATTTGTCTGCTGCCTTTGATACCATTGATCATGACATTCTGTTTCATAGGTTTGAACATCACTTTGGTATCAAAGGCACAGCTCTTCAATGGTTTAGGTCGTATATGACTGATCGTACATTTCAAGTTAATGTAAGTGGGTCGATGTCGGATGTGTTTGGACTGTGTTATGGTGTCCCACAAGGATCAATTATTGGTCCTAGGGCATTTACAGCTTATTCCCAATATGTTGCTACCATCATTCGGCATTACGGTATAATGTATCACATATACGCTGATGATGTTCAATTATACCTTGTTTTCAACCCCAAAGTTCCTGGTGATGCTGCATGTGCTCTGTTTAAACTGTCATCTTGTGTCAGAGAGATTCATTCTTGGATGACACTAAATAAGCTCAAACTGAACAATTCAAAAACCGAATTCTTCATTGCAGCATCACCACATAACTTAACTCGTCTGTCTGGCACTACGTTGTGCATTGGAGCCACTGAGATTGTTCCATCTTCATCCATCAGGAACCTAGGTGTCTCCTTTGACACTTCATTGACCATGTCATCTCATGTAACTGCTCTTTGCAAGTCTCTGAATTTTATTTTGTGGAACATATCACGTATACGTCGTTACATTGACCAAAATACCTGTAGCTGTGCAATGAGAGCCCTTATCTTGTCCAAATTGGACTACGCCAATGCACTGCTCGCTGGATGCAAGGCTGGAGACATCACACGCCTTCAACGTCTGCAAAACAAAGCAGCTCGCATAATTTTCCAACTCCCTCGTCGCCACTCAGCTTCAATCTTATTAGACACACTTCACTGGTTGCCCGTTAACAAACGCATCATTTTCAAAGTTCTCCTGTATGTTTTCAAGACTGTTCACAACCTGGCTCCTGACTATCTCACAAATAGCATCACAATTCACAAACCATTAAGACAAGGTCTCCGCTCAGCTCTGGATGTTAACCGTCTCGCGACTCCGAAATACAACAGGAGGTTCAGCGATGGCGCTTTCAGTGTTTGTGGTCCCAAATGGTGGAATGACCTTCCTATAACCATCCGCTCATCTCCCACTGTTAGTGTCTTTAAAGCCAGTTTAAAAACCTATCTGTATTAAGTTGTTTTCATTTCATATGTTTCCCTTTTTCTGCATTGCTGTGGTCAGTATAGCTTCTGTTTATTAATTTTTGTTGCATGTAAAGCGCATTGCTCATTTTTGGAAATGCGCTATATTAAGCGTCGTTTGTATGTATGTATGTATGTATGTATTGTGTTTATTTGTTCTTGTGCAGGATGCATATCCCCATTACCTACTTTATGCAACTTCGATGTTTACTTTTTAAGAAATGAATTATTTATCAGAAAACTTAGAGATTAATCACCTAAGGGATAATCCCCTAAACATTATGAAAACAATTGTTTACATCCAAAGCACTAGTTTTAACTTTTTCATTATTGTCAAAAATCATAGCTACCAGTATATCTTAATACTTATTTAAACAAACATAAGATACTTCTAGATACTTGAAAATACTTTTACACGGTTCCCCAAATACAGTATTAGTCGCTGCCACATCACATGATCTAACGTTTTCACAATTGACCCGTACTATATCCAAGGCAACATCTGAGATACAAGAATCAGTGTCTTTATTCCATTCGTTATCGCTGCAGATGTCTCTATCAAGCCGACCATAGTTCGCTGATATGATTGAGATGCCTTGATTGGTACCACATTCTAAATGAAGAGTTTCATTCACAGACGAGATTTGTGATCACGTTGTTTTCGTCTGGAGACACACAAAAGAAAAAATTATTAATGTGACTATGCTGTGACAGATTTGGGGTCACTAAATTGAAGTTTCAGATTTAAGATTCGATGTGACCATTTCAAGTGATATCACTTGAAGTGGTATGTGTTTGCACTGTCTGCTTGTCATGTACAACGTGCTGGTTTTCGAAGTTTCTTTTCTTTTCCTTAAACGAACACTTCGGCAATAACAACATTATACCTTATATGTTAGGAAAACAATTATTAAGCATAAATCACATGGTTTTGTTTAAAACAAACTCATATTGACCATTTTCGAAATTGATTGGGCACTTCTCCGTCTCCCATTACGCTTTAAATTTTAAATTATCCTTGATATCTTTGGTGATTACGGAATAAATACAACAATAACTACAACAACAAGGATTCTGGGAAAGGTAAGATATCTTCTCTGGGTTTTGAGGTGAAAATAGGGCCAATACCAAGATTTATTACTGCTTCTTGATAAACATGGGGAGTGTATAATTATACAGGATAACCAATTTTGAGTGACAGAAGTTTTTGTGAAAGCGAGCGAAACAGGTTCTAAACTACCATGTAAGATTTTAATATTCTTGATTTTCTTTAAAATTCGAACTCCGTTTGGGGTAAATCTTATAGGATATTTTTGCATCGTGTAACGGTTACTCTAGGCGCTTGCCATTAAAAAACACCTTCACAATAGGAAATGACACTAGCAATCATTTTGACTGAATAGATGATTGTATTCTGATATCACAGCCATATAGCTGCTCCATGCATGGAGTAATGAACTCAAACACATAAGGTACCATTATAGCATATAAAATGACTGTTGGTCGGTCAGTGAGTGCTTCGCTTGGCTTTCATGTTTAAAATGGCATCCAAATTGACTGTTATGACTTGATAAACCGGTCAGCTAGGCTAAATTCACCGCATATAGGACGGGTCATAGTGCAGTTATGTCCACGGCAAATTCATTGTGACCTTTCCAGCCATAAACCCGCTTAGTAAAAATTAAACCGAGATATGCGGTACAAAACCATTATAGTAATCGACTGTCCAATGCAAATTTATTACCACGTGATAATATTAATCCATTGAGCGATCGAATTGTCCGCTACGGTCGACTAATCCAATCGATAATGACGCTACTGACATGTACGGGCGGAGCTCCACTGACCGAGTTTTTGGGTATATTTCAATGGTTTGTTGTCATTTACTCATCAAGAGGGTGCCCGTTATTATAAAGACTATGCTAATCATTTAAAGATTGACATGTAGAGAATAAAATATACTTGATTGACAGAAAGTACTAAATTTGTACCTATTACGGTTTCGTGACACCCCTCTTCCAAATGCGACCAAGCCAGGGCGGCCCGGTGAAGCAAAATGTGCATTGGAATAACACAGGAGTTTGGATATAGATGGTAGGATTTCTTTCTCATACAAATGTATGGTCCCCCATTATTAAAGCTTGTACCGGGTTGAAAGTTCAGATATTTTGAAAAGAATAAGTAATTAAAACACAGAGCAAGTACTAAAATCATAGCTTTTATACTTTTTGATATATGACGCTAACTAGTTCATCTCATATATCTACAATAAAGCGCTACCAGTAGGGGTCAATTGCCTATTGTGAGTGCCCTTGTGTTGTGTGCATACATGTAGGCAACAATAACTGCATGATATTAGTGTAGTGGTCCTCTCACTCATGTGAGGCGTCGCAGGTTTTTCTACGGGTACTCCTGCTTCTTAAATCGGACCTCTTCCCATACACTGCCTCGTGATATTTAGTTGGCATCCCGTTAATATAGTAGCCTCTGAGCACTATTGGGCATTGCCTGGCTTAGACCGAACATGATGCAGTAATGTCTACAGTAGAATTCACCACGAACTTTGCAGGACTTAAACCCCATTAAAAGCTATTAAACCAAGATAACACTCATTGAAAACAGCTCATCTGATTAATCAGATCTTCTTTGGTTGTACACAGAAATTATAGTTTCAGTTGGGTAACCGATTATAAAGGAAACGCAAGGTAACAATGGTATGTGGGTCTTTGTTCACGAAATGAGACAATACTCTGCTTATTGTTAACCAGCATTCTTGAAAATGAGCAACATAATGATTGTTGACTTAACATAGTTTGGAAATAATTTCTTCATATTTTTTGGTGTTATCTGTCGTTTACATATCCTTCCTAAAACACAAAAGTGCGAATACTTCCAAACACCTAAATTAGCTAAACATTTAGGACATGTTACAAAACTATATATTCTAGAATTTCAGAGAATACTTTAAATGTAGCTTGTACCGTTTTTTGTGGCATCCTTCAGAAGTGAGCGGCCGTTACCAATATTTTCGGTCAAATCTTCATTCAATTAACACGGGGAGTTGGCTAGCTATGCCTTTCCCTCACTCATATTTTACCAAAGTGCGACTATTTCTGAACATCTAACCCAGCTGTAATTTTAGGTCATGTTAGAGAAATATATTTGCTAGAAGTTTGGAGAACACTTTAAATATTGGCCGGTTATTTTTCACACAGTGATGTTAACTAGGCAAATGGCTATACTTCTAACATACACTATTTGTAAAGGTCGCGCGTCAATGGTGAGAGCACTGTGTATTGTGTATAGGAAAACGGACAGTAACTGCAGTATGATGATATATAAATAAATACAATATGATATAATATATCAGTACTATAATACCTGTACCAATAAGGGGCTGAGCAATAATTATGAGCCCTGGGGGAGGGTAAAATTGTGGGGGGCAAGAAATTTTTGGAGCCGAAAGGGGGGGGGCAAGCAATTTTTGGCAAGCCGAGAGGGGGGGCCAACGATTTTTGGCACACATTCACGGGGCGCCTTTTTAATAAAACGCTCTAAAAAGGCTTAAGAAAACAGTACGGAAACGCTTAAATATGCAAATTTTCCTCCTCGCTGCGCTCGCAACATACATATAGACCATTTAAAATTTGCAAATTGGGATCCAAAAAATTTGGCATGTTCAAAGGGGGGGGCAAAGATTTTGGGGGGCCGAGAGGGGGGGGCAAGCGATTTTTGGCGGGCCGAGGGGGGGGGCAAGCGATTTTTTGCTAGCCGTTCGGCAATTTTACCCCCCCCAGGGGGCTAATAAATATTGCACAGCCCCTAACAGAAGCCCTGATGGAGTGTGCTCGATCCTGGATCCCTGTAGTGAGATTAATAACCTGGTCTGTGGCTAAAGAAACATAAAGGTTTCCCTGAACCCATCGCCAACGATGACCATCTCCAGATGCGTATCCGATTACGTCACCAGGGCTCACTGTAATGCGGTCTGTTACCGGGACGACATAGGTTTCTATTGTGTCGATGGTTCCTGCTGGTATATCATTGATGCCGATAATTGTGAATTGGGTATCAGAACCAACTACCGGCCTAAATACTATCGCTCGAAATGGGTTGGCACTTTTGCAATAATATTGCCACCTGCTAACTTGCCCAGAGCAAGTGAATGGTAAATCCACAGATACCAGTGTAATGCCGCCCAATTCAACTAATGGGCGATTTTTAGCGACCACGACACATCACAACCTGCCAGAAAAGCAAAAAAAAAAGAAGAAGTAAGAATTGATCATATTAGTCCTTAAAATAATGCCTACGTCTTTGCAGGGAGAATGATATTATGGGTTCGGCATATGTTGTCTTTTGGTTAATTTTACCGTGATCATCGACGACAATACTGCGATGTCAACCTCTTTTGCTTACTTATACCCACGCTGATCACCGTTATAATTGATATGCTGCTCTCTATTATCTGAGGGGTTGATCTGGTTTGCTGATTCAAACATAATTCATGCGTAACATGAAAGTTACCAAAAGACAGACATTCGGCTGTCTGCCTAATTCATAACGATAGTCCGGTAGCAGAGCCCATTTTGATAGTCCGGGAGTTTTTATTATTGTCTTTGGAGAAATATGTTTTTTTTTAAGTCTACCGACCGAGCCTGATTTTAGAGCTTCAGAGCAAGGCTACTCTTTTTCGTATAATGGTGATAATAAAAGGGGAACTCACGTGTAGTATGAAGTTTGCTTCCTGTAGCAAATGACCATTGATCTCGAGGGTTGAGAACATTGCTTGTTACATTGAAATTGGTAGTGACGTCTAACATTTTGACGCATTGTGCGCCTCTGTATGTTAAATTCACCTTTAGTTATAATCCCTAATGTATATTTTTGGAGCCTGTTCCCTTAGAAAGGAGGCACAGATCCCCTTTCTGAAACTCTTAGCGATAATACAACCTAAATACTTACAAAATATATGAATTTTATTACAAAACTTCTATCCAACATGCCTTCTAATTAATCATTTGTTAATTATGATGCTATTACTAGTATTAGATCTTATTTCCAGCCTTATTTTATACATACCAGGTGCAATACACGTAACTCCTGCATCGTACATGTGAGTTTGACAAGACACCTCACTGACCTCACCCCATCCGTTATGTTCACAATCCTGCAGTCTGCCTTCATCACCATTACACTCTACAACATCCATCCAAATCGCACCGCTTCCTTTTCCAAACGATCTGTGCGCCGACTTGGCACCGCTGAACCCAAGCTGTCGACACACAACGTCAGCGTCTTTCTTTCCCCATTGTGTATCACATATCGTTCCCCATTGTTGGTCATGCCATATTTCCACTCGACCCATATGAGTCCCTGAACCAACAGGGCCATCAGCTAGACGTATGTTTTCTTCATAAAGGCGGCATGGGTAAAACATTGGTACAGAAAGTAAAGCCAAAATCATGAGAATGTCAGTGTTAAGCCTATATATACCGGACGAGCAATTAACTCAAGTGATCATTTCCCCAGCCGGAAAGACTCCAGATTTGTGATTTCACAGCTCCGAAAGACCCCCTAAATATGACCACAATATAGCTGCGAAAGACTTTGAATTTGATAATTTCAACTCTAAAAGATCCCTAATTGCTCATTTTTTTCAGGCAATTTTCAACCAGACAGCCGAGAAAGACCCTTGATTTTAACTGATCAAAAGACCTGCTTTTACTTGTTCGCAGCTCAAAAATGTGATGCGATCAAGCAAAATCAGTCGGAACTTGGAAATATTGATTTTGAGATATAGCCAAACAAAGGAAAGATTTCCTTTTGTTTCCTATTGTTTTGAAAACTCTTTAATTGCTCATATCTTTGGAACTGGTTGTTCAATTTCACTGGGGTTTTCTGCAAAATCCATGTTTTTAAATGCTTTTTACTCTCCTATAAGAAACTGGAAATTTAATATTTCCGAGTTCCGACTGATTTTGCTTGATCGCATCACAAATATCCCTTATTTTTGTAGCCTATATTTTCCTAAATCAAAGGGGCACTTCGTGATCCACAGCTTAACCTTTAATCTTGCAGATTCGGCATTCGGTCGTTTGACGCCCGGGTTTGACTTGCAGCACAGTGGCATATGGGGCAATGTAATGCGCCTGTCACACTATACCGAATAGGTCTTCCGTACAAGAAACGGATGGTATTTTAGTAAATCCGTTGTTGTTCGTCAATGATCGTTTTATGTTCTTTTTATGTCCTGCTATCATCCGCCAAATGCGTTTCATGTTAGGTGATGTTCGTTAAGTCCGTCGGCAAGTTTTGTGCATGCACAAAACTTGAAACGGAGTGTACCGAATACACATGTTCGGTATTTATCCGATGTGTGTTCGTATGGTGCTGCATATTGCCGGAGTTTGTTCGCTCTCCTTTCGTTCATGTTCGTTCTTTGTTCGTTGCACTCGGCCCGTGTTCGTTGCAAATACGTTCCTGTGAGGCCTTCACCACCGGATAGCATATTTTTGCCTTCGGTGATGTACGTTGACCCAGACCGTGTTAGTGTCACACTACACCGGATCGGTCTTCCGTATAAGAAACGGATGGTATTGTAGCAAATCCGTTAGTGTTCGTCAATGTTCGTTTTATGTTCTTCATATGTCCTGCTATTATCCGCCAAATGCGTTTCGTGTTAGGTGATGTTTGTTTAGTCCGTTGACAATACGTTTCAAGTTTTGTGCATGCACAAAACTTGAAACGGAGTGTGCCGAATACACATGTTCGGAAGTTGTCCGATGTGTGTTCGTACTGTTCTGTGTATATACCCTGGGTTTGTTCGTTATTCTTTCGTTTATATACCGCAGGTGTTTGCAAGGTTTCGCAGGCGCTTGTGCCGGATGTAGGCCTATGGCGAACATGTGCATCGATCATGGGGTGGGGGGGACTTTCTGAAGGGTGTGTGACGCAATATCATATTTCCCCCAGTACTTTAGTGACTGACAAGTAGAAAAAAGGGGGAAAGGAGAGAAAGTGAGAAAAATTGAAGAGAGAAGAGAAGAGAAAAAGTTAAATTGCACGTAATTTAGTAGGCCTATGCATGTAAGTAGTATTGAGGCAGGGGCACTTTCTGAAGGGTAGAGGACGCAATATCAAATTCCTACCAGTTTTAGTGATTGACAAGAAAGAAAAAAGAAGAGAAAACATGGAAAAGGTTAAATTGTACGTTATTGAGTAGGCCCATAATAGCCTAAGTATAGGCCTGTGATTATTATAGGCAGTGCTTAGATGTGGTTCCTTGGCCCAAAAGCCTGTGAAAATTACTGCCGGCCCGTCGATATGTAGGGCCCGTGACATTTTGTCACCAAGGTCAGTATTTAAGACGGACTTAGGTCTATTACATATCAATCCATGCATGCTTTACCTGAAATTACGAGTCTGAAGTCTTATATCTAAGTGTCAGTGGATCAGTGTAACATTTTAAATTTTGCAAATTCAGTTCGGGCCTTCTTTGTTTTTTGTTTAAGGCAATAATAGTGTAAAAATGATGCACCAAAAACAATTTGCCAAATTTTCCATTTTTAAAACTAAATTTTTACACAATAGGCCTAAGCCTAATAATGTAAATAGGCCCTACAGTCCCCAAATGGCTTCAATTGGACCTTCATTTTGAAAAATGGACAAGTCTTCCTTTTTGCTTCTGCTATGGACATCCACGTGTTGTTTTTAAAACAATTGTTTATATTATACAATAATGGTGAAAACTTTTCAATGGCTTCAATTAGGCTTTCGTTTCACCAATTTGCGGCTGTTTCAAACTAAAATAGTACCCAATAATAGTGCTAAAATTGATCCGAAAAATGACAAATGGCTTCAATTGGGCCTTCATAGACTCTTCATTTTCCAAAGGTTTCTCACTTCTATTGCCCCCTTTTGTACTTATTAGCCAATATTTGACCATTTTCGTCAAAGTTTTCCCCCTTAAAAGTTGTCTTTCCCCACTTTGTTCACCCTCTGAAAAAGTGCTTGCTACCTCACTGCCTCTAAGGGGTCAAAAACCCTCTCAAACACCCTCTCCTCCGCCACTTTTCTGATAGGGTGGACGTCCCTGTTGGTGCCACATGCCACGGATTCGCCGGTCATTTGTCGGACGTTGAACGATTGAATATAAAACGCCTGCAGGATTATTAGCGGCCACAACGCATAGAGAGACGAACGGGAATCGGACCCCAAATCCGGAAATTTGTCGGACGTTGACCCCAAATCCGGTCATTTGTCGGACGTTGAACGATCGAATATAAGACGCCTGCAGGATTATTAGCGGCCACAACGCATAGAGAAACGAACGGGAATCGGACCCCAAAATCCGGCCATTTGTCGGACGTTGAACGATCGGATATAAGACGCCTGCAGTATTATTAGCGGTCACAACGCATAGAGAGACGAACGGGAATCGGACCCAAAATCCCACCGAATCTTCTGCCGGACTGGTGATTTTTCCACCGAATAAAATATTTTTGTATTCGGTGATGTACGTTGATCCAGTCCGTCGTAGTGTGACAGACCTATAATACAAACATGCGATTATGATTATGCACAATTCGCAAATCCGAATCAAGTGACATTTTGGAAATAAGCTTATGTCGTGGGTATCTATTGAATCGTGTCCTAAAATAAAAGGACGATGCTAGAATCACGAATTGCCCTTTACATAAAGATGTGCAGACCGAAGTGGGTATATTAATTGTTTTAAATCTCTTGCAAGTTATGAATACATACCCGAATTAGATGAGTTGTAATAGTCATACCATGAATAATAACTGTAATAACAGTAATAACAGTAAGACCGCCAAGAATTTTCCTCTACAGAGCAACTTGACAATGATGCTTTAACAAATGGATGCAAATGGCTATTAAATAGCACGACCGTCGCAGTAGTAACTGCAAAGTAAGATGCCATCGCTATAACACGTGTAGGCCTATCCTGCCAACCATACCTGGAATTGGAGAGAACAGACAGGCGACAGCAAAATGGGAGACCGGGGCGTGTCCGCCCTATTTTCTTCAATCTCGCCTAGAGAGGACAATTCTCATGTTAGAAGGCTATAGTTTTTTACATTTTTAAGCTGTATACTATAGCTAAATATATACAGTAAAGTAGCTGGTATTTGAAATTCTGAAAAAGGGATATTTTCCCCCTACTGAACAAGAAAGTGGGTAGGCAATGTTTCAAAGTCCCTTTCCAATGATTTTTTAAATCAAATTTACCCATTTTTTTTGTAAAATTTAGGACAAAATTTGGGGGGGAAATATTTTTTTTAGATTTTCAAATACCCGATTCTAATAACACTGTTCACAGACATAAAAATAGTGAAACAAAATCGGTCGGGCTGTACTACAATTAGGCCGGAATTAGCGAAGCTACACAATCGTCCTCGCTTTCAGTTTTCCACTTCACTAATTCCGGCCTGAGTAGAGTCAATCGAGCCAAAACGCCATCAACGTTAGGAAAAAGCCAGTTAAAAGAAAACTGTATACAACTGATGAGGGAGAATTGGGACGCATTGCAATCTTTGTTCAGGCATGGAAAACTATTTTAAGTTATTCGTATTTTGCTTGGAATACATTTGTAACTAACCTATACTCGCAGACCAGATATAATTCGAAAATCTTCATCAGGGCTGGATCTAGGTTTTTGACAGGGGGGTTCGCTCATCATGAAATTTTGGGGTTTGCGAATCAAACCAAGAAAACCTGTACAAGGAAACATTAGAAAGCAAATCAGTGTATCAATCCGCCCAAGTAAAAATATAGTATCTGTATACAAAATACTGAATCAATACTACCTGTTTCTTTACCCAATCTGCCCCAAATTTAAAATATAATATATGTAATTTACAAGCAAAAAACTAGTTCTAATCTAATACTGTGTGTTTTATTTGAAAGACATAGATACTAGTACTTGATTGAGTCTGCTTATAACGAAAAAGGAAGTATGTGGCCCACTAAATCACTACAAGCCCCCCCAAAAAAAAAATTATAAAGAGGAGAGACGATCAGGGATGGAATATATCTTTATGAATTCGGCAGACGGCCGAATCCGGATTCGGCTTTTGGTAAATCATTTTACGCATTCATTACATAAAACATAATACATAATAGAGGGCAGCATATTAATTTTTTAACGGAGATCAAATGATAACAGCATAGCACAGTGTCTTCGACCCTATATCTTCATGGCAGGAATCGCCATGGTAGGTTAAATCCACAGCCACGATTAGCCATTTGGTTCAAACCTTTAAAGCTCTTTTAAACTAATAATTAGTCGAGGGACATAACTAAGGCTACTCACAATAGCCGGGTAATCGATCTTGGTTGTGCGTGATTAAGCTTGTATACCCCATTGAGGTCAATGGTCATCGACTTTTATACTGCCTACAGTGAGTGCAGCTGTACTACACGCTGCACGCTGTAGTCCATAACAGGACCAACGCAATATAAAATGGTCAAATTTTGAGTTCAAAGCGCACGGCCAATTTTCAAAGCTCATTCTAGCGACTATCATATCTGTTCAACACGTATTTCCAAGTTTATGAGACCAAATCTGGTTTCTTGAGAAAAAAATCATGACGGGAGATATTCATCATTTTCTAACCCGGTATCAGAAGATTTTCGTCTGATATCAAAATCGTGCATAGCAATTCACGTGTATCGATCCCGTGTATTCATTTTAGTGTCCCTTCTGCACCAAATAATTATTAGCCAGGCGGTGTCGGTGTGCATAGTAAGTATTCAAAATAGGGCGACATACAGCGTTAGCTAACGGTGCATCGCAGTACGGTCAACGACGATAACCGTTAAAAAGTCGATATGCTGCCCTCTATAGGTAAAGTATTGATCCCTTGTTCTCAAATTCAAAGGCAATGCATACGTAAAATGAATTTACCAAAAGCCGAATCCGGATTCGGCCATCTGCCAAATTCATAACGATATCTACACAATCCCATCACTATCTGCTTGGACTGGCCGAAGACGCAGGTAATACGGGTTGCTTTGATTTCGCGCCACAAACGAGCCATTCATTCCTCTACCTAATTCAGGTAGCGTCTTATTCATATTCATGGCAACGGTGTAACTTAAAAACTGTGCTTTAGTTATTTGACATTTTTTCATTTACCTGTGAGAAAACTAGAAATAGCTAAAATCCATAATGGCAGTTCCAGGTAAAACACCATTATGAGGGTCGCGGTTGAGGTGATATTGCCAGCCACAATTAAGCCCATAACAAATTTACGGCCCACTAAATCGCTCCAAGCCCCCCAAAAAGGAGAGACGATCAGGGATGGAATATTTCCACACAAGGAAATCAGCATCTGCCAATATGCGACTTCCGCTTGTACTGCCTGAAGACGCAGGTAATATGGGTTGCTTTGATTTCGCCCCACACACGAGCTGTTCATTCCTCCGCCTGTATCAGGTAGCGTCACATTCATATCCCTGGCTACGGTAGAACGGTAGAACTGTGGCATTACCGATATCATCACTCCAGAGCCTACCGATATCAACATCAGTATAGGCTCTACCGTGAGGTATCGAGTAGATGCCTTCTGAACGCTAGCTGGTGCATCCGGGTGGTGCATCTCGCGGAACTTCAAGCTTTTTCGAGTCGATTTGGTTTTACCTTTACCACCATTTTTAGTTGCCGCCATGTTTGCTCTGAAATAAAAATCAATGAAGTCAATACAGTGTTATCGAGCATGTTGATATTTAAAAATAAAACGAAATAGTTTGATCAGCATCAAGCATTCGGGAATTATGAGGTGGCCACATGTTGACACTATTTGGGGTATGTAACGGGCATTGTTTGAGGTACCACCATCAATTTGATGGAAGAAGACGGTGAAAAATGAAGTTGTATAGTGTATAAATTTACTCTCACGTTTCGTGCAAGGTTACAAAATTTAAACAATTGTCTGAAGCCAAACATTGCACATGGGACCATTTGAGAGATGACAGATGATCCAATATCAGTAGCTAATAGGGTAGAGAAAGGGTTTACGTAACGGTTCTATCCGAGCCCTGTCCAAGGCTCGAGCTCTATCCAATCTAGCCTGAATCCTTCTGGCCTCTAATGGCGGCGCCTTTTTTTTTACCCACAATCCTTCACGTTGCCTCAATACAGCACAGTGGAGCGGCCGTGCGTGAGTATTCGAGGACTGGAGGATCGAGTCTAAATCCAATCTGGCTCTCGGTGTTCCACTGGCGATCCGTTTTCCGCCTGTATATATCTACCAAAACACGTTTCAAAACGTAAAAAGGGGCCAAGTTTAAAAAATCTTTCCTGTTTGGCTTTTCACCCTTTTTTAAACTTGGTCCCATTCAGTAAAGTGGTACCGTAATAACATGAAGAATGAGTCCTAATTTCTACATGCAACAATTATGTTTAAGACGGTGCAATATGACGTAGGCTATGTATTATCAAAAACATTTGAAGGTTTATGTTTCATTATATTGCGTGTTCATAAAGAGTAGTAGAGTATTATATATACTTAGCAAATTGACTGTCTGTCAACCTGTTACATATTATAGGCCCTACATCTGTACATAAGGCGCAGGATCGCACAAGACGATGAAGAATTTAACAAAGTGAGTATTTGCTACTTTTGCTTAAATCAAAATACATTATAACGTCTTTACGGAAAAACTTCAATCAAGCACGAACATTAATTAATTTACTCTACAAAATGAACACTGACAACTAAGAAAACAAACAAGTAGCCTAAAGATGACTTCGTATGGGTCTTTAGAAACTTTCATAAATGGGACCAAGTTTAAAAAGGGTGAAAAGCCACACAGGAAAGATTTTTAAACTTGGCCCCTTTTACGTTTTGAAACGTGTTTTGGTAGATATTAATTCTTTTTTGAGGTAAAAAGATATTGCGCGTAAGTGGTTCTTTGTAGCCATGCGAGGCGAAGTAGTTGGATATCCATATTTCGCGGTTAATGGTTCTTTGTAGCCCTGCGGGGCAAACTAGTTGGATATCCATATTTCGCGATGAGTGGTTTTTTGAAGCTTCGAGGGGCAAACTAGTTGGATATCCATATTTCGCGGTTAGCAGTTCTTTGTAGCCCTGCGGGGCAAACTTGTTGGATATCCATATTTCGCGGTTTGTGGTTCTTTGTAGCCCTGTGGGGCAAACTAGTTGGATATCCATATTTCGCGGTGAGTGGTTTTTTACAGCTTCGAGGGGCAAACTAGTTGGATATCCATATTTCGCGGTTAGCAGTTTTTTGTAGCCCTGCGGGGGGCTATGTTCGATATCCTCATTGCGCGGTTAGTGGTTTTAAACGACCTGTAACCACCCCAATCAGCTGCATGGGGTAAAAGAATTATTTAAAAAATAATAGCTGAACCCTATAGTTCAGCCAGGGACTGGAAACGACATATTGATGACTATATATAGAGTGTATTCAATAAACCCAAGCGGAACGAGAGCTGCTAAGGCCTCGTATCCATAGGCTGTTCCCTTGTGGCGTGTGCCCTTGTTCCTTGTTTACATTTTCCCATGTGACCTGCCACACAGACAACGAACCTTTGTTTTGCTTAGCGGCCGCTTCGGTTCGTTGTCTGTGTGGCAGGTCACATGGGAAAAAGTAAACACGGAACAAGGGCACACGCCACAAGGGAACAGTCTATGGATACGAGGCCTAAGTAACCGCTATCCTAACCATAAACACATGCATTATCAGACAACGAGTGTTCCATTTCCTCATAGCTTCTCACGTTGTACACACGTCAGTCGAATTTGGCGGTGTTGGTTTGTTAGCCCTCCAAGTTATAACATCGTTCACTTTGTGATGATATCATTTCAAGAGGTCACTTCCCGATTAACATGATTAAGCTAAACAGCCCATGGAAGAATTTTATGCATGAGCATTGAGCGTGTTTATAGTGGTGTACGGTATTTATACGGTATCCTTATACGCATATGGGATTAGGATGGAATGTGACTTATCCGTTATCTCGGCTGTTCATACTGCAGTTACTGTCCGTTTTCCTATACACAATACACAGTGCTCTCACCATTGACGTGTGACCTCAACAAATGATGTATGTTGGGAGAATGGACACTTGCCTAGTTAACATCACTGTGTGAAAAATAACCAGCCAATATTTTATTTATTCTCCAAAACTTCTAGCAAATATATTTCTCTAACATGACCTAAAATTACAGCTAGGTTAGATGTTCAGAAATGGTCGTACTTTTGTAAAATATGAGTGAGGGCAAGGCATAGCTAGCCAACTCCCCGTGTTAATTGAATGGAGATTTGACCGAAAATATTGGTATCGGACCGCTCACTTCTGAAGGATGCCACAAAAAAACGGTAAAAGCTACATTTAAATTATTCTAAATAGGTTCTAGAAAATAAAGTTTTGTAACATGTCCTAAATTTTTAGCTAATTTAGATGTTTGGAGAGGGTCGTACTTTTGTGTTTTAGGAAGGATATGTAAACGACAGATAACACCAAAAATATGAAGAAATTATTTCCAAACTGTGTTAAGTCAACAATCATTATGTTGCTCATTTTGAAGAATGCTGGTTAACAAAAAGCAGTTCTTTGTGTCATTTCGTTTCGTTTCCTTTATAATCGGTTACCCAACTGAAGCTGTAATACCAGCTTTATTGCGATGTCGCACATTGAAAACAGACACTTGTACACAACCAGAGAAGATCTGATTTAATCAGTTGAGCTGCTTCAATGAGTGTTATCTTGGTTTAATAGCTTTTAATGGGGTTTAAGTCCTGCAAAGGTCGAGATGAATTCTACTGTAGACATGACTGCATCATGTTATAGTGGCAACCAATAGCGCTATTTTGAATCCGAGGTGGTTGAACTCTGCGTGTTCGAGGTCACCGCAATGCAATGTGGGAGGCACAAATATTTTCACAGTTTCAAATAGTTTGCCGTCGGAACGATACCGGCCTATTTTTAACATTATTGCTACAGTACTGTACCATATTTGTAGGTGATGTGTTATTACAGTGATAAATTTGAGCTGGGAGAGTTATACAACCCTGTTCCACTTCCTTGAATAACGGTATCGTTAATCCCTGTCTGTTTATAGTGGCCGTATACGGAATGAATATACTGCAATATCCATCGATATCGAAGGATATCAGTTCCGTATAATATGTGCGGCAAATAGCGCTTTTGGTCTGTTTATAGTGGCGACCAATACCGTATAAGATGTACTTATACTCTAAATACCGGATAATCTGGCTCACTATAAACACGCTCACTGAGCAACCACATCAATGATGTAGTAATGAATACCCTCTATTGTTATCGGATTAATTTTTACGACCTTCGATTACATGGGAGTAGCAACGAGGACACGGTGTTTGATTTCACTCACATAATAGATCAATATTGACCTTCATCCAGCAAGGATCAGCCAAGCACTACAGTGGCCAAGCACGAAAGGTTTCTTGTTATCTCTTCAAGTATTTTTACCTTAGGTCTATAATCATAATGCAGGCCTAAATCCCGGGCCTAAATTAAGTGTACTGTTCGAGTAGGAGGATTTGTTTGATATTATTCTTGATTTTGAATAATATTATAGTACCTGTTTGTTTCCATATCGGTTATTAAAATTACAATTCACCACATACACACCCCAGTTTGCGAGAGGTTTATAATGAATAAATGAATAGGTGTTATTATTTCGAATTATAATTATTTAGGGAGAGTGTTTTAGGATTTTGTTAGAAAAGGGATGATTGTTGATCATGTTTATTTTATTGTTGTATGTATTTTCCTGTCATTTCCTGCAAACCTAATAAAGATATTTTGATAATTGAAAATAGTCTGTATCATAAATCGTAGAGGTTGAAAGAGTCAACAAGCGTCAGAAATTATAATTTGCCATGGAACTTCGGTCATATTTTCATTTGAAATATAACTGGATGTTAGGGTCTGCATGCATGGTATGCATAGTATGATGATATACAGACACTGACCTTTCCCTAAAACTATTAAGCAGCAAGTTGTGTATCACACCCACCATGGGTTCGAACCCCTTTATTGTATTTTATTGTTAAACCTGAATAGCGTGATTACTTTTGAATGAACGGCAGCACACATATTTTTTTCCTCACATCTTCTCTGTAGTACAAAGCTGTCTTTTTATCTAGTGTTTAGACAATGTTTACTCAACCATTGCTATCAATGGATGTTGCCATTAATTTGACGATTTCTAACTTTTGAAATGCCCAAAATGAATCAATAAAACCGTGTATAAGATATTTGCGGGGATATTTGGGCGCGATTACAAAAATTAGAAAATAAATGGGCACTTCTGGGTTGGGTATCTATAGAGGCCCTGCATGAAATTATTGATTGGCTCCAAACAAAGAATTTGAACCGGTGTCCTTCACCGTAGTTATGGCGGAGTACAGTCCATTCAATCAAATGTTGTCATCAACCTATTTGATCGTAGTGCAGGGTTATGTGTGTGAGACGAACTGTCACGGTAGATTGCAATCATGCTTTTGTTGAATGCATTTGAGTAGTCTGCCATATTTACGGGATGATACGTCACATGCAATGCCTCTATAGATTCTATAGAATTTAAGTATGATATATTTTCGATGGTAATATATTTTCACTTTCAAAGTTTGTAGTTTTCATAATTGCAATTTCTGAATATTATATAAAAAGCGGGAATAAGTCTATAAATGTAAGAGTATGGGATCATTTTGAATGTTAATAAATGCGAAACGCCGGCGGTAGACACCTGCAAGATCAGGGATTGCCGCGATTCTTGCAGTAGCTTTTATGAATAGAATACAATAGTGGATACAATAGCGGATACAATAGCGGAACAATAGAGCTCTCTTACGGGTAAATAAACCTCGTCCGTTTTGCTAAATTTCACTTCTTCTTTTTCATGAACTAACCGTTATTTCATTAAGTAACCGTTATTTTTTAAAACTTGGCAAAACGCGAGGTTTTTAATAATTGAAGACCGAATTAAAAGACTAGTTTACGTATGACGTTAGGGCAACGGCACGGTGTGATTGGTTGCAGACCTGCGCTGTACGGCATTTTTGGTGTGGTTTACACCCGGGGGGGGGAGGGCACTCCAACTTTGGAGGTGACGCGTATGTAGGGCTGTTAAGACCCCCTTTTTCAGCATCGCTCTCACCCAAAGACCCCATATTTTTTTGCGAACACATGCTCTGTCACCCGAAGACCCCCTATTTTTCCATTTGACCTGTCACCCAAAGACCCTTACAAGTTCAATTTGAACAGCAACTTTCATTTTTCACTAATTTGTTACTTATTTTGAAAAAACAATGAAATTTGAAGCCATTTAGAACTAGAAATTCGATTTTCGAGTTTTTTGTGGCGCTGTTTCGGCTCTCACCCAAAGATTCCATTTTAAAAAAGGTCATGTTCTCACCCAATGACCCCATATTTTTACATTTTGCTCTCACCGAATGCCAAAAATCATGCTCTCACCCAATGACCCCATATTTTTTACATTTTGCTCTCACCGAATCCCCCTTAGTGCAAAAGTGCCAGCCCTACACCTATATCCATTTCATATTGAAGTGTCCCCCCCCCGGGGTTGACAGCACGTCAGACTCAAAACTAGTCTTTTTAATTCGGTCTTCAATTATAAACTGGACATTCGTATGAGTAGGCATAAGGGATGAAATCTAAACTAGACCGGCGGTTGAAGAACAATGGAAACTTTACTGTTAGGTCCAGGGGCGGATTCGGGAATTTTTAAATAGAGGGGGCGCCGAGCAACCGCCGCTGCCGCGTCGGCTCGGCGCCCACACAAAATCAGGCGCCGCTCTGCAAAAATTACATAAAGGCAGGCGCTGCTCTGCAAAAAATATAGGAGGTGCGCTCCGGGTGCGCCCCCCTCTA
This sequence comes from Amphiura filiformis, assembly GCF_039555335.1. NCBI lineage: Eukaryota > Metazoa > Echinodermata > Ophiuroidea > Amphilepidida > Amphiuridae > Amphiura > Amphiura filiformis. The sequence goes on along the minus strand of NC_092634.1, from coordinate 49,851,900 downwards.
TATCCGCCCCTGAATAATCAAGCGTTCTTGACGCCCCACCAAGTGTATATGAAATACAATGCCTTCTGAGCTAGGGGTAGTGTGTATTGGGGACGTTTTGCATATTTCAGATGCGAAAAACATTGCAGTCCAGTTAAATATCACATCTAGGAGACAGCTCCTAAGTAACAGTCAGTTGTCTCTCCAGAACATTCCTTTTGCATAATATAAAATCTTAAGCGCTAAGACGTAAAACGCTTTTTTGCAGGATTATTTTGGCCCGCATCTTTCCACGAAGCCCCCATTCCTTTGAAGTATCCTTCGAAGCCGGTTACTAAGACCCCATTTCACCTTTGGACCCTTTGATCGATCGAAATCAGATCTTTAGATACTAGAACTCAAAATTCGTTTCCGCACACCTGTACCAAAATGAATAAAATACTTGTCATCGGCGGGCCTTATAACATTGCGGATTAATATCAATATATTTTATTTTGAGAGTTGTCTTGTGATATCACGCCAGAAGTATCATTATCTACTTTATTTAAAGCCATTTATTATAACATTTCTGTAAAAATAGATTAGTATTTATTTTCCATAAAATGTTAGCTTTTACTGTCAGATATGTCCCCTTTTAATTTTGAACCGAAAAGGTAAAGCATAGAAAATATAAATTTACTACTAGCGCTCATGCATGTTACTCCCGCGGTTGTAATACAGTACGATCCTCGGGGTGTGTGTGTATGTGTATCCCGCACGCCATGTACGTACTGTGCATACGTGTTCGACTAATATTTCCATCGTAATAATAACCGATGCGCCGGTTCCATCGTTTTATTCAAAATCTCGGATTTTGGCAAAACTACAGCACCTAAAGTCTTGATTTTTGCAGAGCATCTTTATTGATTAAAGTACATTACAATTGTGTAAAAACCAGAATTTAAAATTTTTTGAGGGCGTTCTCCTCAGCAAATGTTATAATATGGCTTTAACACACACAAAATAGATCCGATAGGCCAACTATATCATTCTTAACGTGGGTCTACTTTTCGGCGTAGTGGTAAAAGCCTAACAATTCCCGCCGATAACGAGCTGATCAAACTATGTGCACTTCTTATGAGAAGTATCAATACATATCAAAAACAAGTCATGTAAACCAATATCTCATATTTCCATTGATTCAAGTCATCCATTGAAGTGCAATAATCAAAACGATAGTTTTGGACGTCCCGCTAGAAATTCATGCATATTTGGCGGAAATTACACCACTTATATCAAGCCTGGGATTTATGTAACCTATACTATTCCTCTTGTGTATCAACTTTATTTGTCTCAAGATTAGAGTGCAGACGCCGCTAAATCACGCTCACCTCCGACTAGTCTTAATTAACCCGGGAAGTAAGGTAGTACAGACTGTTACTGCGCTGTGCGCTCGGGGTACACTGCTCAGTCCGACACGCCGCTAGTCCGACACGTCTCTAGTGCGATACGCCGCTAGTCCGACTACACAAATTTCCTATACTTAGTGGTGCATCAGTCCGAAAATGAAAACCACTGCGCTAGTCCGAAAAAAAAGCATGCGCTAGTCCGAAAATGAAAACCACTGCAACAGTCCAACACGCCGCTAGTCCGAAGCTGTAAACACTTTTTCAGTCCGACACGCCGCTAGTCCGAATCCGAAATACACTGCGCTAGTCATCCGTTTACAAAATGAGCCCACAAATAAAAACGAGCTTTTTAGTTTTGATGAACATTTTTCATAAAATGATGTTATGCTTCTTTACTAATATTAAAGACCTTTTCCTTTAAATTATAAAATGTCTGCTTTAAGGGGTACTACACCCTGTGGTAAATTTAGACTATTTTGCATTTTTCTCAAAAATAATAACACACTGGTAATAAAAGTTATGTATATTATTGGGGCAAGGCATCCAATTACTACACTGAAATTTCAGTGACTCAAGACAAGCCGTTCAGTATATATGATAAGAAACGAGGTACATCCTAGCGGTACCTTATTTCTAATCATAAATAACAAACCGCTTGTCTTGGGTCACTGAAATTCCATTGTAGTAATTGGATTCCTTGCCCCTATAATATACATAACTTTTGTTACCAATGTGTTATTAGTTCTTGAGAAAAATGCAAAAATAGACACAAATTTATTGAGGGGTGTAGTACCCCCTTAAACAAAGGTGAGGAAGGCACAAAATAACTGCTTGTGTCAAACAAACTTACCTTGTTTTTTGTGCTATATTACTACCACGACCATCCAATCCAAATGAAATGTACAATAAAAGGATTTATTATATCAAATTAGTAGTTATAAGGTCAAAGATTACATTATGAGATAATATATCTACGTTATCACTCATGCCACTATCATTAACACTATAACCTGATTATTATTTCGATAATGTTAAAAACCTTAAAACAACCACGTGTTTTCGTTTAAGTTAACAATGGTGAAATCTGGGCTTGTTTTGTGCAAACATTTACACAGAATATCGAATGGCATTAAAGCGTCCCAAAGATTAATGCTCTGCGTGCTAATCCTTCGCTTCAACGGAAAATGTTCCAAGTTTTGAAATATTTCTCAAAATATCAAGAGCTATCTTAAGAACTACTGAACCAATACTAGGCTTGTTTGTACTCATTTTAATGCATTTTTCATGCTCATTCCAAATGTGGTCATGAAAATTTACATTTCTGAAATTTTTAATTTTTTAATTTTTTTTTTGGAAACATGTCGTCTGCAGTCGACACCCGCGTGAAGAGAGTTAACTGATTTTGGGTCAAATGTGACTGTATAATAGTGGTATCATCATGCAGTTATTGTTTACTACATGTATGCACACAACACAGGGGCACTCCACTCACAATAGGCAATTGACCCGTACTGGTAGCGCTGTGTTGTAGATATAGGAGATGAACTAGTTAGCGTCATATATCAAAAAGTATAAAAGCTATGATTTTAGTACTTGCTCTATGTTTCAATTATTTATTCTTTTCAGCTTTTAAGCTTTAATAACGGGGACCATACATTTATATGAGAAAGGAAATCTACATCTTATCCAAACTCCCGTGTTAATCCAATGCACATTTTGCTTCACCGGGCCGCCCTGACTTGGTCACATTTGGAAGATGGGTGCCGCGAAACCGTAATAGGTACAAATTTAGTACTTTCTGTCAAAGTATGGTTTATTCTCTACATGTCAATCTTTAAATTATTAGCATAGGCCTTATAATAACGGGGGACGGCCTTGATAAGTAAATGATAGCAAACCAGTGAAAAATACCCCAAAACTCAGTCAGTGGAGCTCCGCCCGTACATGTCAATAGCATCATTATCGATTGGATTAGTCGACCGTAGGGGACAATTCGATCGCTCATTGGATTAATATTATCACGTGGTAAGAAATTTGCATTGGACAATCGATTACTATATTGGTTAAGTACTGCATATTTCGGTTTAATCTTCACTAAGCGGGTTTATGGCCGAAAAGGTCACGGTGAATTTGCCGAAAATTGATGGTCTCAAACTGACTATAATATGCAATAGTGCATACAAGCTGTTATGATAAACAAGCGCATTGTCCCCACAATGTCGGGCGCATCGATGACGAAAAAAACTCTTTTTTTTGCAAAAGTAGCTTCAATTTGGAATGAAAATCAAATGGTAGAGTAATCGACAGACAATTGAGAAATAATGTAGGCAGTTAGATGTCAAAATTAACGTTCCACAATCAAGATATCGATAATGTAACAAAACAGTTTCTTCTCATGCAAGGTTCTCGAAAATGTTCCCCAAAAACCGGCTTTTAAAATTTAATCGGTACTGTATTTGGTTCTTCTCCATGGCAGCATTATTTCTTTGATCGATTTGTAGTACAATACAAAAAAGAAGAAAACAATCACTCGGCGTGGTTTTATACGGGCGCACATTTGAAAAAAAACTCATGGAACGCGTTTTTGATCTTGTGAGCATGGTGTGTAAAAAGGCTTTAAACGAAGGATATTCAAATTTATTTTAAAAATTTGTATAAACTCACAAAAAATGTTAAGCTACGTCCAATGCACCAACATTTCACTCGCTGCGGATATTTGATTACTGAGAAAACTCTGTTTTAGGGAACAACTTTATACGTCTTTTATACGTTTTTTATACGTTCCTTTGTGTAACCTTAATTTTGATTTCTGATTTGACCAGAGTGAGTCATTCAATGTTCTCCCATGTTGCCCAGTGCAGGGTGTGCAGACAACCAGGCGTTATTCTGATCGGAATTGGCTGAGAGGTATTTATCATTCACTGTTACCCCACAAGTCACCTTTCGGTAAATGCCATAAGCCTTTGCGAGTACTGTAACACCTGAGATGTCGTCATTTCACGTCAGCTACAATATAATAGTCACAGACGTATAATTCTCTTTGAGAGTGTGCTATAATAGCTGTGTATATGTATGTACTACACTAAGCCAAAAAATTAAGGTACCAGTTATGTTCACCCCCTGTATATCCTAAACAAAGGCAGATATGTCATAATTGGAACCAGCAGCCAATAGCTGCATCCTTTAGCTCGAATTTAAGACCTCATTGGTAAAAGTTGTTCTAGAAATAAAACCAAGACGGTCCAAATACCAAAGAAAGATGCGAATTTAGAAGTTGCAGTAATTTGCTCCACTGCAAGCCACAAACCATTCGCGAACAAGAGAACTAACACCGTCCTTCCATTGATTAGCACGTTGGAACTAGCGTCCGTAAGCACTCGCGTGCTTTCATTGGTTAGAACACAAAAGTTCAATATTTGATTTCGTTTCTTCATTAGGTTTTAGATCACCGTTTCGTTAATTCTCAACCAAATTAAACAAATAAGGTCTTAAATCAGAGCTAAAGAGTAAAGGTATTGGCTGCCTGATTTTAACATACATGATTTTATTTTGGATAAACAGGGTGAACATAACTTTCTAAAATAGAATCAGTCTATATACCGTAAAATTCCGTCTACAAGCGTATACCGTATATGCCTCTAAACGAGGTTTTTTTGACACAAGGCCCATTCCATGTCAACTCCAGGGATGTGCACCGCAGCACCTCTTAAATTTTTTTCTTTTTCTGTGTGGTGGTAGATATTGATGAGAAAGTAAAATCCCGAAAATTTGAGCTTCATACTCCATTTCGTTTTCCCGTGGCATCAATTTGAAATTTAGGGTCAGCGTAAAAATGTGTCGCAACGCGAAAGACGATGTTTGGAGGTCCATGAATGTATAAAGGGAACCATTTACAACTTTGAAAAGTATGTATTCTGGGGTACTTATTTGTGTAGAATTCAAATCTGGCATCAGAAAACTTGTAACTCCTTTACTTTAAAAGATATAGGGCCCTCAAAATGCAACTTCGTCCATCCGGGACCAACAAATTTGTTCAATCTTTGTGGATCGACCGTCGAGCCTAGCCTCCTTCGATGCTTGTTATTAATGAAAATAATATCCATTAATCAATCAGAATTACTGGTCAATTTGGATAGCTCAATGTCATTACATGCATGCACAGATTCATATGTAATCACAATTACCAATGGTTAATGGCCGGCTGCAACATTCCCGCCTAAAAGTGTCATCAGAGAACAAGCAGATCTCGCCTATCTGCTAATTTAAAAGGTTTTGGTGGCTCTGAAAAGAGCCGTTCACTGAAGACTACCCCTTGTCAACAGAGATTAAGCAGATCTCGCCTATCTGCTAATTTAAATGGTTTTGGCGGCTCTGAAAAGAGCCGTTCACTGAAGACTACCCCTTGTCTACAGAAACAAGCAGACCTCGCCTATCTGCTGATTTTAAAGGTTTGGTGGCTCTGAAAAGATCCGCTCACTGAAGACTGCCCCTTGTCAACAGAGATTAAGCAGATCTCGTCTATCTGCTAATTTAAAATGTTTTGGTGGCTCTGAAAAGAGCCGTTCACTTAAGTCTGCCCCTTGTCTACAGAAACAAGCAGACCTCGCCTATCTGCTGATTTCCAAGGTTTGCTGGCTCTGAAAAGAGCCGTTCACTGAAGACTGCGCCTTGTTAACAGAAAACAAGCAGACCTCGCCGATCTGCTAAATTTAAAGGTTTGTTGGCTCTGAAAAGAGAGCTGTTCACTGAAGACTGCCCTTTGTCAACAAAGAAAATGTAGACTGCATATACTGCAATAGTATGGCTTACCAGGAATGGTTTGGTCACTCATGGACCGATTAGGGAACTTCGAACTTGGCATATCATTTCTTCTCAAATTGTGACCTAGGTCCATTTAACATTTAACCAGAGCAGTCTCATCCCCTGGTTATGTAAAGGTCATTTTTACCGTCATGAAAACAAACTACAATATTTCTAAAATGTTTTCAAAAAGTTATAATTGTAAAATATTTTGTAAAGACATTATGTTAGAATATTTGCAGGAGGTTATCAAAATGTTTTCAAATCTTTAATATGAAAAGGTTTTTACCCCTTATATACCCTTTATATAACCCGACATTTAAACGTTTTCTGACCACTTTTTCTAACCTTTGGCGAATGATGTCGAAAACGTTTTGTGTTTCATACCACATTCTTTTTTATTTGAAAATCCAGCAAGTCCTATTTTTTCCGTGCCAAAAAAGATAATGAAAAATATTTTAAAATAGAATGCAATATTCGTTTCTTATAAACATGATCAATATCCGAGCATTGTCGCACCCCTCCACAACCCCATGCACCATATAGCGACGTCCCCTGTATCCTATATGAATAAACGGGTTGAAATTTTCGATATTTGTCACTTACGTTAGAGGGGAGGGGGGAGGGGGTTAGCCTTCTAACGAAAGGACTTTCGTTTATAGGGCTTCATCGAACTTTTGGGTTGTTCCCTAACAGTCAGTTGTCTCTCCAGAACATTCCTTTTGCATAATATAAAATCTTAAGCGCTAAGACGTAAAACGCTTTTTTTGCAGGATTATTTTGGCCCGCATCTTTCCACGAAGCCCCCATTCCTTTGAAGTATCCTTCGAAGCCGGTTACTAGACCCCATTTCACCTTTGGACCCTTTGATCGATCGAAATCAGATCTTTAGATACTAGAACTCAAAATTCGTTTCCGCACACCTGTACCAAAATGAATAAAATACTTGTCATCGGCGGGCCTTATAACATTGCGGATTAATATCAATATATTTTATTTTGAGAGTTGTCTTGTGATATCACGCCAGAAGTATCATTATCTACTTTATTTAAAGCCATTTATTATAACATTTCTGTAAAAATAGATTAGTATTTATTTTCCATAAAATGTTAGCTTTTACTGTCAGATATGTCCCCTTTTAATTTTGAACCGATAAGGTAAAGCATAGAAAATAGAAATTTACTACTAGCGCTCATGCATGTTACTCCCGCGGTTGTAATACAGTACGATCCTCGGGGGGTGTGTGTATGTGTATCCCGCACGCCATGTACGTACTGTGCATACGTGTTCGACTAATATTTCCATCGTAATAATAACCGACGCGTCGGTTCCATCGTTTTATTCAAAATCTCGGATTTTGGCAAAACTACAGCACCTAAAGTCTTGATTTTTGCAGGGCATCTTTATTGATTAAAGTACATTACAATTGTGTAAAAACCAGAATTTAAAAATTTTTGAGGGCGTTATGTAAATGTTATAATATGGCTTTAACACACACAAAATAGATCCGATAGGCCAACTATATCATTCTTAACGTGGGTCTACTTTTCGGCGTAGTGGTAAAAGCCTAACAATTCCCGCCGATAACGAGCTGATCAAACTATAGACAACTGCTGTGCACTTCTTATGAGAAGTATCAATACATATCAAAAACAAGTCATGTAAACCAATATATCATATTTCCATTGATTCAAGTCATCCATTGAAGTGCAATAATCAAAACGATAGTTTTGGACGTCCCGCTAGAAATTCATGCATATTTGGCGGAAATTACACCACTTATATCAAGCCTGGGATTTATGTAACCTATACTATTCCTCTTGTGTATCAACTTTATTTGTCTCAAGATTAGAGTGCAGACGCCGCTAAATCACGCTCACCTCCGACTAGTCTTAATTAACCCGGGAAGTAAGGTAGTACAGACTGTTACTGCGCTGTGCGCTCGGGGTACACTGCTCAGTCCGACACGCCGCTAGTCCGACACGTCTCTAGTGCGATACGCCGCTAGTCCGACTACACAAATTTCCTATACTTAGTGGTGCATCAGTCCGAAAATGAAAACCACTGCGCTAGTCCGAAAAAAAAGCATGCGCTAGTCCGAAAATGAAAACCACTGCAACAGTCCAACACACCGCTAGTCCGAAGCTGTAAACACTTTTTCAGTCCGACACGCCGCTAGTCCGAATCCGAAATACACTGCGCTAGTCATCCGTTTACAAAATGAGCCCACAAATAAAAACGAGCTTTTTAGTTTTGATGAACATTTTTCATAAAATGATGTTATGCTTCTTTACTAATATTAATGCTCTGCGTGCTAGCCATGCGCTTCAATGGAAAAAGTTCAAGTTTTGAAATATTTTCTCAACATATCAAGAGCTATCTTAAGAACTACTGAACCAATACTAGGCTTGTTTGTACTCATTTTAATGCATTTTTCATGCTCATTCCAAATGTGGTCATGAAAATTTACATTTCTGAAATTTTTTAATTTTTTTAATTTTTTGAAACATGTCGTCTGCAGTCGACACCCGCGTGAAGAGAGTTAAAGACCTTTTCCTTTAAATGATAAAATGTCCGCTTTAAACAAAGGTGAGGAAGGCACAAAATAACTGCTTGTGTCAAACAAACTTACCTTGTTTTTTGTGCTGTATTACTACCACGACCATCCAATCCAAATGAAATGTACAATAAAAGGATTTATTATATCAAATTAGTAGTTATAAGGTCAAAGATTACATTATGAGATAATATATCTACGTTATCACTCATGCCACTATCATTAACACTATAACCTGATTATTATTTCGATAATGTTAAAACCTTAAAACAACCACGTGTTTTCGTTTAAGTTAACAATGGTGAAATCTGGGCTTGTTTTGTGCAAACATTTACACAGAATATCGAATGGCATTAAAGCGTCCCAAAGATTAATGCTCTGCGTGCTAATCCTTCGCTTCAACGGAAAATGTTCCAAGTTTTGAAATATTTTCTCAAAATATCAAGAGCTATCTTAAGAACTACTGAACCAATACTAGGCTTGTTTGTACTCATTTTAATGCATTTTTCATGCTCATTCCAAATGTGGTCATGAAAATTTACATTTCTGAAATTTTTGATTTTTTTAAATTTTTTGAAACATGTCGTCTGCAGTCGACACCGGCGTGAAGAGAGTTAACTGATTTTGGGTCAAATGTGACTGTATAATAGTGGTATCATCATGCAGTTATTGTTTACTACATGTATGCACACAACACAGGGCACTCCACTCACAATAGGCAATTGACCCGTACTGGTAGCGCTGTGTTGTAGATATAGGAGATGAACTAGTTAGCGTCATACATGTATATCAAAAAGTATAAAAGCTATGATTTTAGTACTTGCTCTATGTTTCAATTATTTATTCTTTTCAGCTTTTAAGCTTTAATAACGGGGGACCATACATTGATATGAGAAAGGAAATCTACATCTTATCCAAACTCCCGTGTTAATCCAATGCACATTTTGCTTCACCGGGCCGCCCTGACTTGGTCACATTTGGAAGATGGGTGCCGCGAAACCGTAATAGGTACAAATTTAGTACTTTCTGTCAAAGTATGGTTTATTCTCTACATGTCAATCTTTAAATTATTAGCATAGGCCTTATAATAACGGGGGACGGCCTTGATAAGTAAATGATAGCAAACCAGTGAAAAATACCCCAAAACTCAGTCAGTGGAGCGTCGCCCGTACATGTCAATAGCATCATTATCGATTGGATTAGTCGACCGTAGGGGACAATTCGATCGCTCATTGGATTAATATTATCACGTGGTAAGAAATTTGCATTGGACAATCGATTACTATATTGGTTAAGTACTGCATATTTCGGTTTAATCTTCACTAAGCGGGTTTATGGCCGAAAAGGTCACGGTGAATTTGCCGAAAATTGATGGTCTCAAACTGACTATAATATGCAATAGTGCATACAGGCTGTTATGATAAACAAGCGCATTGTCCCCACAATGTCGGGCGCATCGATGACGAAAAAAACTCTTTTTTTTGCAAAAGTAGCTTCAATTTGGAATGAAAATCAAATGGTAGAGTAATCGACAGACAATTGAGAAATAATGTAGGCAGTTAGATGTCAAAATTAACGTTCCACAATCAAGATATCGATAATGTAACAAAACAGTTTCTTCTCATGCAAGATTCTCGAAAATGTTCCCCAAAAACTGGCTTTTAAAATTTAATCGGTACTGTATTTGGTTCTTCTCCATGGCAGCATTATTTCTTTGATCGATTTGTAGTACAATACAAAAAAGAAGAAAACAATCACTCGGCGTGGTTTTATACGGGGCGCACATTTGAAAAAAAAACTCATGGAACGCGTTTTTGATCTTGTGAGCATGGTGTGTAAAAAGGCTTTAAACGAAGGATATTCAAATTTATTTTAAAAATTTGTATAAACTCACAAAAATGTTAAGCTACGTCCAATGCACCAACATTTCACTCGCTGCGGATATTTGATTACTGAGAAAACTCTGTTTTAGGGAACAACTTTATACGTCTTTTATACGTTTTTTTATACGTTCCTTTGTGTAACCTTAATTTTGATTTCTGATTTGACCAGAGTGAGTCATTCAATGTTCTCCCATGTTGCCCAGTGCAGGGTGTGCAGACAACCAGGCGTTATTCTGATCGGAATTGGCTGAGAGGTATTTATCATTCACTGTTGCCCCACAATTCACCTTTCGGTAAATGCCATAAGCCTTTGCGAGTACTGTAACACCTGAGATGTCGTCATTTCACGTCAGCTACAATATAATAGTCACAGACGTATAATTCTCTTTGAGAGTGTGCTATAATAGCTGTGTATATGTATGTACTACACTAAGCCAAAAAATTAAGGTACCAGTTATGTTCACCCCCTGTATAGCCTATCCTAAACAAAGGCAGATATGTCATAATTGGAACCAGCAGCCAATAGCTGCATCCTTTAGCTCGAATTTAAGACCTCATTGGTAAAAGTTGTTCTAGAAATAAAACCAAGACGGTCCAAATACCAAAGAAAGATGCGAATTTAGAAGTTGCAGTAATTTGCTCCACTGCAAGCCCTATTGATTTGTACACAAACCATTCGCGAACAAGAGAACACCGTCCTTCCATTGATTAGCACGTTGGAACTAGCGTCCGTAAGCACTCGCGTGCTTTCGGGTTAGAACACAAAAGTTCAATATTTGATTTCGTTTCTTCATTAGGTTTTAGATCACCGTTTCGTTAATTCTCAACTAAATTAAACAAATAAGGTCTTAAATCAGAGCTAAAGAGTAAAGGTATTGGCTGCCTGATTTTAACATACATGATTTTATTTTGGATAAACAGGGTGAACATAACTTTCTTAAATAGAATCAGTCTATATACCGTAAAATTCCGTCTACAAGCGTATACCGTATATGCCTCTAAACGAGGTTTTTTTGACACAAGGCCCATTCCATGTCAACTCCAGGGATGTGCACCGCAGCACCTCTTCAATTTTTTCTTTTTCTGTGTGGTGGTAGATATTGATGAGAAAGTAAAATCCCGAAAATTTGAGCTTCATACTCCATTTCGTTTTCCCGTGGCATCAATTTGAAATTTAGGGTCAGCGTAAAAAATGTGTCGCAACGCGAAAGACGATGTTTGGAGGTCCATGAATGTATAAAGGGAACCATTTACAACTTTGAAAAGTATGTATTCTGGGGTACTTATTTGTGTAGAATTCAAATCTGGCATCAGAAAACTTGTAACTCCTTTACTTTAAAAGATATAGGGCCCTCAAAATGCAACTTCGTCCATCCGGGACCAACAAATTTGTTCAATCTTTGTGGATCGACCGTCGAGCCTAGCCTCCTTCGATGCTTGTTATTAATGAAAATAATATCCATTAATCAATCAGAATTACTGGTCAATTTGGATAGCTCAATGTCATTACATGCATGCACAGATTCATATGTAATCACAATTACCAATGGTTAATGGCCGGCTGCAACATTCCCGCCTAAAAGTGATTGATGAAAATTGGTAATCGTCATCGATCACAGTTTCCCGTTGCATTCTGGGATATCAAGACGTAGCATGTTTCCTTGGTTATTTTTGCCGAACGTTTACAACGCTCAAAGTGCTAAAAAAAAGTATTACGATATGGCTAAGGCAACAGTGCCAAATTTGTTCAATCTTTGGATCGACCGTCGAGCCTCCTTCGATGCTTTTATTAATGAAAATAATATCCATTTATCAATCAGAATTACTGGTCAATTTGGATAGCTCAATGTCATTACATGCATGCACAGATTCATATGTAATCACAATTAGCAATGGTTAATGAATTGATTATGATAGTAAGGATCGACCAAGCATCGATCGATAATCGATAGATCAAACTATTTTGGAATCATAACATGACATCATAGTGCTACCTTTCGCTCTTCTCTAGCCAGTCTCTGGTCATTATTTAGATGTGTGCAAAGGAAGGAAGTGGTAACTTTTTTAAATAATTATTTGCGGTGCAATAATTGTCAGGAATTTCTTTGTTTTTAGCTACACAACATCACTCTCTTCTCTTCGTTTACTGTGTTGAAATGAATATGAATATAAGAGTACCTGCAATACAAATTTCATGAAATAACTGAAAATAAGTGAAATTTTGGAAATAAGCTTTTTTCGTAGATAGGTACTGAAAAATACTATGTATGTAATCATAGATTGAATACAATGGCGCTCCACAAAGCACAGAGCGCCTTACAATGCTATGGTACACAGCAGAGGAGGCTTAAAGGCATTCCTACAATGCACTATGATTGGGAAATTTGATCAATATAACCTAATTTTAAAGGCAAAGTCCCCATTGCCACACACACAAAATGGTAATTTTAAAACTGCAGCCAACGAGCTAATAGTTGAGACTTAGGAATGATATTTGATTTTCTTACAGGAAACATTCATATTGTCCCACTACATTAATTTTATTCCTTAGTCTCGATTTTTTGAATGTTAAATAATAGGATGAAAACACCAGATATTTGCACACAATTCCAATGCAAGGTATGATCAACTGTACTATATGTGTACAAAAGCCAGACATACAAGGTCAGAAACCCCATTGGGTTGTGGGAATGTCTTTAAACATCCTCTGGGTACACAGCGACAACGCCTGGTAAATAATTATATTTTACAGGCGTGGAAACTAAATCAATACACGTGTATCTTCTATGCGGGCCGATACACGTGTATTGATTTTCAGACGATGAGATCTTTGGATACCGGGATAGAAAATGATGAATATCTCCCAACGTTTTTGGTTTCTAAAGAACCCAAGGCTTTCACTTGAATATATGTGTTGAAAGAAAATGATAATCTTAAGTGAATGTATTAAACTTCAACCGTGCGTTTTGAAATCAAACACTGACAAACATTCAGATTTTATTATGTACAGAACAAAAAATCACAGCTACCCTCATTCGTAAACACTCTGGTTACGGAACATAACACGGTACTAGTGAAGTGTAGACCACTGGTGGAGGCAGTTTAAAGCAGATGACGTACCAGCCTCACTGATCTACAGAGGTTAGTATTATCAATAGCCTTAGTCGGAGGTCCCTCGGCCCATAGTCTCAAAACTATTAAACAGGTCGGAACAAACTGGCCATGCGTGGCTGTTGAAGAACTAGTGGATTCAGCCTACCATCACAGCCATGAAGATATCGGAGCGATGACACTGTGTGGTAATTAATCCTGTTACACCATCGCTTCCTGTTACATCGTGACGGCGAATGTCCAATAAATCCAGCCAATTTGTAAATTCGAAGTGCGTAACTTTTAAAACCCCAAAACTTTGAAACAATATATACAGTTTGTAGAAATGGGTACTAGAAGTATAACTAGAAACTGAGAATGAACATGATGAAATGAGGGATGATTAATTGGGAATGAGAAAGAGGGGTACAAGTCTTAAAATAGTGGAGATACAAAATAATTAACAAGTAAAAGGTTTCTGCAGGAGTAAAAAGTAAATGCATCAGGTATTCATGGTATTGTGTTATTGTTTATCCAATGACATAAATATATAATAAAATTAATGAAAAGTCACGGAATTGTCCAAAATTAACATCTCAAATTGAGGATATCCGGTTTTGAACTAAATTTTATGCTGAATTTGTTTGCCTTTAGACACTTTAAAAGTCTGGATTTCCAACAATCATCACTGGACAAAAAGTACGGAAATCCGAACTCCTCTACAGGGGTGTGCATCTATTTTCTGGATTAACCAATTCAGTCAGTCAGTCATTAACTCATTAATTGATTTGTAATTGGAGCTATTTCCATTTAAGACCAAAAGGTTAGTCAGTCTGTAAGTAAGTAAGTAAGTAAGTAAGTAAGTAAGTAAGTAAGTAAGTAAGTAAGTAAGTAAGTAAGTATAAAAGTAAAATATAGTAAAATATAATATACTTCTATAGGGTGCACCTTTGGTTCACAAAAAATCTGATTAAGTTAAGTGTCGCCTTTAAACTTGTCACCTTAAAGAGCAGTAAAATAGTGTAAATTTAAGTATGCAATAAATTAATCACGTTTTTAAGTGTCGCCTTTAAAAGTGTAACCGGCATTACCTTACAGCAACACTAACCATGATATATATATTATATACATAAAAGCTTGGCGTTTGTAAAAAGCTATAATACCCACAGTGTGGGTCCCACACCTATTCGCAGTCATTTGTGTTGAGAAAGGTTTACAGTATGAAAAATGCCACAGCGATAATCATGTAGTAAAATTTATTGAAAAATGAATTGGCACATCCTCCTGCAGTTGCCATTGGCTCTACAGACATAGATGTAGTATGCTCATCAGATGCGGATGTAGTATACTCATCAGATGCGGATGTAGTATACTCTTCAGATGCGGATGTAGTATACTCATCAGATGCGGATGTAGTATACTCTTCAGATGCGGATGTAGTATACTCATCAGATGCGGATGTAGTATGCTCATCAGATGCGGATGTAGTATACTCATCAGATGCGGATGTAGTATACTCATCAGATGCGGATGTAGTATGCTCATCAGATGCGGATGTAGTATGCTCATCAGATGCGGATGTAGTATACTCATCAGATGCGGATGTAGTATACTCATCAGATGCGGATGTAGTATACTCTTCAGATGCGGATGTAGTATACTCATCAGATGCGGATGTAGTATACTCATCAGATGCGGATGTAGTATACTCATCAGATGCGGATGTAGTATACTCTTCAGATGCGGATGTAGTATACTCATCAGATGCGGATGTAGTATACTCATCAGATGCGGATGTAGTATACTCATCAGATGCGGATGTAGTATACTCATCAGATGCGGATGTAGTATACTCTTCAGATGCGGATGTAGTATACTCATCAGATGCGGATGTAGTATACTCATCAGATGCGGATGTAGTATACTCATGCGGATGTAGTATACTCATCAGATGCGGATGTAGTATACTCATCAGATGCGGATGTAGTATACTCATCAGATGCGGATGTAGTATACTCATCAGATGCGGATGTAGTATACTCTTCAGATGCGGATGTAGTATACTCATCAGATGCGGATGTAGTATACTCATCAGATGCGGATGTAGTATACTCATCAGATGCGGATGTAGTATACTCATCAGATGCGGATGTAGTATACTCTTCAGATGCGGATGTAGTATACTCATCAGATGCGGATGTAGTATACTCATCAGATGCGGATGTAGTATACTCATCAGATGCGGATGTAGTATGCTCATGCTCTTCAGACACAGATGCGGTATGCTCTTCTTCGGATTCGGATATAGTGGTGGTATCAGTGGTTGCAGTTGGTGTGGTGGATATAAGCCCATCTATTAAAGGTTCACATATAAATATTAAAACATTATTATGGTATCAAGAAAAGCATTAATTTAAATTAATTTGATGATTTCATGCACAGATTTCGGAGAGAAATCGTCGGGTTCATCACAAAGTGACATCGTATCGTACGGAAAACTGCACAGTGGATTTTGAAAAAAGAAAACGAGTTTTGAATACACTGTATGAAAAATGTTCCTATATATTGTTCAAAGCACCCTCTTGTACTATTTAACTTGAAATTTTAGCTTTTAAATGGTGTTATATAGTTAGGGGGAGCAAGCGGAACGGGCTCCGACTCATAATCGGAAGTTTGTGGGTTGGAGCCCCGGCGACCCCATCGTGTCGATTACACCTCTCCACCCAGGTGTATAAATAGGTACCGGCGTTCTTAAATGCTGGGAAGGTAACAGATTCGCTGTGGAGGCCGAGTAGCGATCTCCCTATAGCAACATTACATAGCAGTGATTACATGGATCACTGTTAATACAGGATCGTCTTCTTTACATTTAACTTTTTATAAAGTTGAAGTTCTCCTCTTAATAATTATCATCAAACAACGACGATTAAAATAAATTCATAACCTCGTTAATATACACAGCAAGTGCGATCCAATCACAGATAATAACTTTTAAATACGCGGACGCAAATGCAGGTCATTGAAAAAGTATAATGACCGCGTCTCGTGACGTAGCTAAAAGTACGCTCTACAATGACCGTTCGAACAATTTACGCGGACGCTGGCCGCCGTATTTGGACATCGCATGATTTCGTGTGCTAGCGTGAATATGATGAAGGATATTGTAAAATGATAATAATAAAGAAAAGAAAAAGAAATCTAAATACATTCAGGGACTCGAACCCGGGCACCTGCGCCTGTGTCAGATGCCCTAACCAGAGCTCTGTATCTTCAACAGGCTTAAACTATAATATAATGCTATTCAAGATGCATGTATATAAATATACGCTCTACAGACGATATACGCTCGTACAGTCCAAAAATCACATTTTTACGGCATTTGTTTCATTAACTGTATATTTATCATATAGCAGGTGTTGATTGACATTGTGCTCCACATTTAGTTTAGTTTTTGTCCGGGATAAATGACTTTAGGGCAAAATCGAACGGTATACACGTCTTTGAAGAGTAAAGAATTTTAATATAATATCATGATATTACTTTCTTTTCTTTTACAGACGTGTATATCGTTCACAATAGGTGAAAACAATTTTTGATTATACCGCACTGCACTGCGGTACCTCTGCATCGAACCATATCATGCTGATCACTCGCACCTGTAAGATTAGTATCTTTGAAAAGAGCGGTATTATATTCCATCTATGGTTGCAGACATACACAGGTGATGAGTGCAACCTGCTTGTAGTGCAGCGCGATATATTCAAAATTGTTTTCACCTATTGCTATGGTAGTTAATCCGATTATTACGTCACTTCGCCGGCGAATAGCGCAGATGTAGTTAATGTAGAGTTTGCGAAATGCCGCTCCAAAATGACGTTTTTATGTCACCTTCAATCATTGTAGGGTGTTTTACAGTAGAGTGCGTTTGAATAGATAACACTGGCCAACAAAATTTAACTTTTTTTCTGGTGACTTGGATTTAAGAGTTGTTTTTAACTAATTTGGGGTCGCTGATTTCAAATATGGCATCAGTTTTTCCCTATCAGGTCAAGTTTTTTTCTATGACAAATGGTGAAATTTCATGAATTACTATTTAGAACACATATGTGATGCGATCAAGCAAAATCAGTCGGAACTCGGCAATAATAAATTTTCAGTTTCTTACAGGATAGTAAAAATCATTTACAAAGCTGGATTTTGCAGAAAACCCCATTGAAATTGAACAACCAGTTTCAAAGATATAAGCAATTAAAGAGCTTCCAAAACAAGAAGAAACAAAAGGAAATATTTCGTTTATTTGGCTATATCTCAAAATCAATATTTCCGAGTTCCGACTGATTTTGCTTGATCGCATCACATATGTTTAATAAGCAAGGACAGGATGAGTTATACTTTTTGCCTTATAATCTTCTGGACTGCGAAGTAAAGGAGTAAAGGACATTTCACAAACTCTCCAATATAAACATCTGAAATAAAGTAATTACCCCTTTAAATAATGTCCATTATTCAAAAACGGGCAATTGTATTACAAATCTGTAAAATGCGTTAGAAGCAGAATTTACCTCATTTGTAGCAATTGACTAAATATTGACGTCACAGTGTACATTTAAATCAATCTAACCCAAGATTTGAAAGTTGCAGTAAATTCTATTGATTTGTATTCAGTATAATGCAAGGAAATCTGTGTAATGATATCTTAGTGTTTTTGTATTGTTATAAGTGCAACTTTCAAATCCGGACCTTACTACATTAAATTAATCGGTGTTTTATTGTTTTCTGGGCTATCGTATCAAATGAGGTGCCAAAATATGCAGAAATAAATTCTGCTTCCAACGAATTTTACAGATTTGTAATACAATAATAGCCCGTGTTGGGATAATGGCTATTATTTAAAGTGGGTAATTACTTTTTTGAGATGTTTATAATAAACTACAGGGTAGAAACTTTCCCGTGCTATAGCTTTCCCAATGAAGACACCTACAATTGCATATCATGAATTGAATATCCTAGAAACATTTCGCAGTGTCTCTGTAAGAGTATGAAGTTGGATTTGTGGTGTGCCTTTTAAATTAAATTACGTACGAGCTAGACAAAAATGGAACACCAATATTTTTGCTTGCTAGTAACTTTAAATACCAAAGATGATTTTTATCCATATTCCCCCAATTTTGAAATTTGAGGCCTGCATATTAGAGGCCATTTTGGAAATATGCAAATTAATATTTTTCCCCTGTGCCCTTTTTTGCCCTTTTTGGATATGTTGTTCAGGAGGGTGATAGAGTCACTAGCAAGCAAAACAATTGGTGTTTCAGTTTTTGTCTAGGTGCGCCCATTTTGGTACTTAAATTGACTCGTTTATTTACAGTTCTGTTATTTAATTACTTAAGATACAAAATCGGTCATTACATACAATCTCCCTTATAAACTTTAAAAAAAATGTATTTGATGCGTAGATACTGTATTTCATTCATCAGCACAGGTGCCTCAATTCAAGCCGAGTCAGCAGATAATTACGGCACAAGGTTTTTTTTTCGGGGGGACATGTGGGGCAAAGTGAATTTCAGGGGCGGAAAATCACCAAATTTTGCCCAAAATTGCCGCAAAAAGGGGAAATTTGTGTAATTTGGGTTTTACTTTGAAAGTGTGGGGGAAGCAAACTGGGGGCGGGTGCAAGAAAATGTGGGGTAAATTCCCCTTGCCCTACCACCCCTGGTGCCGCCACTGCCTAACCTATAGATACCTACCGTAGTCTGGGCAAACACCACAACTTTTACGACAGTAAGTGAGCATATAGTTTGGACTATTGGTGCATTCACCGATTCCAGCCCAGTAATCACAGTGTTCGTGGTCATTAACGCAAGCTGGAATAATGATAAAAACAAACATCACACTTTCAATCATGACAAATGTTGTATCTATCAGGTAAGATAATATGTTTATGTAACATAAAATTCATATCTGCCCTTTTATTAATAATCCAGTTGCAAAGTGTGTGGTTTTCGTATAATCGTGCAGATTTGTGATTAATGCTTGAAAGCAAGTTCTAACTCTATGAAGACCTTGAAATACCAACAAAAAAACTTTGGTGGCACAAAAGCACCTTGCTCAAAAAAGAATTATGGACCCTTCAAGGTCATATAGAGGTCAAGTTTTGAAAGCTGATCAGATTTTGTTCACAACCACATACAAATATTCATCTGGTCAAACCGATTCAGAAAAGGTATAGTTAAGTCTAAACACGGTTCTCGAGTTATAAGCAAAAAGGTCAAAGGTCGCAATTAGGGCTCCATAGGGGTAAAAACCTAAAAAAAATCCTCAAATGTTAACAAAAATGTTCTCAAATTGTTCGTCTTGCAAAAACAATTGAACTTAATACAGTTCTCTGGGTATTTTGGTAAAATGTTGTTCAAACCATACAAAATATTCCTTTGGTATTAGTGATTCAGAAAAAGTATAGGGGTTGATGCTGCTCCAACACAGAGTCGCCGGTTCAATATCACACAGCACTTCTAAACAGCAACACTGCTGATGAAGTCAACCGATGGTTGATGAAACGTCCAGAAACGTAAGTTTTGAGTGCATGGTTTTGATCAGATGAAATTCATTATGTTATGGAAATCTACAGACCTGGTGAATTTATTCAAGGAAAGGGTGTAACTCTTTTCGCAGAGTAACAAATGAGGTGGCAAAATGCGCAGAATAAAATGCTGCATCCAGTAAATTTATTACTTTACTCAATATTTTTTTGGTTTTTTTTTAAACATGGCGACAACTTCTAGTGTAACAAAACTTTTGTGAACAGTTTATTAAGCCTATCCACAATATTTGCACATCAAATGAAAGGCGGTTTATGTACACGCATATAGATAACCCGTAGCCCTATTTTGTAAAATATTAACAACACGGCAGTATTTTAAAGAAAAAAAAACACCCAAATTTAAAAGTTGTACTAACAGCGATCAATTATTAAACATAAGCATCAGTGGCGTAACTAGGGTTGGTAGCGCCCGGGTCAAGAAACAAAATTGGCGCCCAACCCCCCACCCAAGAATATCTTAGACGCGGGCAGTGGCGTAGCTAGGGGCTAAGGATACATAATGCGCCCCCCCTATTCTTGAAACAATTGCGTGCGGAGCGCGAAAACTTTTGGACAAATAAGGCCTATACACTAATTAATTTTGGTTACTAGAAGTTGAATATCGGTCTTAAAATGTTATTTCAATTGATTTTGTAAAATTTTGACTTTTATCGCTTAGAGGGGCGCAGAATCGACTGATGAATTGGTCAATTTGGCGTCCCTAAAGGTGGCGCCCGGGGCATGTTGCCCCCCTCTGCCCCCCCATAGTTACGCCTCTGATAAGCATTATGGCATGTAAACCCCTCCATTATCTTCGCGCTGAAATCAAATCGATACAACTAACAGCAACTTTTGAATGCTGTGGATCAATGCCGACGATCAATTGAAAATTTTGACCTCTCGTATTGAAAAAATACCAAAAATAATTAGGTCTTTTGGGTGAAAAATGTATATCAATAATATGAAAGGTCAAATTTTTCAATTGATCGTCGGCTTTTCATCCCAGCTACATACACTTTCAGTACATGTCATTAGATTTATAAAGTTTACTTCGAGGACTGATAAATATCAAAAATAAAAAAACATCAAATTTTTATAATTTGCTATAAAATTTGTATTATATCGCGAATTAAAAAAAAAATTTAATATCAGAAGGACATTCCTCGTATTCAGAATGCAATTCGATAGGTCTGGTGTACTCTCAGCTCCCACAAAAAATACGTGAAAACGTTGCTAAACGTTAATATCCCATTCCTTAAATGTTTTGAAAACAGAAATAAATGGGAAAGAAACTGGGCTTTTCGTATGTGTATATTTTCTTAAATTAAAGAGGCATTTCGTGATCCACAGCTTCATCCCCACTTAGACTACTCAAAAAAGTTACAAAAACAGAAATATAGGACTACATACCGTGAGTTTCTGTGCATAACTTTTCTTGCAGACT
This sequence comes from Amphiura filiformis, assembly GCF_039555335.1. Classification (NCBI taxonomy): domain Eukaryota; kingdom Metazoa; phylum Echinodermata; class Ophiuroidea; order Amphilepidida; family Amphiuridae; genus Amphiura; species Amphiura filiformis. The sequence goes on along the minus strand of NC_092634.1, from coordinate 49,830,182 downwards.
CGGTCGCTTGAAGAAGCGAAAACATCGTCCAATTTGTACTTTCTTTTACATAATTTACGGCACAGTAGCCTATTATGAGGCAATGCAATAGGCCTACGTGCAATAATTATTATGCGTAAAGCATTGTCCGAATCAACTGAAATTTTGAAATTTTTTGTGGTATCTATTGAACCATGTCCTAAAATAAAATAAAAGGAAGATGCTACAAGAATTAGATGTACAGATTGAAGTGGGTTTAAATCCCCTTGCAAGTCATGAATACATACCAGGACTTGACGAGTCGATTCCCCCTTGAGAACTATAATAACTACGGTAATAATAACAGTTAGAAGCAGACGACTGCCAAGGATAAGCAGAGGAGCAAATTGAAATTGATGCAGCTTGAACATAATTTTGAAGCAAATGACTATTAAATAGCACAACCGTCGCAGTAAACAGTACTGCTATGTAAGATGCCATCGTTATAACACGTGTATCATGTCAACCAGACCTGGAATGGGATAAAACAGACAGACGACAGCGAATAGATATAGAGAGACATGTCCCCACCCCCTGAACACAACAGTGGGTAATCAATCAGTGCAGTGTTCTTCAATTATTTAAAGACCTCTTTGCAATGATGATTTTTGAATCAAATTTACCCAAAATTGTCCAGTTTTGTAGTTTTCAATATGACTAGAATTTCAAACACCCCTTTACAATAACACCGTTCACAGAATGAAAGAGTGAAAAGAAACAGGCCGGGCTGTCAATCAGGCCAGAAAAAATAAGCGAAGCTACACAATCGTCCTCGCTTTCAGTTTTCCGCTTCGCTAATTCAGGCCTGATTGGAGTCAGCCGAGCCAAAACGCCATCAACGGCGGGTTAAGAAGCCAGTTCTAAGAAAACTCTATAATAATGAGGGGGGATTTGGGACGCATTGCAATCTTTGTTCAGACTACTTTAAGAGTATTCGTATTTTACTTGGAATACATTTGTAACTTATCAATTCCAGGGCCGATTCTAGGTTTTTTACTGGTTATACTAGCTTATACTCTCCCTTCCCCTTCATTATATCACTGGTTACCCTCCCCTTCCCCTCGTCATTTCACTGATTTACCCTACCCTTCCTCTCGTCATGTCACTGGTTACCCTCCTTTCCCCTCGTCATGTTACTGATTTTCCCTCCCTCCTCGTCATTTCACTGATTTACCCTTCCCTTTCCTCTCTTCATGTCACTGATTTCCCTCCCCTTCCTCTCGTCATGTCACTGATTTCTCTCCCCTTCCCCTCGCCATGTCACTGACTTTCCCTCCCCTTCCTATTGTTATGTCACTGGTTACCCTCCCTTCCCCTTCGTCATGTCACTGATCCCCCTTCCCCTCTTCATGTCACTGATCCACTTCCCCTCGTCATGTCACTGATCCCCTTCCCCTCGTCATGTCGCTGGTTAACACCCCTTCCCCTCGTCATGTTACGGGTTGCCTTCCCCTTCCCTTCGTCACGCCATGTCACTTATTTTCCCTCCCATTCTACTTGTCATGCACTGGCTCCAGTGACTTGCCATTAAATTATTCGTTGTGGGGGAAAGCAGTTTGTATTTGGTTGTAAAACTCATTTTACCAGTTTCAAGTTCAGAAATGCCAACTAAGAATATCTTAATAAAATCTTTCGTGTTCAAAATTGTTCCGTATATCAAAATTTCAACGTGCTACGTATTTTAGGTATGTAAAAGTAAGTTGCTATTTTATGTATATATATATAAATGGTATGTTACAACTCTTTATTAATAATATTTTTACAATTCACCAGGAAAACCATGATCATAACACCAGAAATACAGATGCACTTCAAATGAGAAAGGCCACAACGGGTTAATGCACAGAATGGTTTGCAGAATCATTATCAAACTTTTTAAGACATAATTTGGTCAATTTAGAATAAATCTATTATCTTTACCATCTTCTGAAATTAGCTATTATGTCACATAAATTAGATAAATTGTTGGGTTTTTTTGGAGGGGATTTGTTTCTGATTTATTTTAATTAAATGTATTCTACTGTACGCGATTCTTTCTTAATTGTTTGTATTTGAAACCAATCTATTTATATGTCATTGTTTAAAAGCTTTCAGCATTAGTGCTATGTATGTAGTGTGGAATGCAAGGTTGTGTTTTATTTAGCAACTTTTGTTAATACAGTAAGCCAAAGAATTAAGGTACCAGTTGTGTTCACCCTGTATATCCTAAATAAAGACAAATGTGTCAAAAATAAAACAAGCAGCCAATACTTGTACTCTTTAGCTCTGATTTAAGACCCTATTTGTTGAAATTGGTTAAGAATTAAAGAAACGGTGATCTAAAACCTAATGAAGAAAATAAATCATCCTTCTTTTTATGTTAAAATATTGTGAAAACAATTATTAGTTCTGAATCTATAGGCGTATTTATAACAGCTGAGTCACTTTTTGTGCAGACTTTAGAAGGATTATACACAAAAATAAGAAATTTTAGGCATACACATAATAAAATAAATGAAAAATAAAATAAATGAGAGCGAACGTATTAATTACAATATCAGATGATTATGTAATGCGTCTGTATGTTACGCCAGTCTTATGTACCAAGAATATTTGCAAAATAACATATCACAATAATTATTTGTAATACCAGCCAATTTGTAAATTCGGGTGCGTAACGTAACTTTCAAAAAGCCTAATAGCTGTTAGTACACACGTCTTCTCAGATCGCACGGTGGTGACTAAAACATTGCTAAAAGCCGTTTCATTACTTACATGCTTGATTAGATGTAATTGCTTTAAAAGCTGCTTATTAAAGTGTGGACATATAAAGTTTCAACATAACTTATCCATTTTTTATATGGATACAATGGCGAAATATTTTCTGGGGGAAGGGGAGTATTTAGAGGAGCAAAAAGTTAAAAATTTGCCTAAACTTGGTTATATATTGACCTAATAAATTAACATGTTCAAATGTCTTATTTTCACTGTGGGAAAGGTCCCAAATTGGGGGATAGCCGTCACTATTGGATAATGCAAAACCAGTTTCGCCCTGTTAATTTGTAGTGATAAATAATTATTTTAATAATAATTTAAATAATTATTGTAATACTTATTTTAAATAATCATTATAATGTACTATGCCATGGTCTTATATAATGTTCTTTATAAACTTAATTAACCATCCAGATTGCAGTCTTCTTTCGTCTAATACCGGTATTGTCGTATGGGGGACAGCCAAATCTAGTGGGAGGTGTTAGGGACCGTTCACAAACACTAGTTAAGGGGGGGCTGATGCAAAACAAATTCATCGCGAAAAATTTTCGCCCCCTCCCCCTTACAGATCTCAAAAATTTCAGGCCCCTCTTATTCTACCCACAGATTCTACCTATTTATACCTTACTTAACCTCTACTCTACTATTACTTTTTATAACCTCGCTTCTTGCTTGTTTGCTTGAAACAGTCCTATGTTGCAAATCAATTCAACTTGCCGCTGGCTAGCCGTAAGGTGAAAAGGGAAGCCAAGTACATACGTAAGTCTTCTCCTGCCAGTACGTAGCCTCTCCTTACTCAAGACTCCTGCACGACCTCCTCGTTGGTCACTACCGGTAACTGGTATCTTGCGATACCAGGCAGACATGTAGGGGATCTGGGAGCAGCAAAGGGCCCCAAAGGTGTGATACGCAGGCCCACCGGCGCGTGGATACGCCCTGGTTACACTCCAACCTTTGTCCCAGCTATGGGTCAAATAGTCACTACCTTAGGCAAACTAAGCTAACTATTTCTAATAATCGGCAAAAGGGCGTGATGGGTACCTGTGCAGATTGCTATCTCTGGTTGGAGACAGAGATCTCAATAGCAAAGGGCGGACGAAAATGTCAGAAAGACTGCTCATCTTTCAATGGCCACTGGACGAATGGGAGAAGGCAAACTCCAATACCAACCATACTGTAGGAGCTGCGACCACAGTATTAATAGCAATAGATAAAATATTATGGCACAACTTAATAACACTAGGTTTAGAGTCCCTAATTCTGATTTTGTTCTCCTGGTGCAGACATCGATTTACCAAAATCAAATGACGTCTTGCCTCAAAATCCTCATGGAAGGGACAAGCCTGATGGAGATGCCTGCAGGAGGAGAAATTTTGTTGAAAAATAGATAATGTATCAACCATGAATGTAAGAACCATTAGAGAGCAGCGATGAAGAGAAGAACTTGCTTCCAATCTGATCAAATATGACACATATAGAGGTTTTGGGAGTTCAAGAACACCGCATCACACACGATTAGATATGAAAAGGTTCTTGGCAAAATACTAATTACATCATCAGCAACAAGGAACAGAACTGGAGCAACAATATGGGGAGTTGGAGTGTTATGCAATACACATGCTCAGAACTCTCTAGCCAGCGTTAGATCACACACTGACCGAATACTAATTGTCAACTTCCAGGGGAATCCAGCAACAACGATCATAATCACCTACTGTCCTACCAATGTAACAGATGAAGACATCATGGAGGGGCATTATGACAACTTGAGACGAGCCATTGACTCCATCCCTGCTCACAATCTCTTGATGGTCATAGGAGATTACAATGCTAGAATAAAAGACGATGCTAGGTTTACATATCATGAAACAACAAATAGGAATGGCAAATTTCTTTTGGACCTTGCAACTGAAAGGAATATCATCATCACGAACACAACGTTTCAAAAGAAGAAGGGCAAACTATGGACGTTTGTAAGTCCTGGTGGAAACAATTATCAACTTGACTACATCCTTGTCCGAAAGAAATGGAGAAACAGTCTGCTGAATTCCGAAGCATACAGCTCCTTCGCAAGTGTTGGCTCTGACCACAGAATTGTTTCGACAAAAATGCGCCTGAGTCTTAGAAAAAGCAAGACTGCTGCTATGAGAAGGCAGTATGATTGGAAGCTTCTAAGCACTGATAGCAACCTCCAAAAGCAATACAAAGTACGTAACCGATTCCAGCCACTGGAAAATATAAGTGAAACGACTACAGAAAAGTATGAAAGGTTAATAACAGCCCACATGGAGGCTACAGATAAAACTGTGCCAGTGATGAAGAAAGTACATAGGGTACGCTTCTCAAGCGATCCAAGAGTGACTGAAGCAAGGGACAAGATCAAGAAGGCGTTTGAGGTGTATCAGGAAAATACAACCGAAGATCACAGACTCGTAAATAAACAGGCAAAGAATAGGCTTGCTGATGCATACAACCAAGTGGAGGAAGAAGATCTTAGCACCAAGTTAATAGAGGTGGGAACGGCCCATGCCAACAGTAAGCATGGTCAGAGTTGACGACTCATAAACGACATCACAGGCAGATTGGCATCTAGGAAAGGACAACTAGAAAGAAAGAAGGAAAGAGTTACTGACTGGTACAACCATTTCAAGAACCTGCTAGGAAGCCACCCTGACATTGATAATGGGGACGAAGATATTTCAGCTGCTTTAGAATAACTGAACATCAACATCAAAACAGGGCCTTTTGAACAAGAGGAGTACGAAAAAGCAAGAATGTCATAAGTAGAAGGTAAAAGCAGTGGTGAAGATGACATACCACCAGAAGTTCTTAAGAGAAGTGACATAGATGACATCATCCTATAATTCAGTAACCACGCATTGAGCGAAGGGGAAATACCAGAACAGTGGTCTATCCTAAACATAGTGCCTATAGTGTCTGGATATCTCAGCCAAGCTGGAAACTACAGGGGCATTAGCTTAAGTTCGATAGTGGCAAAAACCTTCAACAGGATGATCCTCAACAGGATCAGACCTGAACTTGATGAACACCTGAGAAATAACCAAAATGGATTCCGAGTTGGTAGGACTACAGTCGGGCATATTCTTGCCTTACGGAGGCTCATCGAAGGGATCAAATCTAACAACCTTCCAGCAATAATTACCTTTATTGACTTCCGAAAGGCTTTTGATACCATCCACAGAGGCAAAATGCTGAAAATCCTGAAAGCCTACGGGGTACCTGAGAAGCTTGTTAAAGCCATTGGCAACATGTATACAAAGACAAAAGCAAAAGGGATTTCACCTGATGGAGATACAAACCTCTTCGAAATAGTGGCCGGGGTACTGCAGGGTGACACTCTTGCTCCATATCTATTTGTAGTGGTACTGGATTTTGACCTGAGAACAGCAATTGAGGGTAAGGAAGAGGAACTTGGATTTCAACTAGAAAAAAGAAAAAGTAGGCCTATTGGTCCAGATGTTGTCACTGACGTTGATTTCGCCGACGATATAGCAATTTTTGTCAGAGGAAATAGATCAAGCCAGCAAGCAGCTCAGCCAGATAGAAATATCAGTAGGAAAGGTCGGACTGAGATTGAATGCTGGCAAAACGAAGTTCATGTCATTTAACCACAACAAAGGTCTCACTATCAAGACAAACAGTGGAACACAGATTGAGGAGGTCACAGATTTCAAGTACCAGGGGGCATGGCATGGATGCAGAGCTCAGAAAAAAATTAAAAATTCGAAAAGCAGCAGCCTGGAGAGCTTGTAATGGGATGGCTAAGATCTGGAAGTCATCTCTCTCAACAAGGTTCAAGCAACGCCTATTTGCAGCAACAGTTGAATCAGTACTGCTCTATGGGTGTGAGGCATGGGCAGTCACTTCCAAACTGGCAAAGGAGCTGGATGGCTGTTACACCCGATTGTGGGGGGCAATGCGTAATGTCCACTGGAAGCAACATATGACAAACAAAGAGCTGCATGGTGACCTCCCAAAGTTATCAGACAAGATCAGGGAAAGAAGGACACGGTTTGCTGGTCACTGCTACAGAAGCAAGACAGAACCTGTATCTAAATTGGTGCACTGGATTCCGAAGCATGGGAAAAGAAAACAAGGAAGACCTGCCCTAACGTATGTCGACATTCTAAGACAAGACACCGGACTTGAATCTACTGACATGGTAACAGCAATGCAAGACAGGAAGATATGGAGGGCCATCACAGTTCAGTTTACAGTTCGAGGACAACACTCGATTTAAGCAAGTAAGCAAGAGCTACTGACTTTTTTTACATGTTGGTTATGTTGAAATAGTCATTTCCATTTATATTTAGGAGAAAATTGCATGTTCGTAGAATTTTTAGCCGAAAATCAATTTTACCTATACTTTTGTACATAGCCAGAATTTCCCAAATTTGCATGGATACGCTCACGTTATGACGTCATAACGACATTATGTGGAGAACTCATATTAACAACGGGTCCAAATGTACAGAATGGTTTGCCAAATCATATTAAACTTTCTAAGACGTTGGGTCAATTTAAAATAAAACTAAAATCGTTATCACAATTATTCTTAAATAAGTCATCGATTTATTTTTTATTATATATACGTTTATATTTGGAAATCAGTATAATTTTTGTTGTTAGCACCCCCTCTTCTTTACTGTGTTGAAATGAATATGAATATAAGAGTACCCAGTAACAATACACCAAAATAAATAAGAAATTTGACACACAACTAAACAATGAAAATAATATCAATGAGGAAGAACAGTACCTGGTAACAACGTTTGCATAATATTTTTTGTGGGACATGAAAGCACATCAGACAAATCTAATTATATGTACTTAAAGTGTATGTAGCTGCGAGGAAAAGCCGATTATCATGTGAAAATATTGCCATTTCGTATTGAAGATACACATTTCCCCCAAAGGCCTCATTTTTTTTAGGTGTGTTTGGGAAAATAATCAAGAACTTCAATACGAAAGATCAAAATTTTCAAATGATCGTCGGCTTTTCCTCCCAGCTACATACACTTTAAGTAAATATCATTAGATTTGTAAATTTTACTTCGGGGAAGGTTAAATGTCAAAACTATAAATTTTTAACAATTTGCCATAACATTTGTATTATATCGCGAATTTAAAAAAAAATCAAAATGTAATTCGATATGTCTGATGTAGTCTCATGTCCCATAAAAATACTGTACAAACGTTCAAACGTTCATACCCCAGCCCTTAACAGAACGAAATTACAACTGAGTGGCATATGCAGTATAATACATAATGCATAAGTTGCATACGCACAATCAGAATCAACTGAAATTTTAACTTTTTTCATTGATATCTACTGAAAAATACCCTAAAATATACCAAGATTCTTGTCAGAAATTTACTTTCAAATTAACACAATTCGCCGTAGAAGTGATGATGTTACAGGATTAACTACCATAACAAAAGGTTTAAACAATTTTTGAATATATCGCCCTGCACTACAAACAGGTTGCACTCATCACCTGTATGCAATCATAGATTGAATACAATACCGCTCTTTTCAAAGATACTAATCTCACAGGTGCGAGTGATCAGCAGGATTATAAATATTTCTATGGCGCTCCACAAAGCACAGAGCGCCTTACAATGCTATGGTACACAGCGACAACGCCTGGTAAATAATTATATTGTCAAGGCAGGGAAACTAAATCAATACACGTGTATCATCTATGCGGGCCGATACATAGGTATCTTTGGATACCGGGATAGAAAATGATGTATATCTCCCAGCATTTTTGGTTTCTAAAGAACCCAAGGCTTTCACTTGAATGAAAATGATTATCTTAAGTGAACGTATTGAACTTCAACCGTGCGTTTTGAAATCAAAAACTGACAAAAATTCAGATTTTATATGTGCAGAAGAAAAAATCATAGCTGCCCTCATTCGTAAAACACTCGAGTTACGGAACATAACACGGTAGACCACTGGCGGAGACAGTCTAAAGCAGATGACGTACCATGCTCACTGATCTACAGATGTTAGTATTGTTAATAGCCTTAGTCGGAGGTCCCTCGGCCCATAGTCAAAACTATTAAACAGGTCGGAATTGTTGAAGAGCTAGTGAATTCAGCCTACCATCATGGCCATGAAGATATCGGAGCGATGACACTGTGTGGTAGTTAATCCTGTTACATCATCACTTCCTGTTACATCGTGACGGCGAATATCCAATAAATCCAGCCAATTTGTAAATTCGAAGTGCGTAACTTTAAAACCCAAAAAGTACAGAATGGGTTGCCAAAACATTAAACTTTCCAAGATATTTCGTTATCATAATTATTCTTAAATAGGCCTACGTTATATCACATAAAACATGTAAGTTGATTTCAACCCAAAATCTTGTAAGAATACATGACGGTGCACAGTGTCATCGCCCCGATATCTTAATGGCAGAAATCACCATGGTAGATTGAATCCACAGCCACGCATGGCCATTATTTATCGACCTGTTTAATATATAGTTTTGAGTCGCATAATAGGCCGAAGGACATCTGACTAAGGCTACTGACAATAGCCCCGATTAGCTCGGTGACTGACCTCGCTGTGTGTCAGTCGAGCATGGTAGCCATAGGTAATATTCTTTTAGACTACCTTCACGATTGGCCGATACACTGCGCTATATAATTCGGCACATATAAATCAGAATTATTGCGGAATTATTGTCAGTTTTTGACTCAAGACGCAAGCTACTGTCTCAAGACGCAAGCTAACGACTATCATATCTGTTCAAAATATATATTCATGTGCAAGGAACCACATCTGGTTTCTTTATACGAAATCATTTACGGGAGATATTCATCATTTTCTACACCGGTATCCAAAGATTTTCTTCTCATATCAAACTTGTGCATAGCAAATTCACGTGTATCGATCCCGGGTATTTATTTTAGTATCTCTGCTGACAAAGTAATTATTAGCCAGGCGATGTCGGTGTGCGGTGTGTGGAAATGGGTACTGGAAGTGTAAGACTAGCTGGAAACTGACAAGTCTTAAAATAGTGGAGATACAAAATAATTAACAACTAAAAGGTTTCTGCAGGAGTAAAAAGTAAATGCATCAGGTATTGATGGTATTGTGTTATTGTTTATCCAATGAAATGAATATGCAATCAAATGAATGAAAAGTCATGGAATTGTCAAAAAGTTTTGGCCTATTTTTATGCTGGATTTGTTTGCCTTTAGACACTTTAAAAATCTAGATTTCCAACAATCATGAAAGGTACGGAATAATACTTTTATAGGGTGCACCTTCGGTTCACAAAAACCTGATTAAAAGGGCATTTCGTGATCCACAACCTCATCCACCCACTTTTTTTCAAAAAAGTTGAGATTTTTATACCACTGGAAACCTCTGGCTACAAAATGTTTACGTACCAAAAATTTCTTGCAGATTAATTCGTTTAGCAAAAATATCATCAAATTTGAATTTCGTTCTGGTATACCAGAACGAAATTACACACAGTGGCCAATGGAGCAGTGTAATACACGCAATCATGCATAACTCGCAAACGCAAAATCGGAATCGGAAATTTTTGGTATAAGCTTTTTTCGTGAATATGTACTAAAAAATGTCATAAAAAGAGGATGCTAGGATCACGAAATACTCCTTTAAGTCAAGGTTGGCCCTTAAACTTGTCACCTTAAAGATCAGCAAAATAGTGTAAACTTAAGTATGCAATAAATTAATCACGTTAAACTTAAAATTTAGCCAGGTGTCGCCTTTAAAATTGTAAACGGCATTACCTTAAAGTAACATTAACCATGATATATATAAAAGCTTGGCGTTTATAAGAGGCTATAATATCCACACCTATTCACAGTCATTTGTGTTGAGAAAAGTTTACAGTATGAAATATGCCACAGCGATAATCATGTAGTAAAATTTATTGAAAAATGAATTGGCACATCCTCCTGCAGTTGCCATTGGCTCTACAGACATAGATGTAGTATACTCATCAGATGCGGATGTAGTATACTCATCAGATGCGGATGTAGTATACTCATCAGATGCGGATGTAGTATACTCATCAGATGCGGATGTAGTATACTCATCAGATGCGGATGTAGTATGCTCTTCTTCGGACTCGGATATAGTGGTGGTATCAGTGGTTGCAGTTGGTGTGGTGGATATAAGCCCATCTATTAAAAAATTCACATAATTAAAACAATTATGATATCTCAGTTTAACATTGTGGCATGAAACACTAATTTAAATTAATTTGATGATTTCATGGACAGATTTCCGACAGAAATCGTCGGGTTCATCAAATAGAGATGTATCGTAAGGAAAACTGTTCTTGTGCAATACAGGATCGATCGTACAGATGTGAAAGTTGGCAGGCCCCTCATCCCCTTACGCAGGTGTTGATGCTGCTCCAACTTCTTGCCGGTTCAATATCACACAGCACTTTAAAACAAACAGCAACACTGCTGATGAAGTCAACCGATGGTTGATGAAACGTCCTGAAACGTAAGTTTTGACTGGTTTTGATCTGATGAAATTCTTTATGTTATGGAAATCTACAGACCTAATGAATGAGCAACAAATGAGGTGGCAAAATGCGCAGTATAAAATACTGCCCCACTTTTTTGGGTTTTTTTTTAAACATGGCGACATCTTCTAGTGCAACGATTCTTTTGTAAGCAGTTTATTAAGTCTATCCACAATATTTTAACATAAAAAAGGTGATTTATATATACGCGCATAATAGCATTTTAGATAACCTGAAGACTAATTTTGTAAAATATTAACAACACGACATAGTCAAGTAGTCTAACAAAATGATGGGGACAGCCCGACCAAAAGCACCAACTTTTTTTGGTACTTCCTTAGGCCGTATGTATTGAATCTGGAAGGGGTGCCCAAAAATCAGAGAACTCTGTATACCGATAGGGGGCGTTTTTCAAAATGGCCGCCAAAATACTGTTACATGGCCTATTATGAGGTAATACAGTCACTTAAGTGCACTAATTATGTAAAGTAGGATGTATTTATTGGTGGAACTAATATTCTGAAGCCATGCATATGTCTATGGCTTATTTGGATATCTCTCCAGAGGGCGCTCTATTCAAAATGGCCGCCCAATTCATAAAAATGAGCTAACGAGACAAAAACAAAAAGCCTTGCGACATATATTAATATTGAGTTGTGAAGTTTTCTTAGACATAGTGAAGTAAGTATTACCTTCATTAAGTATGGCAAATGAAACAAAATATTTATCATTAATGCAAAATTGATATAATACACTATAAATAACTGCAAAGATGGAGTGTAGTTTAAGACAAATCTTACATTATCGGTTTTAAATTATCTGACACCTCTCGCATACAGTGACAGAGAGGCAGAGATGACATTAATGGAAGGTAAATAACAATTGCCAATATTTAGTTTTAGAGTATCAATAATTTCGTTCCTTTTCAAAAGTGGTATTAAAATGATAACAACCTGTACCTCCCAGAATGGACAGAGTTAATCACTGTTCATGAGGTGTCACACATATTGATTCCGGTAAATAAGTGCAAACATACAAGACAAGTGTGTTTGTAACATACCAATATGTTAAATAATAGCACTGATTCACAGAAGACTCTCCATATGTGATGCGATCAAGCAAAATCAGTCGGAACTCGGTAATAATTCATTTTCAGTTTCCTATTGGATAGTAAAAAGCATTTACAAAGCTGGATTTCGCAGAAAACCCCATTGCAATTGAACAACCAGTTCCAAAGATATGAGCAATTAAAGAGTTTCCAAAACAAGAGGAAACAAAAGGAAAAGTTTCCTATGTTTGGCTATATCTCAAAATCAATATTTCCGAGTTCCGACTGATTTGGCTTGATCGCATCACATATGTGCATTGTGTGTATACCATATAATAAATATAAAAATATTGCAGAATAGTCGACTGCAGATCCGTCGGATAACGCTTTTCAATGAGGTTAGCATTTATTCCGTATTGAAAAGCGTGTTCCGATGGATCTGCACTCGACCAGCCTCTTATTGTTGCCTGCTTAGACATTTGGTTCTTTATTCTCACCTTGGACTCTGGCATGTCCTGTTGGAGAGTTACATGTAAACACTTACATTTAGTTCTGTGCACTTCCAGTTTGCATTTTTTGCATCCACATTTGACACTGAAGCCGTGGTTACTTTTACCCCTAGACTTTACAAGTTCTCTGCAATGTTTGGATGAGAGTGGAAGAGTAATCCAGATGGGGATCCAAGGTTGATTTACGCCTTCCTGTGTCCAGTCCCATCCATCCGGCGTGGAGTATGTTGCTCGAGCAATTCATTGGTGCTCCAGATATCGTACCAGCCTGGTATGCAACGCATTCTGTGTGTTGAAGCAGAGCATCCTGGATGGGTAGAATATCTTCCATTGACTTTTTTGGCAGAACATCACTCTTCTTAACTCATTGATGGACTCCAGGTTACTGATCGTGTCATAAAGTACAAAGGCCGAAATAAGGGGATTCGAGATCCACCGGAGCATAAGGATTGCATGGCATGAAGGTGAAAGCTGGAGTTACATCAGGGTAACAACTTCAGTCTTCCCATGCCGATTTCATTCCCTTTTGAAAGAAGGCTGATGTAGTGTCAGAGCCAGTGAAACTGGAATATAGGGAGGACCAGAGATCTGCCTTTACGCAGAGATTTGCAGATATTAAAACATGGAGATGTTTGCCAGTACCTGAACCTTAGCATGCAGTAGATCCATTTCCCACAACGCATCTTGAAAGTGAATTAGTAATCTGGTGTTTGCTTCTTCGTGATCACATTCTGACATTTGGTGGCTGATACCTGTGCCGACTACAAAAGTGCAAGATGTAGGTCTAATGAAGAGCTCTTTTCCAGTTGGGCAGTCCAATGTTGAAACCTTGTTGGAGAGGAATGCAAAGAGTTCTTGCTTGTTATTGGAGTCACGCAGAAAGTCTTTCCAGTTCCCTGGTATCTTATTGCGACCATCCACTGTACGGCGAATGTCTCTGCCTCACTTTTCGCATGTGGACTCTTTGTTACTGATGGTGGTATAAATTTCCCATACCACATCAATTCTTTCTTTTAACATTATCAAATGTGGACACAGAAGATTCACTACAGCGGCTCCATCCACACTTACGGATCAAAGGTTGTTGGAGGATCTTTCTGGTTCCTCTGTTCCAACTCAGTGAGAAGATCAGTTACAGAAGCTTCAGATGAGGGAGGGTATGGGTAGTTTTCATGTTTAACGAATTTAGGCCTACTTATATCACCCTCTCTATGTTGCATCATCTTCTCTGCCTGCTTTGTTGACTTCTTCCGCGAGGAACAGCTGCAAAAGGAAAGTGAGTTCTTCTTGATAGGTTGGAGATAGACTGCCGCACGGTCTCCAATAACGGTGTTGTGGTAATTGTTCGCTGTTCCTTTCCCAAGTCTTCAATAGAGGGGACTATGCTGACTACAGACTCATCCATAACGTTGTGGGTATCCAATGCAAGGAGTTCAGGAATGTCATCTAAGAATGGATTACCTATATTATTAGTGATATCCTTTGCCAAATTAAGTGTTTGTGCTTAACAATTTAACTGTGCACATATACAGTCCTTGATCATGACCGGGGCTTGAACCCGGGACCCCATTGAAATCAGTGTAAATTGGCCTGGTTCATAACTGTTTGGAACCAGGCCAATTTACACTGATTTCAATGGGGCTAATTAGGTATTCATGCGGCCATATCTCGGGCCCACATGATCCGATTCCCACCAAATTTGGACTGTGGATGTTTTTCATCATGCTCCACCGATACATGGTATTCAAAACGCTGAAATACAAAAAACGTTTTCTGTGACGTCATCACTTCGGTAGGGGAAAGTGGGGTAATGCCGGACTGTGGGGAATCCCGGACACATCGATTGCAGCTAAACGGAGAAGGGTGGCACTATTATACTACCTTAGGGTATTAGCTACTTCAAGGTGTACCTCACGTGTACTACTACCAGCGCTTTGGGTCTCGTCTTTCTTTGTGAAAATTACGAAAAAACAGAAATTGCCATTTTTGACTTTTTATCTGAAAAGTGATTTATTAGCTGGATGACAGTTAATGCGGCAAGGGACACAGATGAAGTATGGATGGAAATTATGTTTGATACTTGATTGTTAGCTGGATGTATGAATTTTGTTATCTTAAAAATGGATTAGTAGAACGAGCACTGAAAAATTAAATCGGGACCGTGAGGGGTAATCCCGGACACACATGCGTCTCTATACAGATGGGGTAATGCCGGACACTTGTTATTTCGAAAATATAGACAACAACAACAGCCCCCTAGTTGTATGCTTGAGGTAACAGAAGTACCTAATACATTCTAGGGGGAAATCACCCTACTCCACTTTCCCTCTTAGCAGCAATCATGTGTCCGGGATTACCCCGTGTCCGGCATTACCCCATCATTTTTTACCATTTTGTTTTTTAATTATAACTTATTAACTATAGATGTTGAGTTATTAAAAACTGGTTACTAGTTAGAGCATTACTCCTACTTTGCATTGATATGATTTTCACTGATGAACTTTATTAAATCTTGTACCTGTGTAGCCTTAACGAAAGGTGCCCGGGATTACCCCACTTTCCCTACTCTATAGCAATAGATGAATACAATTTTTTAATAGATCGCCCTGCACTACAAGCAGATTGCACGAATCACCTGTGTATGTCAGCAAAAATAGATTGAATACAATACCGCTCTTTTCAGCTAATCTTACAGGTGCGAGTGATCAGCCTTTCTTTGATATCTATGCCGCGTGAACGCTGTAGTGCAGGGCGATATAGTCAAAATTGTATTCATCTATTGCTAACTACGTCACTTCGACGGCGAATTGAGCCATCTTCTAAAATAAAAGGAGGATGCTAGAATCAAGAGTTAAATAAACATGTACAGATTGAAGTGGGTATATTAAATGTTTTAAATCCCCTCATGAATACATACCAATATAAACGTAATAATAATGATAACAGGTTGACATAGAAGATTTAGAATCCCAAAAAGAGGGGCAACCTGAAATTGATGCAGCTTGAACATAATTTTGAAGCAAATGACTATTAAATAGCACAACCGTCGCAGCAAATAGTACGTAAGATGCCATCGTTATAACACGTGTATCCTGTCAGCCAGACCTGGAATGGGAGAGATCAGACAGACTACAGCGAATTGATATGAAAGAGATATACAGAGACATGCCGCCACCCCACTGCACCCCGGGGGCACTCACTAAAAATGGGTGACGGGGATGTGCGGCCACATTGACCCCGTCCCATTTTTCAACTCGCTCTCACCCAATGACCCCCTTTTTTGTTTTACTGAACTCCCTCTCACCCAATGACCCTCTTGTTTGTTTTCCTGTCACCAAAAGACCCCCTTTTTTGAAAATTTTGTTATCAACTTTTATATCTTGACCCAAAAATTTTCCCAGTCTCAGTGAATGACCCCTTTTGGGTCAGATTTTCCCCAGTCTTAGGAAAGACCCCTTTTTGGAACCTTCTCACTAAAAGACCCACCTTTTTTCGTTGTCTAGGCTCTCACCGAAAGACTTCTAGTTTCGAACTGCTGTCCGCACATCCCCGTCACGTCCAAAGTCGAGTGCCCCCCACCCCCCCCGGGGCACTGAACACAAAACTGGGTAATCAATCAGTGTAGTATTCTTCAATTTTTCAAAAACCTCTTTACAATGATGATTTTTGAATCAAATTTACCCACTTTTTATGCAAAATCGAGGACAAAATTTGAGGGAAATTGTCCCCTTTTTGTGGTTTTCAATGACTAGAATTTCAAACACCCCTTTTCAATAACACCGTTCACAGAATAAAATAGTGAAACGAAACTGGTCGGGCTGTCAATCAGGCCAGATAAAAATTAGCGAAGCTACACAATCGTCCTCGCTTTCAGTTTTCCGCTTCGCCAATTCCGGCCTGATTGGAGTTAGCCGAGCCAAAACGCCATCAACGGCAGGAAGAGGCCAAATCTAACTGATGAGGTAGTATTTGGGACGCATTGCAATATTTGTTAAGACTATTTAGGGTATTCGTATTTTGCTTGGAATACATCTATGATTGTGTGTTATCGCAGACCAGATATTCTTTGAAAATCTTCATGGGGTGACCAAGGGCCGGATCTAGGTTTTTGACAGGGGGGCTCGCTCGCCCATGATACATTTTCCTGCTCGTGTTGCTCGCGCAAATTTTACGAGGTAGGCCTATCGTTGGCAATTATGTGGGGTGCCGGGCGGATCCACTCAGAGTCGAGAAATGTTTTAGAAATGGGATTAAAAACGTTATGAAATCGCAAACAAAAATCGTCATGTCATTGGTTACCTTCCCCTTCCCCTAATCATGTCACTGATTTTCCCTCCCCTTCCTCTCGCCATGTCACTAGCTACCTTCCCCTTCCCCTCGTCATGTCACTGATTTTCCCTCCCCTTCCTCTCGTTATGTCACTGGTTACCCTCCCTTCTTTTCGTCATATATACTGGTTACCCTCCTTCCTCTTCAGAAACCATGATGTCACTGGCATCATTGATCATTTTGTAGTAGGCTTCAACATAAATAACAAGTTTTGAGATATTTTCTCAAAATATCAAGAGCTATCTCAAGAACCGATACTGGGCTTGTTTGTACTCATTGTAATGACATGCATTTTGAATTTTCAAAGAAAATTTTGAAATTTTGGAATATGGAATAAGAAATTAGCATATTTAGCATCTCAGAGCTTCTCAGAATAAAGGTTTATGTGACAAACAAAGGATTATACACAAACATAAATAAGAAATTTTACACACATTTAAATGGATTGAATGAAAAATAAAATAAATAAGGAAGAACATATTAAGGTCAACTTACAGCGTCAAATATGTACTGCGTCCTTATGCTTCACCAGTCTCAAATACCAAGATTGTAATCAGAGATTTGTTTTTCAAAACAACACAATAGCCAGTAAATCCAGAAAATTTGTAAATTCGAAGTGCGTAACTTTAAAAGCACATACACACGTCTGATCTGCTCAGATTGGTGGTGACTAAATAATATATGAATGTATTAAAAGTCGTTTCTCACTTATGTTACGTGTATTTATTTTTAAAAGCTGTTTATTTAAGTGTGAACTTGGAAAGAAAAGTGACAACAGAACTTTGGTGACTGTTTCGAAGCAACATTTTTCAAACGCTGTAGAAATGATTATGGAAAACTTTC